>NC_089234.1:47509034-47812662 GCF_963924675.1 Phocoena phocoena
GTCTGCCCTATCATCCGGGTTTATAAACCTCTTTCTACACAGCTTGTGGGAGGCATCAGGCTGTCCAGAGCATTTAATGAGGATTTACTGAGGGTTTATAACAACTGGAATATTATTTTGCTGCATTTTATAGATGAAGAGACTGAGGGTCCCAGAGGTCATGTCCATTGAGCCAGCAACTGAAGGAGCAAGGAGAGGAAGCTATGTCTGTCCATCTCAGTCTGATATTCTGTACAACGTCAATGTGTAGCTTTGAATTTACAGTGGGGATTTATTTCTTTTCACTAATTGGGTGATAAGTATAAGAACACGTATCTTTAACTCACTCATTCTTTCTCTCTCTCTTTTTACTTTTGGATAGTATAGACAGCCATTTCTTTCTTTCTCTCTTCTTTTAAATTGCTGTAAAGTACACAAAGCATAATATTTACCATCTTAACCATTTTTCAGTGTACAATTCAGTGGCATTAAGTACATTCACGTTTTTGCACAGCCATACCATCAATCATCCACAGAACTCTTTTCATCTTGCAAAACTGAAACTCTGTACACGTTAAACAACACCTCCTCAATCTCCCTTCTCTCCCCAGCTCTGAGAGCCACCCTTCTACTTTCTATGAACTTGACTACTCTCAGAACCTTATACAAGTGGGATTGTACAGCATTTGTTTTCTTGTCATTGGTTATTTCACTTAACTTAACATCCTCAAGTTTCCTCCACGTTGGAGCCTGTGTCAGAATCTCCTTCCTTTTTAAGACAGCTGCTTCTCTCCATTCAAGCACAATGTCTTGCTTTGGTCTACACGCAACCTCTTGCCAACATCTGTGTTTAAAGCTTCCAACAAATCACAGTTTATCTCCATCCTCTGCTTGATGTGAGCACTTGGGGTTTTCTTAGCACGGAAGCAGGAGCACCGTTAGGTGTGTAATCACTGCCCTCCAGCTCTGGAAGACCATACCCCTGTATGGTCTAGGGAACATTCTCCCAACTGGGTTAGGAGATTTTTTTCCCCATCGGCATCACCCTGTATCAGTGATTGGATCATGAGGGTACAGGGAGTATCTTAAGTAACTTTGAGTTCCAGGTACCCATCCACAGTAGATCCTCTATAAATATCTGCTCTGAATAAGTAGCTAAGTGAATGAATGCAACCACCAGAAGGTACTTGGCTTAGCAGAAAGCCTGGTCAGTTCACAAAATTTACTTCAGTGGCTTGGCAATAGGAGAAAGGTAAGTAAATTAAAAATGAACTTTTACTGGATTCAGAGCAGAGATTTTAAAAACATCCCTTAAAAGCCTCCCAGTCCTGTAAGATGTGACTCTAACCAGACTCTGTGTGTCAGCAAAGCTAACGCCCCCATCAGAAGGGCATCGGACATTGGCGGTGTGCTGGCTCTATGTCAGCCCTGTCTTCATTTATGGCTCCCAGGAATCTGGTGGATAGGCACCATTGCTGCCCCTGGTGCGCTGCGAGGTTGAGTAGCTTACCTGCCGTCTCACTGGGCCTCCTGGAACGTGAATCCACTCAGTCAGCGGCGAAAGGAGGCTCTCAGTCAGGGATGCACAGATAGGACATGTCCCAGGGGACAAAGTTGGTATTGTACATCCCTGGGTCGCCTAAGTGGTACCTCTCAATCTCCTGGGGGTCTGATTCAGCAGCTCTGGGTGGGCCTATGAGTCTATATGTCCAATAGGGTATGCCCTTGAGAAGAAAGTGCTGGGAAGGGATGGTGCTGGCTCAGGTCACAGCCTGTTACGTCCCTGGGTAGATGTAAATTCGGACAGCGAATATGGGAGCATTAAGCTAATTTGGCAGCCTTCGGATTTTACTATGGCCCTTGCGTATTTTCCACAGGCTGAGCATGAGTTTGCCAGAGAGAGGGTGGATCCTATACCTGGTAGCACCCTGAAGTCCTTTCCACACTACAGTTTACCAGGTGGAGGTTGAATCCATCTGTCTACCTGAGCTGGGGCAGCCTGACTCTGGCTCTGGACTCATATCCCCTCAGGATGTCTGGCCCTGCAGCCTGGAGGAACCCTGGAGGCCTCTTGGGAGATAAACCTGACCCGCCCCACGGCGATGGGCACGTCTGAGTCAACAGCCCAGCTCGGAACCCCTTACTGGCCAAGTGACCACGGCTAAGGCCCTCCCTCTTGTGAACTTGATTTCTTCATTTGAACAATGGGCTGCGATACCCCCTCAAAGATCCTGGAGGTGATGGATGTACAGCAACTTTGCTTAACAGAGTGATATGCACGTGAAAGTGGACACATGCCTAAGGAGGGAACTAGAAGACACAGCTTGAGAATCTGGTGACACATCTCATTTAAACAAGCTTTCAGGATGAGAATGCAAGGTCTCCATTGACCTGTGATCCTGCAGAGATGACTTGTGAGCTGAGAGGTGTGGACTGAACATGCCGTTCTCTCTGCCTTGCACAAAACACTGCTCTGTTTCACACTTGAACACACAGCGGAGTCAGAAACCAGAGACCCCCGCATGTTTTATGGACTCGCCTTGCTCTTGAAATTGGCATTATAAAGAGAATTTTCCGGGCCCCTCATGTCTTCTTCCCCCACAGTCACAATTCCCCAGCTCCTCAGCAGGCCATCTGCAAAGCCGGCTATCATATGTCATGTTCCGTGATGCTTCCTGTGACCAGGATCTTTGGGCTCCCCTGTGACTGTCCCAGGCCAAGCCTGTCAGCCCGCACCTCTGTGACAACCCCTCCCCCTGCCGCTGCCTCTAATGGGCTCTTTGTCCTGACCTGGGCTCCCTTGAAGAAGGAGGGGTTTGTTCATTCGATGGCCCCTGATTTCCACCCCCTCCCCTGTCCCCACCCTCTGAGCTGGGTTGAGTCATGAATTCTGTGTTTTATGAAGTGTGGTTCTTCTCAGCAAGCTTTCCAATAATGCCTCTGTCGTTTGAAAGTACTTTTGTTCAGGATATGTGGACTGGATTATCTAACTTTGTTTGTGGTCAAAACTGTATTATTTATTTATTTATTTTTGCTGTGTATTTTTCCCTACCACATAAGTGTTTTTTAAAATTTGCACACGGTAAAATTAACTCTTTGGGGTGTATAATTCTCACAGTTCTACATACTTAAACCCATGTCTAGATTCTTAAAACCACGACCACACGCAGGATACAGAACAATCACAGCATCCCAAAGAATCCCCGACCCGTCCCCTACCCCAGCCCTGGCAACTACTGATCTGTTTTTTGGTCCCTGTCATTTTGCCTTTTCCAGATTGTCACATAAATGGAATCACACACCTTTTGTTACTGGCTTCTTTCAATCTTTTAAATATATACTTAATTATAAGACAAATGCCACAAGGATGCTAAAAGCTAGGCAGAGATTTCGTTTTTCTTGCTGAGTTAAAAATGAAATCCAAGTGATCAAGCTGCTGTTTAGACCAGGTGGGAAAGCCAGCGTGTGGCGGTCCCATGGTGGGACTGAGGCCGAGGGGAACCTGCTGTGTGTGCCAAGCAGGCGCCCAGAGGGGGACGATGGCACTCACAGTGACTGATGGTCCACTGTGTGCTGGCACTGCCTGGGGCCACACCGCCTTTAATCTGCATACAAACTCTGCATGTCCTGTCTTCTTGAATCTGCCAAAGAGGAAAAATGGTCAAAGAGGCTAATATGCTGTCCCAGGTCATGTGTTAGAAGCGGGTTGGGCTGAAAATCAAACCCAGTCCCTCTGATTCTCCTCACTGCGTTCCCAGGACCAGCTCTGGCTCAGCAAATGCCTCCTACTAACACTCTGGGGTCGGATGGTTCCTGAGAACCTGTCTTGAAATTGGCATTATAAAGAGAATTTTCTTGGACATCAGCAGATGTAAGTCCAGCTCCAGGACTAACAGACCTCTGACAGTGGAGAAGCACTGACCTCCTCCCAGGGCCTCGGTTTCCTCACTGTGTAATGGGATGGTGCCAAAGTGATCCTGCATATGCTGCTCGGGGAGTCTTTCTCACTCTGTTCTGCAGGTCCAGTCAAAGTGGAATCAGAGCTGGCTGACCATGCATCCTTCCCCGCGCCAGGGCCCAGGGGAGCCCGCCATCCTCCAGGCCCTTTCTGGCCCAGCTCTCTAGGGCTGGCACTGGAAGTCAGATACCTTTGCAGTCATCCTATGGAGAAGTTCTCCTTTCCTTTCCAAGGGAGGACCTTCAGATGGCTCCTTTTCTTCTCTTCCTACAGATCCTAGGACATTCTTGTCTAGATGGAAAACATGGCAAATAGTATAAATTACAAGCTTAATCTGATTAGTATGAAATCGAGGAGCTTGAGCTCAGCTGGCTCTGGGCCTACAGTTCATTTTAGACTGTTTTGAAAAAAAAAAAAATGTGTTAGGGTCAGCAAATCCTTTCCCTCCAGACTTCCTCTTAATTTTTAAACCCCTTTGTATGTCAAGAGAAATGCAAGTCTTATGTCTTCAACCCATTTACTCTTCAGTCACTCAAGTTGTTCTGAAAGAGTGATTGAAGGTTCGAACAGTTCTTTTCTCAGGACAGGAAGTTGCGTTGACTTCCTGTGAGCAAAGCTCCGATTTCCAAAGATCTGAGAAAGGGTCAGAGCTCCCAATCCAGCAGGATTGCAACAGACAGAAGGAGTGCCTTCTTTGGCCAGTACTCACAGTTTGGTTCTTTTAGATTCTGTGTCCCTTTGGAGAAACAACTCAGCAAGAGTCATTGATTTGTTTTTCCAAAAAACCATCTTCAAAGCCAAATTGCCAACACAATTCAACAGAGGTACATAGACGTCTTTGCAGTGAATTACTCAATTGGGCAAATTCCCCGGGGTTCCTGCTTCTTTGTGGGTTTAGAATTGGATTAAAAGTCAAGGCAGGCTCCGACTTTGTCTGTAGCCTCCAACGATCTGCAGATGTCTTGGTGTTGCTGAGATGATTTTCAGATTAGTCTGAAACAATCAGATTAAGACAGGGGCTTACCCAGGAAACGGACTGGGGTCACAGGGGTGGAGGCAAATGTTATAAACACAATGGAGGTCTTAGTGACAGTGGTTCAGAGTTATTGATTTGACCCTTGGGTTTTCTGAGTAATGGGCTTCAGGCTTGGTTCTGGTTTTATTCCCACATGTGAGTTGCCTCTTCCTTCTGGTCTTCCAGTGAGGATGAAATCACTGGCCTGAGAGCTGCAGAAGGTCCTGGAGGGGCCCTGTCTATATTGTTTCTTGTTGTATCCAACTTAGAACGTGGAATACGGTTGTTGCTCAATTGTATATTTGTCAAAAGGAGGAATGAATTAATGCCCAATGCCCTTTCACTTTTATTTCCTGTAGAAAAGTTCTCAGGTAACTAAGCCTCCTCACTCTTCAGCTCCCCCTTTCTGGTGTTGGTGCCAGAATTTCCCTGTCCAGACTTCAGACTGCTGTAAAGCATGTCTCCTTTTGTAAATCAGCTATGGAACGTGCATAAGAGCTTTTGAGTTTGAAATTCTCAAGGACCTGTCTATTGGCTACTTCCAGGTTCCCCCTGATACTTAGATGGAGACAATTTCTTTATCAGTTGGACATGGAGGGATCTCCATGTCCTAGATCTATAATTTCACCTGCCAAACTGAGATGGGGAGACAATGATGAGACCAGGGGAGGGGAGTGAATCTGGCTTAACAAGAAAAACAACAGGCCCAGGTGTCATGGCACAGTGGGCATAGGCAGCAGTGGGAAAGACAATAAGGGGGCAGTCCTGGCGCGCAGAGATAGGAGTCTTAGAAATTAGTGTATGATGGTTGCCCACAGGGTGGCAGGTGTGGATGACATTTAGACTTTCAGTAAGGCTGGCTGGCAAGTGGTAGACTGGTCCTAGACCCCTAGCAAGATTCAGAGCGAGGTCTCTAGCCTCGGGGGGCTACTCTCTCAGGCAAAAATTAGCTCTAACTCAAGAGGTGCTGGGGTTCTGTTGAGACTCATCTCTTAGGAACAAGGCAAGTTACCAGAAGGAATAAGAAATCCAGTTACCGGAAGTAGAACGCAAGTCCAGAGTTGGACGAGCAGGAGGTGTGACCCTCAACTCAGCCCTAAGTGAAGAGTTAGGACTGGCTAAAAGCCCCTATTGGAAATCAGGACTGGAATGTGAAGAGGAGAGATGCAGAGGCAGCCTGCAACAGGACAGGCACATCCTTCCCACACCCAGCTTCTCTTCTCACTTGGGTGGTTATTACTTAACATGCTTGACTATTTGGAAATGAAATCAGAGCACAAGAGAAGGACCTTACCTCTTCCTCACACTCTAAATCCTTCTTGGAGAGAGAGGACTTTCAAGCAGCACGTGGATTGCCTTTTGCTCCATGTGCAGACTCTGGGTTACCTGTCATGGCATGGTTGGGTCTGATCATGGGCTGCTACTGTGATGAAAACAACCAGTCTGTGGTTGTGGATACTTCACTCTGCTGTCTTTGATCTTCTCCAGTTTAGTGCTCCTGAGGGGCCTGCGAGGTGGGACCCCCATTCATTGTTTGTAGGTGGGAATACAGATATACATAAGTAAGTAAATGAGAAGATGAGCCAACTGGTCAGAGGCTCAGTGTGCTCGGTGTTCGGCTCCATGGATTCACAGCACATCCACCTGCTCCATGTGCAACCCACGTCGTCCTCGCCACTTGAACTCCCCCAGTGTCCAATCACTCAGTTCCTGCATCACAGTCACAGCTGTCCCAGGTGCATCTGCCCACAGTCTCCAGAGGGATCCAGGCTCCTGTGGCCGCAGCCGCCACAGGTTGGCCTGGTTATTCCCATTTTTGCGTAACCTGATTGCTGCTGCCCTGTGTCCAGCCCTGGCTCACCGATTCCTATGGCCCCAGCATTGTCTGGGGGTTGTCCTACCTCTTCCTCAGGAGGCTTAATGCAACTGGGACAAAGCCACAGGGAAACGACCCCTTGCCGTCCAACACGAAGTTGTGAAGGCCAGAGGTGGACTCTGCAAGGGATTAAGTGTGCTTAGGGGAACTTTCCAGGCAGCCAAGAAGTTCTCAGAACATGCAGAAACCCTAAGGTATACATCCCACATTCTAAACCTCAAACAATAAGACTGGAAATAAACAGAAAAGCCAGGACCTAAAAGTACTTAACTACAAGGAATCTAGAAAGAGTTTTCTAAATATCAACCGGGCAGGGAGGAAATTCAAAGAAAGTAAGAGCATTTAAGAATATAATTACAATGTAGATACTCTAACAAAGTGTGAGGACTCAGGCCAACACTTTCTCAGAGGGAAAGTCATTTCTTTAGGTGGCAATTTTAATAAAAATGCTAAAGGAGCTTTAATGACCTAAAAAGTTAACAGAGATTATGGTTCACAGAACAAAAGGGGAAAAAGAAAGACAAATGACACAGAAAAAAGTGAATTAGAAAGAGAGACAGCAAATTAATATGGGTTAATTCCTTGAAAAAATATGTTTACCAAATTCATAAGGAACTATTTTTAATAGAAAAAGAGAGAGAGAGAGAGAGAGACAGAAAATAGAAGCTGACAAACTTAGAAATGAAAAAAGGCTGATGAAAATTCGGAGCAATATAAGGGTCTGAGGCCATGGCCCACACTTTGAGAAAGCTAATGGGGGGCTTTGGAGCCAGGCTGCCGGGTCCGAATCTTGCCGCTCCAAGTTGCTTAACTTCTCGTTCTGCCTGTTTCCTCCTGTAAAATGGGGAAGGATAACGATAACCTGCCTCTTATGGGTTTTGTAACGTTTGAGTGAGTTACTCCAGGTCATTTATGGGAACATTACAGTGGCAGAGCCAGGGAGAGAAGCCTGTGATGATACTAGTCACAAGAGCCCATGGCAGCCCATGAGTCCTGGACTATTCTTATCCCCATCGTACAGAGAAAGAAACCAGGACCAAGAATGGTTAAGAAAACTGCCCAGGGTCATCCAACGATTTTGGAAAGATATTTCCAAACTGGGGGAGGACAGTAGAACTGTCACAGGGTTGAAGGAGCTGAGGATGTTTTCCCTGAAGAAGAGAAGATTCAGGGTGGCATGTCCCACGTGCCCCGGGGAATAGCTGATACCCATGAGTATAAGCTAAAGGGAGGTACATTGTGATGGTTAATTTTACCTGTCAACTTGACTGGGCTTAGGCATGCCCAGATAGCTGGTGAAGCATTACTTCTGGGTGTGTCTGCGAGGAAGAGATTAGCATTTGAATTGGTGACCCAAATAAAGAAGATCCACCCTCACCAATGCAGGGGCATCATCCAATCTGCTAAGGGCCCAAATAGAACCAAAAGTTGGAGGAAGGATGAATTTGCTTTCTCTGCTTGAGGTGAGACATCCATCTTCTCCTGCCCTTGGACATAGGTGCTCCCGATTCTCGAGCCCTTAGGTTTAGATAGTTTGGACACCATTTTCCTTGGGCCTTCAGCTTGTGGGTGGCAGATAGTGGGACTTCTCAGCCTCCATAATCACGTCGGCCAATTCCTCATAATAATTTCTTTCTATGCGTCTATGTATATCCTATTGGCTCTGTTTCTCTGGAGAACCGTGACTAATACACACATTCAATACAATATGAGCATGGTGATTTAAATGTTTGCACATTTAACCACCAATGTCTGGTTCCTTGAGTATTTTCCCCTTTCTCCCTCAGCTTCCAAGTTTGGGGGTGATGAAGTAACGGTCTTTCCTGACTTTTGTGTTTCTCAAAACCATAGTCTGTTATGGAGACAACATCTTGTACTTCTGAGAGAAAAATTGTTATCACTGAGGAAAAGAAGGACTTCTTTTTTTTTTTTTTTTTTTTGCCGTACGCGAGCCTCTCACTGTTGTGGCCTCTCCTGTTGCAGAGCACAGGCTCCGGATGCGCAGGCTCAGCGGCCATGGCTCACGGGCCCAGCCGCTCTGCGGCATGTGGGATCTTCCCGGACCAGGGCACGAACCCGTGTCCCCTGCATCGGCAGGCGGACTCTCGACCACTGCGCCACCAGGGAAGCCCAGAAGGACTTCTTGATGAATGGATAAAGAAGATGTGTTACACATACACAATGGAATATTACTCAGCCATGGATAGACCTGGAGCTTATCATACTAAGTGAAGTAAGTCATACAGATATCATATGATATCACTTACATGAGGAATCTAAAAAACGATGATGCAAGTGAACTTATTTACAAAACAGAAACAGACTCACAGACTTAGAGAACGAACTTGTGGTTACCAGGTGGGGAATGGTTGGGGGAAGAGATAGATTGGGAGTTTGAGATTGACATGTACACCCTGCTATATTTAAAATAGATAACCAACAAGGACCTACTGTATAGCACAGGGAACTCTGCTCAATATTCTTTAATAAGTTAAATGGGAAATGAATTTGAAAAAGAATGGATACATATATATATATATAAAATCACTGAATCACTTTGCTGTACACATCATTGTTAACTAAAAAATAAATTTAAATAAATTTAAAAATAAAATGAAGTCTACTTCTAGAGGCTAGAAAAGATCTTTGTTGGTTGAGGTAGGCAGGGAGGGGATGGGCATGTGGAGAGACCAGGGTACATGGTGAGAATGGAGATGCCCACTTCTTGGGCAGAGTCTGCTGGAGCTTCAAGGAGGCAGTGAAGCCCCACAGAGTAACTGAGTGCTTAGAGGCACCATTGACAGCCTCACAAGCTTCTTATGCCCAGCATGCCCCTCAGAGACACAGACAGATTCCTGGAATGCCCAGTGATGGCACAGGTGAGCTGATGTCAGCTTGGGGATCTGTAGGACCCACAGCAACAGGCAGGAAGGGGCCTCAGTGGATACTTGTGTGGACCCAAGATTAGCAACAGATGAGACTGTGTCCATCTTGGCAGACATCCAAGTAGACTGAACTCAAGGTTTGGGCGCTGCTTCGCTTTACGCCCCTTCCTAAACATAATCACAACCCTGGGGGGAAAAGAGAGGACCTCGACTGATAGAATTTAATTTTTCCATAACCTTAATAGCACAAGGCTTTCAAATAGAAATTAAGTAGAATTGGGTATATAGACTGAGAGTCTGCCTTCCATGTTAAGAAGCAGTTTTTTGCCCACTCGTTAGAGGTATTAATTGTAGATGGTCCGCTGTCACTGAAATGTTCCAGAAGGGACTGGATAAGCCTTTGCTGAGGACGCCTAAAAGGTGGCCTGTCTAGAGACTGGCCAACCTAGAGACTCTCTGATTGTATGAACTCAAACAGGTAGAAAGATGACAGCTGGCAAGAGGGACTCAGGAAGAAGCTTGGAATTTTCTGACTCCAAAGTATTTCCCCCAACCACCTAAAACTCATGGCCATTGATTCATTTCTGAGGGAAATAGCCATAAAATATATGAAGTTGATGAAGGGAGATACGGAATTTGGGGATAGAAGAGAAGGTGATGATGGCAAACAGAGGTTCTGTGTGGGTCATTGAGAGGGGGTGGCCGGCATGGGGACAATCCTATAGCATGTGTGACTAAATGGGGCTTGCACAGTTGAGAGGGGCTGGTAGGTGTGTGAAAGCAGGTGCGCTGTAGGAGAATGATGGCATAGGGTGTAGACTATGAGGATGATTGAGGGCAGACGTGTGAGGGGGTACATGATGTGGGTGTCTGCAGGAGACGATGAGTGGGGTGTGCAGTTGGGAGTGACTGTGTGTAGAGCATAAGGAATACTGTACTGGGGTGTGTTGGTGGGTTCAGTGGTCTTTCCTCTGTGAAAGAATAGCCCCCTTAGTGGGTATTTGGAATTGTACCAGATTAATTTTTTTAAATGATCTAACTTGGTCTTCTACAAGCTTTATCTTTTCTTTTTTAATTTAATTTTATTTTTTTATACAGCAGGTTCTTATTAGGTGTCTATTTTCTACATATTAGTGTATATATGTCAATCCCAATCTCTCAATTCATCCCCCCGACCCGCTCTCCCCACTTGGTGTCCATACGTTTGTTCTCTACATCTGTGTCTCTATTTCTGCCTTGCAAACTGGTTCTTCTGTACCGTTTTTCTAGATCCCACATATATGTGTTAATATACAATATTTGGTTTTCTCTTTCTGACTTACTTCAGTCTGTATGACAGTCTCTAGATCCATACACGTCTCTGCAAATGACTCAATTTTGTTCCTTGTTATGGCTGAGTAATATTCCATTATATGTATGTACCGCATCTTCACCATTCATCTGTTGATGGGCACTTAGGTTGCTTCCATGACCTGGCTATTGTAATTAGTGCTGCACTGAACATTGGGGTGCATGAGTCTTTTTGAATTATGGTTTTCTCTGGGTATATGCCCTATATGTAAGCTTTTTCGATCTGAGGATATCTGTCTTTCTTCAATTCTGGAATATTATCAGCTACTAGCTCTTTAAATATTGTCTCTCTTTTTTTTTCTTATTATGGAACTCCTGTTAGCTGTGTGTTGAAGATTCTTAACCTATCCCCCATGTCTATTAACTTCTTTGTCGTATTTTCCAGCTCCCTCTTTTTTTTTTGTTCTCTTTACTAACTAGGTTATTAGAAATTTTACATAGTTTGGTTTTCTCAATCATCGCTACTCTTTGATTCTGTTCAATTCTCTGTTTATCGCGTCTATCCTCATTTGTTTTTGTTTCAATGATTATAATTTCCACTTCCAGATTTCTAATTTTCTTGTATGCTCCTGTTCTATTTTATAGCCTCTGATATTCGATTCATAACCTCCTATTCTTATTTTATGAACATATTCCTTCCTTTGTCTCTAGCAGAATTTTAAGCTTACCAATTTCAAAGTCCTTTTCAAATGACTATTTATTGTCATTTTCTCTGGAGATTAGCTCTCCCATTTATTGGATTTGTAAACTGTCATTCACAGTGTTATACTTTCTTGTTTGTTTCATACTTTGGGCTTTGAGGCTCATCTTTCTGTGGGTTTTATTTTTCTGGTTATTATTTTTAAAGTTTTCTTTCCAAATTCTCTTCTTACTGCAGAGTGGTTTTCCAAATTCAGCCAGGCTTCCTGTGGTCTGCATCTCAGAACAAAGTCTTATGAAAGGGCTCAGGATTCTTACCCTTTGGGAAGTTTAAGCCCCAGCCCTGGGCCTGTGAATGCATCAAGTTGCACAATTCCAGGGGCACCATTTACATGGAATAAAATGTCAACAGGGCCCCCTTGAATTGTGCAATAAGATGGACCTCATGGCAGCCCATTTCCAATCTTGAGATATTTCTCCTTTTATCTTTCACTTCTTGCGAGTACCACTTTTCTGAGGCTCAGAGAAGATAAATCATTTACTTAAGGAAATTCACCAGGAAGTGGTCAAAGGTCGTGCATTTGTCTACTACAGTGTGCTGCAACCCAGAGCTGTCAAAGAACATTATAGAAAATAACTGGGTCCTTGAAATTTAGCATTGAAGGTATTTCTAGGATCCAATGAAAATATATTCCTCACATTTTCCCGTGTGTGTGCATGTTTGTGGAGAAGGAGGATGATGAGAACACACTAAGTGGGACTTTACTGCCTCCAGACTGCCCCATGTCTGCTACAATTGCTGGAGGGACTGAGTCTTGAGAGGACATCAGAGCTGCGGTTACGTGTGTCCAGGGAGACTTGTCTGTGATTCCTGCCCCTGCTTCCACCACTACTGAGATTGAGAAGGGCTACTCTTTTCCAGTCAGAACTCTCTCTGGATTTCAAACAGCCCTAGGGTTGTGTTATACAGTTATTGGATGTGATTTTCCAAAACCACGCTTCACTTTGAGTTTCCATCACTGTCAGGCAGCCCTCCCCACTGCTTCAGAGGGAGAGGATTGAGCCCATCTGAAGACTTAGCAAATATATGCGTAAGTCTTTGCACATTTCCCTTCTGATATTTGACCTAATGGGTTCAGTAACCCTGGAAATATTTGATCTTGGTGCCATGAGTCCCTAGGGTCACTGGTTTACTGGAGACCAGTGCTTGAAGTCCTGCTAAAACCTAATCACCAAAGAAAAGATCTCAAACTTAACATGGGAACTGACTGCATGTTCAGCCAATCAAATTTTGGGAGGCAGGTTCAAGCCCCCTCCTTTGGGTAAGTCTGTCATATGGAGTGAGAGAGCTGCCTGGTGGGGTTTTCCCATGCTTAGCATGGTGACTGACACATGGATGACTCTCAGTGACTACAGGGGAACCCATGATAATAGACCTATCCATTGTTACCACTCAAGGATGGCAAAGGGATAAGGAGCAAAATAGTTCATTTTCAGTGGATCTAATCCGAAAGATAGCAATCTGCATGCACTCTGGGTTTTCAAAGTATATAGAACTGCTTTTCTAAATGTTTTAGGTCTGGAAAACTTCAAAGGTACTTGGCCAAGGAAATCTGTCTTAATTTTTAAATCCTGGTCTATTTGAAGAGAAATGCAAGCTCCCTGTTTCTAATTCATTTATACTTGATTTGTCAAAACCCTCTTTTGTAAGAGGTATTTGTTGTCCAAAAATCCTTGACCCCTGCTGGAAGGACTACATCCTAAGGGAGGGAACTGGTTCTGGGCAATTGTCCTCAGCCCCAACCCTCATTACACATCCATGTCTCATCCCCCTGGAGGGCTCCAAGGTCCTAAACAGGACTGCCTGTCCTTCCCCCTCTTTGAGAAGTAGACAGGGACTTTAAAAGAAGAGCCTGTGGCTGGTCGTCCCCAGATCCCCAACCAAGTCTTAGAGGTTTGGCTAAAAACCTTCAACACCCTTCCCAGAGGAGAGTAAATAGAGCCTTGTAAAAATACAGCATTTGTGTTCCTTTGACTTTACGAAGTTTATATGCTTGAAGTGTAACATGATAAATGAATGTGTTTTTCTGTGGTTACCTCCATTTGGTCTGCTGTATGAGTCTGCGTTCATTCGGATGATATCTAAAATGACAAATCATCCTTTTAAAAAATATTTTTAAGTTGAAGAATTTACATGTAGTGAAATGTACAGGTCTTAAGCGCATATATTGAGGAGATTTGACAAATGTATACACCCATGTAACCAACAACCCAATCAAATTATACAGTATTTCCATCACCCCAGAAATTTTACTTGTGCTTCCTTCCAGTAAATTCCATCATCTGTAAGCAGCTGCTGTTCTGCTTTCTGTAACTGTGGTGGGAAGCTTCTAAGATGGCCCCCAAGGATGCCCACTACGGTATTTATGCCCTTGTGTATCCCCTCTGCTGGTGTATGGGCTGCACCAAGTGACGTGCTAACACTTCTGAGGGTAGAGTAAATTACAGAGATTGCTAGACCTGTGTTTCTTGCCATCTCTTGCACTCTCTCCTGTACACCCATCTCTGGGGGAAGCCAACTGCCGTGCGACAGGCCCATTAGGAGAGGCCCATATGGCAAGGAACTGATGTCTCCAGCCCACAACCGTCAAGCACCTGAGATCTGCCAACAGCCACACCAGTGAACTTGGGAACAAACAGTCCTCCAGTCAAGCTTTGAGATGACTGCATCCCTGGCCGACACCTTGAAGCAGCCTGTGAGAGTCTAAACCAGAGACATCCTGACCCTCAGGAACTGTGTGATCATACATGCTTGATGGTTTAAGCTAATGAGTTTTGGCATAATTTGCTATGCAACAACAAATAACTAATACAACACTGTGGATTGTTTTGCTCTTGAACTTCAGGAAAATGAAATCATACAGTATATATTCTTTTTATGCTTGGCTTCATTTGTTTAACAGAATGTTTGCAAGTTTCATTCATGCTGTTGTATGGATCAAGAGTTCATTCTTTTTCAGTGATGAGTAAATTTCATTGCATGAATATGTGACAATTTATTTATCCATGTCCTGTTGGTAAACATTTGGGATGTTTCCAGTTTTATGCTTTTTTGAATAAAGGTGAATAAAGCTGCTATGAACATTCTCGTACAAGTCTTTCTTTGAACATATGTTTTCATTTTTCCTGGGTAAATACCTAGGAGTCCAATTGCTGAGCCACTGTTGATTAATCTAAGAAGAAACTTCAAAATAGGTTCCAAAGTGGCTGTACCATTTTGCACAACTTCTTTGTGCAAAAGTGTCTATTCAAGGCTTCCTCCTACTTATTTTTTCTTCTTTCTCAAGCTTCTTTAGGTGGAAGCTTAGATTGCTGATTTTTAAATCTTCCTTCTTTCTAATATAAATATTTAATGGTATAAATTTCTCCCAGAGTACTGCTTAATTGCATCCTACAAATATTTGTATGTTGCATTTTCAAGTATCATTCAGTTTAAAATATTTCCTAAATTCTAAATTTTCTTTCTTCTCTGGTGATAGGTTATTTTCTAAGTATACTACTTAATTCTCAAATATTTGGGATTTTTCTATTTACTGTTACTGATTTCTAATTTCACTACAGTCAGAGAACATACTTTGTTATGTTTCAATCTTTTTAAATTTATTGAAGCATTTTATGGCCCAGCATATGATCTGTCTTATGGCTATCCCAAGTCTACTTGAAGGTAATGTATATTCTATAGTTGTTTGGTGTAGTGTTCTATCAGTATCAATTAAGTCAAGTTGGTTGTTAATTTTGTTCTAACCTTCTATACCTTACTGGAGTTTTAGGATCTAGGTCTATTAATTACTAAAAACAGGGTGTTAAAATTTCCAACTATAATTGTACATTTTTCTTTTTCTCTATTTGTCAAATTTGCTTTATGTATTTGAACTCTGAAATGCTTCTTGTCTTGAAGTCTACTTTCCCTGATTTTAACATGGACATAGCTGCTTTCTTATGTTTCCTGTTTGCATAATGCATATTTTTCATCTTTTTACTTTCAACTTCTCTGGTGTATTTGTATGTCAAATGCATCTCTTGTAGTCAGCATACAGTCAGATTTGTTTTATTTTCTGTTCTGCTAAGGTCTGCCTTTTGATTGGAGTGTTTATTCCAATTTTATCTAATATAATTATGGATATATTGGGTTTAAGTCTACCATCTTGTTTCTAGTTGTCCCATCTATTTGTTTTCCTCTTATGTTCCTGCCTTTTGTCTTCATTAAGTTAATTAAATTATCTTAGATATTACATTTAAATTTCTTTGTTTGCTCTTTAGTTATACAACTTTGTATTAGTCTTTACTGGTTTCTCTAAAGATAATGATATGTAGTCTCAACTTACAGTCTACATAGAATTAACATAGTAACTTTATGTAAAGTGCAAGAATTTTAAACACTCAAATTCCATTCCTTGGGCTATTATCCTCATAAGTTTTTCATTCTTATATGTAGTGAATATAGTATAATTTAACATATAGTAAAAATAACATATAGATAGAGAATACAATGTTATCATTTTTGCTTTAACTAGTCATTCATTGTTTAATAAAAATAAAAAATATATACTTTATGTATACAAAGTATATATAAAATACATGTATTTGATATATACATACATACATATTTGGTATATATAAATATCAAATATAATACTCAAAAAGGGTTTCCACATATATTTCGTCCAGTTTTATAGTTATTTTCAGGAGGAGACAATTTTAGAACCAGTTACTTCGTGATGACTAGAAGCAGAAATCCTGACTGATCATTTTTACATTTCGGTTCAAGGCCTCAATAATGTTTTTCTAGCCATTTCCACCTACCTTTCAGTTTTGGCTCCTTGACATTTGTTTTTGGAGAGCAGTCACTCTCTAGCTCAGACATGAGCTACTAGAAAGGTAGTTGGTGCTGTGGAAAAAACATGGGCTTTGGGAAAACCTGACTTCAAATCCTAGTTTAGTAATTTTAGTAACTTATGACTTAGGGCAATTAATTAATCACTATGAGTTTCAGTTTTCTCATGTAAAAATGGGGGCAGAAATAATAATATGAATACTGGTACTGCTGAAAGCTAACATTTATAGAATGATCACTCTGTACCAGGAACTTTTCTAAGTGTTTGAAACTTGAAGTTTCAAACATTATGTCTCTGAGGATAGACGTAATGATATGTGTAATGGTCAAGTGGCCCTGGGGATTGGGAAGAGAAAAATGAAAGATTCAGGGACTCAAGTGGGTCCAACAGCCCTAATGACCAATCTTTGCCTGCATGGTATCACCTGATGCTCAGTCCTCATCATTATGGTACCATTTTGTCCTCATCATCAACCAGGGAGATGATAAGCTTCGTGGAAGCATGAGTGACTGAATGACTCCCAAATGTGGGCACACTAATGAGCTATGGGCATTGCTGGCTAGCTTTCTACCAGAATATATTGGTCATGGGATTAGATCCATTACAACATCTCAGTAGTATTTGTAGTGCCATTAAATGTTTGAATGATTAAATTTTTGAGACATAAATAAATCATGGAATGAAGGCCAGTTAATTAATACTTTCCTGTATCATTGAATTTTGTTTTCTTACTACTTAGCGAAGTAGAAAGTAGCAGCTTTCTTGACCAAGACTGTTGAATAAACCTCAAAGGTTGTATCAGTAAGTATAGTCTAAGTTACATTTCAGTAACAAACAATTTCTGAATCTCAACAGTTTGTTTCTCGCTCATGTTACATGTCAAGTTCAGGGCAGGGAATTCTGCTCATTGTAGTTTCTCAGGGATGTGAGGTTATCAAGATTACTTTTCACACGTGCTTTCACAAGCAATGAGACAGGGGAAAAGGAATAGAACCCACTTTGCTGTCTCTTAAGGGCTGCTGCACGTTTCATTGGCTAAGCAAGTCATTTTTCCATACATAATAACTTTATGAGGGTAGAAAAATTTTAGTATATACCCAGGGAGGTGGACCTTATTGACTATACTATATTTTTATGAGTTTCACCAAACCAGCCTGAGGCATTTCAGCCACACTTTCATTTGGCAGCCCCTGATATTCACAAGTGTTTTTGCCAAAGAACCATCATGCTTTTAAAATTATTATTTGTCTCTTAGACATACAGTCCACATTTTCTCCTTAAGACTCTCATAGCTAAAAAGAATGCCATTTCAGCCAGAGCCTATGTCCAACTCCATCTTTTCTAACAAAGATTTTCGAAACCAAGAAGTTGCATTTTAGCCAATGAAAAAAGACATCAAGCTTAAAAAGTTAAAACTTTTGTCACAAAATCAGAACTGTGTGCTTTCTTTGGTTTCTAATTATTTTGAAAGTTTCTTAAGTTAACTAATGATTACAATGTCATATAAACCTTAATTTATTTGTATATTAGATCAACAATCTTACACTGCATATGTAATAGAGGGATCACAGAAAGGTCAAGCTTATTATTATGTAAGATGTAGGGATCATACATATACATGTATATATATACTACACTATATTATATATATGTATACACACACATACACACATCAATACAATACATACATTTTCTTCTTCTTTTTTGAGTGCACAGCACATTTTTACAAACTTTACAAGCACTGTTGTGGACAATGGGACTGTGTTAGCTGCATCAGCCTTATGGGTATAGAACCTGTGCAGCCCCACCGGACCCTGTGTTCAGAAGGGCCCCATGTTTGGTTTAAAGTTCTGCTGTTGCTGTCTTGAGATTCTTAATAACTTTTTTACAAGAGGCCTCAAATTTTCTTTTCACACTGGGTCCCCCTTTATAAGGGGCCACAAATTTTCTTTTCTTTTCACAGATTATGTAGCCAGTCCTGTGGATGGGGCACTGACTACTCGTCTGTTTTCTTCATTGGCAGATGTGAAAACTGAGGTTTCATGAGGTGGCCATCACCTGCAATTGGGAAGTGGAAGATGGATGGGGCCAGTCTAGCTGGTGCTTTTTTTTTGTTGTGCATGGAGTTAGCCAAGTGCTGTATCTGAGTTTGCAGGAGAGACATAATTAATTTCAACAGTTTTCCTTGAACCAATAAACAAGTGTTCCCCCCACCAGGAGACTCCCTTCCTGGGTTCCTGCTTTGGGTCTTTTTGAGGCCTATTTCCAGCAGCAGCAGACTTCTCCCTACCTCCCATCCTGAGACTGGCCAGTTAGAGTCAGCTGGTATTAAGGAGAGGAGGGGACAGAGCCAGCTTATGTACTGACTGGTATAACAGCCTCCAGATTCAGGTGGGAAAGCCCGGATGATAGGGATCCCCATCTAGGCATTCTGGGCACCCAGAGCTGCTGTACTCACATCTAGAGGCTAGGACACGGGGCTGCATTATCCATACCACCAGGCTGGTGCTAGTGGTGAGGGCTAGAGGGGACCCCTGCTCTCCACCTGACTCTCACTCCAGGAGCCCCCTTCTCACTTCTGCCACTAGAGACTACTTCAGGGGATTATTTATGAGAGTAGTTTTACGTCATGTAGGCCAATCCTAAGAAGTGAAATTTACAGTGAGTTCCTGGCAGGTGAAAGGAAGGTTCTCCTCCCACCAAGGCCCCTGGCACCTGAATATCTTACTTGTAGACCTGGAGTTTGCCCCAGGATGGGTGTGGAGGGCAGGGGCTGGGGTTTCCAGTGGCTGAGCCTATGTTGTGCACCTGGCTGTCATTCTCCCTGCTTCCTGCTTACACAGCCACAGGCTGTCAAGGACCCTCACAACCCCATAATCAACCCAATGGTCCCCATCAAGCAGACGCTCAGCCTGGATGGGACTGGGAGGGGAGACACTTACTCCAGAAGCAGCACAGTCCACCTCAGGACAGCTCTTCCTTACTGTGATGACTTTGGAAGGGGTCAGCTTGGAGGAGCCGAACTCCTCTTCCCAGAATTCACTTTCAATTATGTTTCTGGTTAGAGCGGGTCAGAGGCAGATTCTTGGGAGACTAGGAGGGTTGGTGGGGAAGTAGTAGCAGACACTTTTTGCTGCTGACTATTGATTTACCAGGATGCTATGAAGCCACAGCCTGACCTGCTCCTCCGACTTCCGGGCCAAATACATATGTTTAACCTTATGACGGAGGGCCCAGCTTCTGCAGGCCCATGTCATTATGTCAGGAGCAAAAAGGGCAGACACGGTTTCAGCCCAGCCTCCCACTTGTAGGTTCTGGCCTCCTTGTGACCTTCCCTCCTGACAGCCTGCCCCGTGGACTGCAAGCTCCAGCATCAGCCTTGAGGACAGCAGTCTTGCAGAAACTGTTTAGCCAAACCACCTCCCACAACTGGGTTAGGTCAGTTCCCTACAACAGAGCATATATCTCCTATGGGTTCTGCTTCTCTGGGTGAATCCCAATATTACGCTTAGGTCACACTGGAATTGGGATCCCTTTAACTTGCACCTGTGGGCCCTAACTTGACTTCCGGATATCATAAGGAACAAGTTATCCTCCCTCTGCATCAGTCCTCTGCCTGCATTTGCTCTTCTTCAGCCTAGACAACTTTGGTACCTTCAGATGACTTACTCAGAAGCATTTGAGCCCTTTCCATAGCTGGTGCTCTCATGTCCAGTCCTGTTGTCATAGTAGGACACCTAGGGACCGAGCCTGACTGTTCAGGTGAGACCTTTGCTTCCTTAAGTCCTTATCACAGACACGTCACACAGAGATCACACAAAACAAGTATTAATGACCCCTAGTTCCTGCCTGAGTTCACAAGAACATTTTCTTTCTCCTGACTGCAGGAGAGAGAGATTGGCCATGGGGGAAAAATAACCCACTCTGGATTTCTGTGGTTTTCCACCTGGAGACTAAATTCCAGGCCAAGCTGGGCCTCCTCTCTCTCCTCATCTCTCATCAGATGTATCAGGCTTGGTGGGCCTCTGTTAGGCTCAGCACTGGCCTTCCGAGGGTCTCAGCTGCAAGGGGGCTGCAAGGGCCTGGAAGCAACACTGCCTCACTTAAGAAGTGCCTGCTTACCCACCCCCTCGCCCCCAGGGTGGACACAGAGTGAAGCCACATTACCTGGCTGAGGTTTCGCACTTGATTCTCTGTAGTTATTGGCTTCCTAAGTCATTGAACATTCCAGACCCCTCACACCCTTCACCGTACCCTTGCCCCATGGCTCAGGGCTCTGACAGATGTAAAAAGAGAACTAGAAATGGACCCCATCTTTTGATATGTTTCTTCACTACTGTCATCCAGGGCCTGGTTCTGTCCTGTGGCCTCACTTATCTACCCAAGGAAACTGTTCAGGCCTCAGTGCAGGCTTTTTCCTTATAACAATGAGGCAGTGAGCTTAAGTACTTGACAACCTTACCTCTGAGTTCCCCAAAAGAGCCAGCTAACTCCCCAAATCTAGGCAGAGGCCAGACCCCACCTTAACCTTGGTCCACCCAGACTAGTTTATTTCTGGCCACATATGCACACTGTCTACACTTGTTAAGCTCTCCACCACTTACTCTTATGATTTTAATGACTCTCATAGCCTTGAAACAAAAATGTCGTTCAACAGAGGCAATACCAAGAAAACTCAAGGCATTTCTGAGATCCCAGAGGAGAAAGACTCAGGGCAGGGTTGAGGCCTTAGAGGTTGGCTCATGTATGTTTAGTATTGCTATAGGCACTGACTCTGGGTCAGGCACTACCAGGATCATCATTAGGAATGACCATGGCATCTATGACAGTATATGTCTGTCCCTAGACAACTACTGTGGGGGGATAGTTACAGGCAGATCTATAGGACTTACTTATAAATTTCTGTGAGCTTCTAAGACCTGGGTGAGTTTGAGCGACTGGACTTCAAAATGGACCTAGCACTCTGATTTCCCTGAATCAGTCTGGGGGCAAGCACAGGAGCTCACTGAGTTATGGAAAGTGCCAGTTTAGGACATTGTAGGAACTGCCCCTCTCCATTCCCTGTGGTTTCAGATTGGCCCAGAGACTCTTCAAGATGTGAGGTGAAAGGCTAAGACATCAGTTCCTCCTACTTTTTCAGCTGAAATTACACATTATCCTGGGTTAGCAGTCCTCACTGAGGGCTGGGGAACTGAGTACGATAAACCGCCAAGTTATCAACCCCCCACCTCCCCAGCCCCCCATTCATCCCAGCTTCTCCTAGACTCTGCCCTCTGGTGGGAGAATCAGGAAGAATGGGCAGGACATCACTTGTCAACTGGGCCATGCCTGGCCATCCATGGGGCCTGCTGGGGCCAGCAGGACAGTAGCTCTGATGCCTCTTCCCTCCCCGTCATTCTCCTCTCACTTTCTCCTGCCTCCCAAGCCTGAGCCCTTCTGGAAGGCGAGAGAAGTTTAACCTCAGCTTGCAGTGCTCCTACCTGACCTCACTACACTCAGTTTGCTGCCTCATATGTCCTGAAAAAGATGGTTTTCTCAACTAATTTTTCTTTGTCCCACACCAACCAGTAGACCTCTTTTCATGAGGGCACAGCTTTGGAGGCAAATGTAGGTTTGAATCCAGGTTCTGTCATCTGCTAACTGGGTGCCTTTGGCAAGTGAATGACACCTTTGTGTCCCAGTTACACGGAGACAATCATGGCCAGGAGGATTATTTGTGAAGGTACCTGGTGGAGGCACCTTATAGGCATTATAGGTACCATTATAGGTACCTATATACCCTATAGGCATCTGGTACATGTAGGACCCCTCTCTTCCTTTTCTTACCCTTCTAGTCCAACCACAGTTGCTCAGTAATTCCCTCCTCACACCCCTGACCAAGGACACTGCTCTCTTACAGGCAAGGGGAGCCTGGGGCTCAGGGGCCTCAAGCGGCACACCCATGGATTCCTGAGTGTGTGTAGGACTTTTGGACCAACCAAAGTTCCTTCCCCAGGAGGCCAGCAAAACAGAGTCCATGACTCCTATAGCAATTCTTCCAGGAGGTGCTGCAGCTCCAGAAACAACTTACCCCATTTCACAGAAAAGTTTATCCTGCTATCAAACTGTAAGTAACACAACAGCCTCTTCTACCCCAAGCTGCTGCTGTGATTTAAAAAAAAAAAACAATCGTGTTGACATATTTCTATTCCTGGCCAAGAAGAGAAAGGAGAGAAAATACAAATGCAACTTTTTTACCAGAGTTCAGGAGAAAGCTTGCGACTGTTTCTCCCCCGGTCAGCAGGATTGCTGGGCTGTGATGTTGTGGTCCCAGGGCAGGCAGGGCCTCCGCAGGGCTGGCTGAGCACTTTCCAGTATCCTTGACTTTCGTGAAAACAGTGCAGCGAGGACCAAGAACAGGCACGGATGAATGCAGACACAGGATGCTGGGAGTGTCTCCAGCTGGAAGGGCCCAACACTAGGAAATGAGGCCTAGGGTCTGTTGAGTCCTGCAGCTGATACATGTGTGGCCTGGGGCAACAGGCAGCCCCTCCCTGACTCTGTTTTCTCTACCGTGAAAAGCTTCACTACAATCTCAGTGAAATCTGAGAGGCAGGTGTCTGGTTTCTCCCTCCTTTGTCGCACTGGGGAGGACGGGGACCAGATATTGTCTCTGCCCTGCGGAGGAGTCTTTTTCTCGCCTCCTGCACTTGTGAGACCTGTGGGTATCCTGGGGACCTGCCAGCCTTCCCCTGGCAACAAGAGCAGAGTACCAGCAGGAGTCAGCCCATAAACCTTGCAGGATCTGCGAGGGCAGTGAGCTAGTAGGGAGAGGCCTCCCTCAAGAAGAATAGCACAAAGGGCCATTGTTTATCAAGCTCATGCCATGTGCCAGGCACACACTTCATCCTCACGATAGCCCTGGGAGGCTGGTGTGGAAAATAAGATCCAGAGAGGTTTGATCACATGCCCCAGGCATCCAGCCAGTGGACCCAGAGAGCCCTAACCATCTCCTAAGCTGCCTACTCCGGAGACAGCAGAAAGCCCACCCCAAAAGGGATTCTGTGGATGGTGTGTGGGTGTGCTCCTTGTGGCCGACAACTTTCTCTGTCTCCACTCTGCTTTGTTTCACCCTTCCTGGGGTCAGAGGCTATGGATAAGAAGCACTAGAGAGTCCTGAGGACCCTGTTGTCCAGGACCCTGCAAACACTGGGGCCCTGCCTTCTCTAAGCCTTGGGCAGGAACCTACATGGAGATCTCCAAAGGACCAGGCGTGGCACCAGCTCCTTATTCCACCACTTACCCATTATATTGATGGGCAAACTGAGCCCCAGGGAAGTCCAATGACAGTTTGAGCTCACCCAACATGTGACTGTGCTTCTCTGCAAAGCTGATAGGCCAACCCAGGCTTACAAGGGGGCAATGCTGACTTCATCCAGCTACTGAGCAACTGGGGGACCCAATCAGAAGAATCACAGCAACAGCGCTCACCTGACTGTAGAGAGGATTTGTTAGGATAAGTGCAGAATGTAAATTACACTTAAGAATCTTGATCTTCTCCGTTTGACAGAAGACTGCTTTCTTTTTCATCTCGGATCCTAATCCTCTTTGTTGTGTATCCAAATGAATCTGTTTTGCTTTATCAAAACAAAACAAAACAAAACACCAACACCTAGAAGGCACTTGAGAGATCAGGTAGGAACCAATGCATGCATTTGGTTTTATCGTGTGCCAGGCTCTGTTCTTTGCACTCCATATGCCGACTTATTTATCCTCACTACATTTCTGTGAGGTAGGTACCATTGTCAGCTCCATTTCAGAGATGAGGTAACTGAGACTCAGGGCAGTGCGCTGGTCCATGGCTCTGTGACATTGGTACTTGAACCCAGGGTTCGAGTTCTGATCGGTGGGTTCTGCAGCTTTATTTTCCTCTCTTGGAGCCTGGAAGCAGAGTGGAGGGAGGCCTAGACTGGCAGATGTGTGGAAAGATCTTTCAGGGCAGAATGCCACGAAATGTGGGAGGGTCTGGAGGTGAGAGGATGTAGCGAATTTTAAACCTTACATATTTCACTTTTAAAATCCTCCCCTGATGCTCTCCAGATGCAGGAAGTGGCGAAAGTGCACATTCTTCAAAAGCCATCCCAGGCGAATAATCTGACACTGAAACAGAAGGGAAAGCGGGTTAAGCGTGGGGGAACATTTACCTGCAGTGCAAGGGCCATGTTGCATGAGATGGCCCTTACCCGAAATCTCGGGAGGCCCTCCTGAGGTTGCTGCTGGCCATATGCACAGGTCAGACAATGTCACACTCACAGTTCTGAGATGTAAAACTCAGGGCAGGACAAGGGGACGCCCCCCCCCCCCACACTGACACACACAGAACAAGAGAGCCACGTGCCACAGACCTCTGATAATGCCTTCTAAGAGAGTGTATTTTCTAAGCAATGTCCAACAAATAATAATTCCAATTTCAATTCTCAATCAAAAAGTATCCCAAGCTGGCCTGGTCCTCTGGGTCCGGGATCCCAGCCATTCAGCCCACTTCACTGAGGCTGGAGCATGTCAGGGGCCAATGTGTCACCCCAGCCGCCAGAGTCCGGTCGGTAAGTGCCCAGGCTGCTGCTCAGCAGGCACAAGGGTCTGCACTGAGTCTTCAGGGTCGGGAGCAAGAAAAACCTGTTCTCCCTGGGGTCCTGAACGCCTCCTTGGAGGAGCGTGCTGTGGGAGCAGAGGCCCTGGAGTCCCTGCTGCCCGGACTTGGCTGAGGTCACAACCTCACTGGGCTTCAGTTTCCTCATTTGTCAAGCAAGGATCATGATGCCTCCCTGGAGGATTCCTGAAACGCTGCTCTGGGGGCAGAAGGGGAATTGGGAGCCCAGATGGTCTGTGTCCTGGAGAGGAAGGAGGCGGAGAACAAGGAGGGAAGCAAAGAGATAGGAGAAAGATCCTCCGCAAGGGTTAAGGAGTCGTCACTGCGGAGGGGAAACCGGCTGCTTGGGGAAGTGGGTTTTCCAAGATCAGTAGAGGGCGCCACCATTCACGAGCACGTGCGCCGGAGACCAGTAATCCTTGGCACCTAGCTCTCCTGCATCCCATGCCCAATCCATTTCAGGGCTAGTGTGTCACCCAAACCCTCAAAACCCACTCACCTCCCTCCGTGCCCACAAACTGTCTTGGGCCCACACCTCCTTCCCATCCAGCAGACGTATCAGGCTCTAAAGCGGGCTGTTCCCCGCCCAACCCCTTCTGGGTTTATTGTTGCTTGTGGGATGGAGGATGGACTCCTTCCTTCTGGCCAGAGTCCATTTGTGGACTGCCCTGCCTTCCTTCCTAGCCCCCTCCCTGGCCCTGCCCCTGCCCCCTTAGCCACCCAAGTCTTCTCCCTCCTGAATCATCCCCACACTCCCACCTGCCCCAGGGCCTTTACACATGCCATTCTCATCCCTCGGTTCATCTTCCTTCTCCTTTCGCATGATTTTCGCTCTCATCCTTCAGATGCTTGGTGTTCATGACTAGAAAACCACCTTAAAGTGTGTTAGTGCACACATGGCATTTGCCACCACCATCCTTTTTTATTTTCAGAGGGGGAGTCTTTTTAAATTTTAATATCTGCCTCTCACCCCTACTAGAGGGTAATGTTCATGAGGGCAGGAGCCCCTGTTCCCCAGGACCTCCTGCCGGACACAAGAGTGGGTGCTGAGTGCTGGAACGCCGGGCCCATGGGAGGTTTACTTAAGTGCTCAGACTCTGGAGTTTTCTGTCATCTTAGAAGAGTGACTTTCAAGAGTGCAGGGAGTCGGCACTTCTTTGTTCTGGATGCATCCCTCGGTGTCCAGAGAAGATGTGCGGATTCCTGGTTTGTGTTGGAACAGAAACAGAGAAAGAGGCTGCTGAATGAAGCCTTCCCCCGCGTCACACACACCTGTCAGAACCATGTGTCCACACCTCTGTGACAGTGTGAGTGACAGCCCCTGATTTACACCTCATCTCCTCCCTGAGGCAAGGCCCGAATCCCAGCCTGGTGCTCAGGCTCCAAAACCAAGGTGCCACCACGGGCCAGGCCTGCCTTCGGGGCCTCTGATCTCCTTTGGCCTAGTGAGTGGGGAGCCAACAAGTATTCACCACCACTAGCTCCGTCTGGAGAGCAGGGACAGCTCAGGCAAGTCCCGACTAAGAGCAACGTGTGAGCTTTGTCTTAAAGCAGAAAGGACAGTCTCTGGGAATGTTCCAAGGGTGCATTTGGGAGGAGGTGCATGTAAAGGCCTGGAGGATGGAGGACAGATGTGGCATATTCAGGACCTTATCATTTGGTGGTCTTCAAGGAAAGGCTCTGACTATGGTAGCAACAGAGGACGAGCCTCTAAGGGATTTAAAACAGAATCTGCTGCAGGAAAGATGACCTTGGCAGCCATAAGGAGCTCTCCCTGAGGGTGAAGGAGAGGCCTGGAGCGGGGAAAGGAGAGGAGGCTGTGGCTCCACTCCAGCAGGAAGAAGGGAGGCCTGGGTCAAGGCCAGCCCACAGGAGGGCAGCAGGGACAGAGAGGCGAGACGGAACCCAGCACCCTGCTGCCACCTGCCACAGACTGACTGAGCCCATGGCCTGAGGACTGAACAAACCCAGCAGCAGGGACTGTAACTGTCCAGACAGCATGAACCCTCCTGCTCTGGTTCCGTCCACTGGCCGCACCCTCTAAAGGTGGCAGCAGGCGGGGAGAGGGGCCGGGGTGGGGGGCAGGTGTTGAAGATAAAGCCACACAGAGAAATGAACTTAAACTGATAAGTGTAGGGAAGGAAGAAAAGAGAGAAAAAGATGGAGGTGTGTGGAAACAGGGGGTTCATAAGATTGAGAATCAGAGGATGGATCTCCAAGCAGGTAGCTTTTAAGCTGAATCTTGAGAAACCAGTAGGAGTTGGTCAGGTAAAGTGTCTGGAAATGTCTTCAAGGCAAAAAGAACAGCACAGACCAAGCCCCTGAGGAGGTAAACACACGGGCCTGAAGGAGCAGACAGTGCAGAGTGGCTGCAGCACAGCCCCTAAGGGGCGGCAGGACTGGAGGCCGAAGAGGCAGTGAGGCCTGGACAGCCCTAGTGAGACCCTCTCTAGATCTGGTGAGGCTTTGAGGAGGTCTGGGGAGGCCTTATTGAGTTGGGTCCTTAAGAGCGGGAGCCAGGTCTACGGCCTTCCTGTCTCCGGGTCTAGCGCAGGTCCCGCACAACACAGATGCTTGGTAATAATCAGCCTCACACCAGAATGGATGATCTTTTGGCCCGAGCACTGCGGGTCCTGACGGCTCCTACTTGGGGGCTGGGGTGGTATTCTATGGAAGGTCCAGGCCTTGCCTAGGTCCCTGTTGGCCAAGCTGTACTCACTTTAGCCTCTGCCTGAAGGAGGAGGACCCCCGGAGGGCAGCACAAGCTCTTTTTCTTTGCTAATTACTACCTGACATTTTAATGTTCGCATTTAATGGCATTCTCCACCCTTTAGTGCAAAAAACCAAAAACGCATGAAGGCTTAGAGGCCTATAAACCCAATAACAGAACTTTTGTAAAACCCTTTGAAGTCCCTGCTGGAGCCTAAAACTTTCTTTCCCTTTGAATGTGCCGATTGTGTGATGGGGCTTTTGAAATGAGGAAAAGAATCAGGGATCTGGCAACATATTCACATCAAAATGTGCTCACAGGGACACACACACACACACACACACACACACACATACATGGGCTGGAGACACCCGTAAACCTGTCACTGCCTCTCAGGGACCTCCTGAGCCCATGGATTTCTTGATTCTTTCCTGGGAAGTAGCACAAATTACCCAGAAGATTGTCACTTATGAGCTGAGGGCTCCGAGTTCACAGTCTAGGCTGCCATCCCTCATGTGTGACCTGGGCAAATGACCACGTCTCCGTTTCCTCATCAAATGGCCAGCAGTGACATCCAGGAATGAGTCCTTCACACGGTGCCTGGTATGTGATCCCATCCCATCCACACTGGGTTTAGAAAGGTGGCTTATTACGTGTACACCCAATTGTGAGGTCACTTTCTAACCATACAGTCTCTTAAAAGATTTTCCATGGGAATGAATTCACCTTCCAGACAAGGGTCCTCCTTCAGACACAGTGTTCAAGAGCGGCTTTGGAGCGGTCAGGTGGGGAGGCCTGCTCTGAGTTGCCTTCACGTAAATGCTTACGAGGTGCCCAATGACAGTTGTGCCATCAGGATGCTCTAATGCAAGGTCTTTTTGAGGTTGGTCCGCAGCTCACGTGAGGCAGGTTCATCACTCCCACTTCATCTTCTTTCCCAGCGGCTCTGAAAGCAGAAAGGAGTGGTGACAGGGTGCAGTTTCTACAGTGCCTCAGCTTTTCCCATCCCACTTAGAATTCTGCAGTGAGACTTTGCCGGCCTCCCATAAGGAGGTGGAGGCCAGTCCCCCTCTACTTTGAATCCAGGCTGGACAGAGTGGCTTGCTTGTAACCAGCAGAATGCAATGGAAGTAATGCTCCGTGGCTCTGTGTTGGGTCAGCAGAGACCTTGCAGCTCCTGTCTCGGTCTCAAACACTCCCTCTTGGAACATTTCTTCTTGGAATCTAGATGCCATGCTGCGAGGAGTCCAAGCCCAAACAAGAGGCAGTTGACAGCTACAGCAACTGAGATTTGCTTACTTGGCAGCCCAGCCTTCCAGTCATCTCAGCTCAGGCACCGGGCGCAAGAGTGAAGAAGTCTTCTGATTGTTCTAGCCTGAGCTGTGTCCCCGATAGCGGAGAGCATAAACTACTCAGCCCCTCTCTGCCTTGTCCAAATTCCTCACCCACAAATCTGTGACCTGAAATAGCCCTTGTTTTATACCAAGGGATAAAGGGATAGTTTATTAAACAGCAAATGAAAATGACAGCAGCAACCAGATGATGCATCGCTGGAGGTCAAACTGGGAAACGGGAGATGGGTGGTGTGACCATATAGTTTATTGTTTAACCTGGAATACTTCTGAAAGTTTAAGGGGGCCCCATTAATATACATGTCACGATAATGAGCATAAACTGGAATTCTGCTGGAATCCTGGCCACCCTAGTAATGGGTCTACCTCACCACTGATGCTCCTTTCCTTCTCTTCCTGTTCTGTGGGGGGGAAAGCCTGGGCTTGGCTTTAGAAGATCTGAATTTATTTTCCTGTTGTCATTTTACCAGCTGAATGGCATTGGATACCACTGATACTAGATAAGCTTAGATGACCTTCTAAAACCTCAGTTTTCTAGTCTGCAAAGTGGAAATAATAATTCTTTTCTCTCTTCAGTCTTCAAGCCATAGCAATTAACTTCATCCTACGGCGTTGCAGAAATTGTCCTGGAAGAAGTCCTCAGTGACTGGCTCATGGCCAATCCAAAAAGTTCTGTTCGGTTCTCGCCTTACATGCCCCTTCAGTGGCATCCAACTGTGATGGTTCATTTTGTGTGTCAATTTAACTTGGCCATGGGGTACCCAGATATTTGGCTAAATATTATTCTAGGTGTGTCTGGGAGGGCATTTCTGGATGAGATTAACATGTGAATCAGTAGACTGAGTAAAGCAGATGCTCCTCCAGGCAACTTTAAAGTAAAAGGATGGAAAAAAGATATAGCATGCGAACATTAACCAAAATAAAGTAGAAGTGGCTACGTTAAGATCAGATAAAGTAGACTTCATAGCTAAGAAAACTTCTAGAGGTATGAAGGGACACTATATAATGATAAAAGGGGTCAATCCTCCAAGAAGGTAGAAATCTTAAGTGTGCAAGGAAATAGTGAATTACATAGACGACGGTCATATTGTTGTGTGTCTTGAAGGATGCCTCATCTAAGAAGACAAGGAGAATGAAAGGAACAAAGCCACTGTGTACAATTGGAGGACTGGAAGATGAGACGGGTGAGAGTGAAGATGAAGTAAGATGAAGAGCCAGAGGTGGACCACCTCTCATATCACCCTAAATGCCACTCTAAAGATATCAGCACATATCTGTAGCTGCCAGAGAGTGTGGATGGCCACAGGCTGAACAGTGACATTGAACCAATTCCCTTCCCCCTCTACTTTTTCAATCTACTCTTAAAATGTCAGTTGATAAATTAATCAACATTGACAGTAACAGAGTTTGTGCTAGACTTTTCTGTCCTGATCCCCTGTAATTCTGTCTGAGGAGGAAAACTGGGCAACTCGGCTTGTCTGGCATATATTAGATGTTGATGAATATTTGTTAAGATGAACAAAGTGTACTTTAACACAAGTTGAACTAAAGTCGAGGCCTTTGGGAAAACTTGGAACACTAATGAAAATATCGTTTTAGATGCTTAATGAAAAATATTTACCCTTAACGAACCTTAAGTGAGCTGCAAATTATTCATATTCAGTCCAGTACCTGGTGGTTATTTAGCTAAGTCTTGATTACATGTAATGTAATTGTCAATGGATAACGCTGCAGTGCTGAGTTTCCCCTCCTCCCCCTGCCTGGACACACTTTTCATAAAAGGACACTTTCCTGTTTGTACAGCAGATGGAGGCTCACATGGGAATTCTCTGTATGCCCTGCAAGCAATCCAAGCATCTGACTTCCATTCTCCACTCACAGCTGGGGCAAGTGCGAGAAGTCAGCAGAAAGTTGGAGGTTTGTTAACAGGGGGTTTATCTTGGCACTCAGTTGCGATTAAATCCAGTGGGTTAAAAGCTTCTGAAGGCATTACCCTCCTTTAAACAGGGCACTTTTAAAGAGTGTTTCCACAATGAACAATATTCATCACCAGTGTTATATACGGCTACCTTTTACCCTCAAATAATGTTTTCTTTCCTTGGAAGGGAAAGCAACTTTCCCATCATCATAATTGAATCCAAACATCTGTCACCCACAAAGGCATGGTTTTAGAGGTCAGCTAATGGATGGATATCTGGCTTACAGAGCACCCTGAACCACGGGGTGCCACACATTTACACCCACACCTACATGCACATGCACATACCCCAAATGCATTCCTCCAGAAACCTATACTTTTCGCGATCATTTCTTTGAATAGAGGTAAGACAGCAATGAATGTAGCTGGAATAGTCAAAAGAGCAAGGGACTTGGGGACGGCAGACCTTGGTTCTGCCTTCACATCACCATAGCCTCTCTAGCTCTCAATTTCCACACCTGTGAAAAATGTGACTGTTGAAGCCACCTCCACCATTTAACTCTTGTAACCCAGCAACGCCCTTATGTGTTCGTGCATTTGTGCATTGGCATGAAGTTCCCTCCACCAGCTGCGTTCTACTAGAGACTTGCCATCCTTCAAGGCTCAGCGTTTTTGATGTTGCTTCCCCAAGGAAGCCCTCCATGGTTCCCTCAGGTAGAGTGACCAGCTCATTTTTTAGCATCCCAGAAACCTTGCAACTAGTTGCATTATTGCATTCATTGCATTCTATGGCAACCACTTCCTCATGTGCCAGTTTTCCAATCTAAACGATTAATCCACAGAGAACAGACCAGGGCTTATTTTTCTCCATTTCCCTGGTGGCAAGCAAAGGATTAGCACAATGTAGGTGCTAAGAAAAGGTTGAAGGGAAGAATAAACAATTGGATGAGTAATTACTTGAATGACACAACGCCCTAAAGGCAACATCACACAAGAAAATCTGTCAGCTGACCCCCAGGCTCTCCCCCTCCACGATGATAAGAAAGTGGTCTTGCTGAAATCCATTGCTTGTCACATCTCATGCTTTTGGTTCATCACCTTCAGGGTACAGCCCAGACTCCCCATCAAGGTAACCCACATCATTAGGACTGAATTGTTATCTCTTTCACCGCTCTCCTCCCCTCTCCTGCCATCTGCTACGTTCCAGGGAATACAGTCAAATTTCCTGACATACTATGCTCTCTCATACCTTCAGGTCTATCCCTCTGCCCTACCTCCATCTTCCCTCTTCACCTAGCTAATCCCTACCTGTCTCCAAGGCTCAGCTAAACTGACTCTGCCTCCAGAAAGCTTTCCTAGATTCCATAAACTTTCTATTCTCTGCCTGCCAGAATGCCATCCTTGACCTTAACAGGTTTGTCTGTTTGAGGGTCTGTAAGCAACTTGAAGACAGAGGCTGGGCCCTGCTCACCTCTGTACCCCCAGGGCCTGACACTGTGCCTGGCCCTGAATGACCCCTCAGTTAACATTCCTGCCATGAATGAGGGGGTAGATGAATAATGTGTCAGCCTGGTCAGTAGAAAGTCAGATCTAGAGTTCAAGCACAAAGCATTTGGAGTGTTATGTGCACACCATCCCACCAGCTAGAGGGTTTGTCTTCTTGACCGTCAAAGGTTTTCTTCTTCTTGACCTTGACCAGTTTCCGAGAAAAGTTTTTTAAAATCCCCCACTATGGCCATTAGTTTTTCAATTTCTCATTGTAATTCATCGTGTGTGTGTGTGTGTGTGTGTGTGTGTGTGTGTGTGTACCTACACACGTGCATTTGAATATCTATAAATATATATTCAGTTAATAGATATTGAATCAATGCTGTTAGGTATCTACAAGTTTCTTATTACCTTAACCCCTTGATAAAGTCTGAATTTGCCTGGATTATCTTGTCTTACCTCTTACTTCCCTTCCTTCCACACCCCTTCACACACTTTTATTTTCAACCTTTCTGTGTTGTTTAGTTTTAGGTAAATCTTTTGTGGGCAGCTTATGCTATAATTTTTAAAAATCCAATTTAATTACCTGTGTTTTCTAGTTGAAGAGTTTAATTCATTTACATTCATTAGTATTACTGTTTTTTACTTCTTTTTGTCATTTAATGTTATGTTCCATTTATTATGCTTATTTTTGCTACATTTTTTTTTTCCTTTCCTGCTTTTTGTTGGATTAGTAGTGCTTTCTTTCTTCCTATTACCCACTTGGCTGCTTTGGAAATTAGAGATCCTATTACTGTGGCAGGAGTGTCCTCTAGAAATTTTACCTTACAAAATCACATTTATGTTTTTCTAGAAATGTCTAAAATTATTCAGTATCTTTATTTTCATCCCAAGTAAGGTACTGCTTTAGCATGCCTCCAGTGCCCTCCAAACACCCCTGCCCCATCACCTTCCATAGTTTTAGTTCCATATTTACTTCTTCTATCAAGAGTGAATGGTATCTACCAACAGTTTGCCCATTATTTTATCACTTCTTCTTGTAGCCCACTCTTCTCTGGATTTATTTTCCTCCTTGTTGAACTCATCCTTTAGTAGTTCTTTCAGTGAGGGTACGTAAGGGATAAACTATCTTAATCTCATATGTCAGAAATGCCATTATTTCAAATACTCTGTAGTGAGAGTTAACAGGGCACAGAATTCTAGGCTGACAGTTTCTTTGAAGGTAATGCTGTATCATCTTCTTGCCTCTCTTGTGGATGACTGGAAGTCAGCCGTCAATCTGGGCATGCTGCCTTTGTAGACAATCTCTTTGCAGACTTTAAGATTTCAACTTTATCTCTGATGTTTTGGTTTTTTGTTACAATGTATATTAAGATATAGATTTATTTCCATTTATTTTAGTATGTGCTTTCAATCTGAAGTTCTCATCCTTTGTTAACTCTTGAAAATTCTCAACTGTTATCACTCCAAACATTGCCCCTTCTCCTTTCCCTCTACTCCTTACTTCTGGAGCTTGCATTAGAAGAATGATGGAGATTTTCAATGCCCTTCCGTATAGCTTAACTTCTCTTTCAAATATCCATGTTTGCTACTACATTTTTTTCTTTTTATGGAGCTCAGACACAGAGCTCTGATGTATCTTCCTTTTCTTGTACAAACATCAGCTGCAATGGATTAGGGCCCCATTCTTATGACCTCCTTAAAGATCCTGTCTCTAAACACAGTCAGATTGGAGGTTTGGGCTACAACATATGGATCTGGGGGGACACAATTCAGTCCATAGCACTCCTGCTAAGACCTGTGTCAGAACCAAACAGAAACAAGCAGTGCAGCAAATGGAGACTTGTGCACTTGGTACGTCTCCTCTTTTGGTCAATGGTCAACAACAAGATTATAGTGATGACTTTTGCGATGCAGAGCTCACAACCTCTGTCCCCTGTGTGCATATTCCATCATCCTCATGAATCTCTATTATGTGTTATGAGTGTATGGGGGATGGTTGTCCAGTGAGGCTGAACTTTAGATTATTTTAGTGAGGTCCACTGCTGGTTATTAGTAGAGACACTGCATTATCTCAGGGCCAGCTTTCTTTGTTCTTGGTTACTGGTTGGTAGTGAGTAAGTGCCTTCTGCTTATGTTTATTGTTTTGCATTGAGAAGGTCATTCTTCTCAATATTATTGATGGTTTCTGGAAGAAGAAAAGATCCTAAGTCTCCCTTTCTGAGGTTTAATGTTAGGGAGTGGATTGAGGGGGACCCTACTGGTTGAGCCGATAGGAAAAGACAAAGAGTCCCTAACAGGGGATGAACTGTGAGGGCAGAGAGGGTGGGACTGGTCACCCTGGCCCAACATATGCCCTAGGTGGCCATGAGAGGACATGGCTGAGGCTGGACATCCCTCCTGTCATGTCCACTTGGGCATGTCTTGGGAACATGTGTGGGTGTGCATGTGATTGTGGGTGTCGTGTGCGCCTGTGTGTAGGTAAGTCAAAGCAGCGACCTACTTGAGTAACTGAACATGAGGAGTCCAGGCCCACTGAACATGGATCCACTAATGCTGAGAATATGAGAGAAGCTCTGCCTGCCTCCTGCCCTAACCTAGAGCTCCGTGCACCCAGATCACCAGACACAGGTTTCTGCATCTGACAAGGATTTCCGAAATGGAGTAAAACAGCAAGAGCAATGCTCAGAAGAGAGTATTAAAGCAGACTAGGGGAAGGTATACTTCAGAAGACTGGAGGCTGGGCCAGCCTCCCTGGGTTCTTAGGACGAATGATCTGATCCCAGGAGGAAGGAAGTTTCTTGGGAAGGGGGAGAGGAGGACAAACACAAGCAATTTTAAAATGTAAATATTGGAAGCAGTAAGACTTCATTTTGTACACCAAGCTTATGAATTGCCTCCATTATTGTGAAGTCAAGGAAACCATGGCAGATTACTGACAGGAGAAGATGGCGGAAGAGTAAGACGTGGAGATCACCTTCTTCCCCACAGATACATCAGAAATACATCTACACGTGGAACAACTCCTACAGAACACCTACTGAACGCTGGCAGAAGACCTCAGACCTCCCAAAAGGCAAGAAACTCCCCCACGTACCTGGGTAGGGCAAAAGAAAAAAGAATAAACAGAGACAAAAGAATAGGGACGGGACCTTCACCAGTGGGAGGGAGCAGTGAAGGAGGAAAGGTTTCCACACACTAAGAGCCCCTTCGTGGGCGGAGACTGCGGGTGGAGGATGGGGGGAAGCTTTGGGGCCACAGAGGAGAGCACAGCCACAGGGGTGCGGAGGGCAAAGCAGAGAGATTCCCGCACAGAGGATCAGGGCCGCCATGCACTCACCAGCCCGAGAGGCTTGTCTGCTCACCCGCCAGGACGGGCGGGGCTGGGAGCTGAGGCTTGGGCTTCTGAGGTCAGATCCCAGGGAGAGGACTGGGGTTGGCGGTGTGAACACAGCCTGAAGGGGTTAGTGCACCACAGCTAGATGGGAGGCCCTAGGTGGCCATGAGAGGACATGGCTGAGGCTGGACATCCCTCCTGTCAGGTCCACTTGGGCACTTTTAGTTTTTTAAGGAACCTCCATACTGTTCTCCATAGTGGCAGCCATAAAAAGAAATGAAATTGAGTTATTTGTAGTGAGGTGGATGGACCTAGATTCTGTCATACAGAGTGAAGTAAGTCAGAGAGAGAAAAACAAATACCGTATGCTAACACATATATATGGAATCTAAGAAAAAAAAAAAAAGGTCATGAAGAACCTAGGGGTAAGACGGGAATAAAGACACAGACCTACTAGAGAATGGACTTGAGGATATGGGGAGAGGGAAGGGTAAGCTGGGACGAAGTGAGAGAGTGGCATGGACACACATACACTACCAAACGTAAAATAGATAGCTAGTGGGAAGCAGCTGCATAGCACAGGGAGATCAGCTCGGTGTTTTGTGACCACCTAGAGGGGTGGGATAGGGAGGGTGGGAGGGAGGGAGACGCAAGAGGGAAGAGATATGGGAACATATGTGTATGTATAACTGATTCACTTTGTTATAAAGCAGAAACTAACACACCATTGTAAAACAATTATACTCCAATAAAGATGTTAAAAAAAAAAAAGGAAACCATGGCAAAAGTATTTATTTATGGATCGAATGCATGCTTATTTAGCACCTACTTTGTGCCAAAACCAGAATTAGGCTTTGGGGACACAGAGAATCAACACTGACTCACCTGCAAGGAGCCCCTGGTCAGAGAGGAAACACCTCAATCACGCTTGCTGATGCTATGTAATGTGTGTAGAGTGATAATGCCTGGATTGATTGGAAGGAAGGCTTCCAGGGGGAGGTGTCCTATGGGCAGTTCACTGAGGAGTGAATGAGAGCTCGTTAGGAGAAGAATGAGGTGTCAGGCGGCGGCCAGCTGTCTTTATTCCACATCTGTGAATGTAAGAGTCTTCCATCCAATGGGTGGGGCTGAGCCCATCTGTGACCACAGATGGTTCCAGGGAGGAGCTGGAGGTCACCCACACTGACTGATGTGAAATCTGCAGTTGGGGACGTCTGGGGGTGTGTGCAGCATGCTCCAGCATCGGAACTCTCCGTCCTGCACTTGGCATGTTCCCCTGACATGGGAACATTCCCCTTGCATCTGGCCAAACTGGAGCTGGTGCTGGAGACACAGAGACCTCCCCCGCCTGGCGGGCCCCTCTGCCCAAGTGGAATGCTCCCCAGGAGGAGCCCCATCAGCAACTCCTGCCTTCATCTGCTTTTCATCATCCTCCCTTCTCGTGTTAACAAAACATTTTCGTATTCGCCAACTGCTTGATGCTGGGTCAGGAAGCTCACCCTCACGTGGGAAGCCCAAAGGGTGAAGCTCCTTACCAGGCACTTCTGTAAATCGCAGTTTATTTAGGTCTAGGGGTGTGGTCCCAGCGCTGGCAAGCCTTGCACCATGCTTCAGATTCCCAGGGCAATCTGGTTCGTATCAGCTGAGCAGTCCCCAGGCCCCAGCTGGCTGCAGAGTGCTCTCTGGCAGAGGTCTGAGCTCTAACAAGGCTCTGTTTGTCTGCAGACCACATTTTGGTACCTGCTAACAGAATCAGGGTGCATCCGGGATCATTCATCCCACAGTTTCTTAAGTTGCTGTCAATAGGACTTTGGCTAAACCTCTTCTTCATCTCTCCAAATAAGTTATGGAAAGAGCAGCTTTCTGGGCCATCACGCATGTCAGCAATCAAGTGACAGCCCCTGGGGGGTCCCACAACCCGACTGAGGGTATTGCTGGTGAGTTGGTGTTTTTTGAAGCCAGGATCTCAGAAGCATTAGGACGTCTTGGAAAGGGAGGAATCTCACCATCACCTCTCCACTGTGGAGTTAGTACACCCTAAGGGGCACATGTACAGAAATGCACAGGAAAACAGGTGACTGTCCTCTCCCTTGGTGGTGACAATGGCAGGGATGCTCAGGCACCTGGGAGAGCATATGGAAATATGATGGCGGTGTTCTGGGCCTTCCATGCTGTTTGTATGTTTTGGGAATGTATGGTGCTGATTCCCAGCACCCAGATTCTCACCATGGACGGGAGTGGGTTTTCAATGATTTCATATGCTTCCCTGGCACAGAGATCCAGCAGAAAACGGGTCCAGCCAGGTGGAATGCAGGGAGTGGGATGCCCCGGCTGTCAACCTTCCTTCTGAGCTCTGACGCAAAGTGAGGACAGCAGGAGAAGCAGCCTGGAGAAAGGTCCCCTGTGCAGGTGAGGGTTTGCAGCCTGGCCAGTGCCTAGGGAGGGCTGGAAACCTAGCAAAGGGAGAAGCCCGCTAATACATAAAGGAGCATGAGAAGCTGGAGGGAGCTGAGACCTTGGGTCCAGTTAAAATTAATAAATACTGAGAGGCAAGAAGAGATGCCAGTAGCAAGTGAGGGGCAGAGGAGTCCAGAAACCCAGGAGAGATGCAGTCAAGTGAGCTGTTGGGTTGCAGCAATTTTTATTAAGCTCAATTCCTATGGTAGATTATCAAATGGCCCCAGAGATTCCAGCTCCTCCCATCCAGTGCTGAGTCTTTCTTCACCCCCTTGAGCTGGACTTGTGACTTGCTTTGGCCAATGGGATAAGTAGCCCATGTGACACAAGCAGAAACTTGCTTGCCCACTAGGGTTCCCCCTCTCACTGCTCTTGGAACTCCACTGTCATGTGATGACATCTGGGAACCTTTTGGATAATGAGAGACATGGAGTCCAATTCTCCCATTCCCCCTCCTCCGCCTCTCTTCTTCTTCCTTGACTTTTTACTGTTAAGTTTTGAGAGTACTTTATATATTCTAGATACTAGTCCTTTGTTGGATATGTGGTTTGCAAATATTTTGTCCCAGGCTGTAGCTTATCTTTTCATCCTCTTAAAAGGGTCTTATGTGGAATAAAAATTTTTGTATTTATAAAGTCTAATTTATCAATTTTTCGATTTATAAATTGTGTTTTTGGTGCTAAGTCTAAGAACTCTTTGTCTAACCATAGGTCCTTGAGGTTTTCTTGGGTGATTTTTTTTTCTGTTTCTTACATTTAAGTCCATCATGTATTTTGAGTTTGAGTTAATTTTTATAAAGTTGTAACACTTAGGTTGAAATTCTTTTTTCATTCCTTTCCTTTTCTTTTTCTTTCTTTTTTTGCAGTTGGGTTGGGGGTGAGTGGGCCATATGAATGTCCAATTGCTCCAGCACTTTTGTTGAAAAGGTTATCTTTCTTCCATTGAATGTTTTTTGCACTTTTGTCAAAACTCAGGTAGGCATATTTTTGTGGATCTGTTTCTTAGTTTTTTATCCCATTCCACTGATCTGTGTGTCTCTCCCTCTGCTGATACCACACAATCTTGATTATCATAAGTATATAGTAAGTGTTAAAATCAGGTAGACTAATTCTTCCCATTTTATTATTCCTTTAAAAATTTGTTTTAGCTATTCAAGATCCTTTACCTTTTCATATAAATTATGGAATAATTTGGTTTATATCTGCAAAAAAATCTTGCCGGGAATTCGATAAAATGGCACTAAACCTGTATGTCAACTTGGGGAGAATTGACATTTTTACTATATAGTTCTTAGCATACAAGTCCTGTACATATTTTGTTAGATTCATACCTAAGCATTTCATTTTTCTGAGCAATTATAAATGGTACTGTATTTGGTATATTTATTTAAAAATAGAAGTTTATGTTTGCTATTCCATAAATGAAAAACAGGTATCACCTGTCATAACTAGAGAATAATCACAAAAATACAGTCATACGTCATTTAATTGTGCCTTACTTTATGGCTCTTCGCAGATACTGTTTTTTACATATTGAAGGTTTGCAGCAACTCTGTGTCAAGCAAGTCTTTCGGCGCCCTTTTTTCCCATCGCGTTTGCTCACACTGTGTCTCTGTGTCACGTTATGGTTATTCTATCACCATCTCAAACTTTTTCATTATTATTGCATTAGTTACGGTGATCTATGATCAGTGGTCTTTGCTGTTATCATTGCAACTGCATATGTAGTAGAAATAGCAAGAGAACGAGAATTACAAGTGGAGCCTGAAGATGTGACTGAGTTGCTGCCATCTCACGGTAAAACTTTAGGGGTTGAGGAGCTGCTTCTTATGGATGAGCAAAGAAAATGGTTTTTCGGGATGGAATCTACTCCTGGTGAAGATGCTGTGAAGATTGTTGAAATGACGACGAAGTGTTTAGACTACTACATAAATTTAGTTGATAAAGCACTGGAAGGGTTTGAAAGGATGGACTCCAATTTTGAAAGACGTTCTACTGTGGGTAAAATGCTATCGGATAGCATTGCATGCTATGGAGAAAAGGGTTTGTGAAAGTAGAGCCAAGCAGTGAGGAAAACTTCATTCTTGTCTTATTTTAAGAAATTGTCTCAGCCACGCCAGCCTTTAGCAAACCCCGCCCTGGTCAGTCAGCAGCCATCAGCATCGAGGCAAGACGCTCCACCCGCAAAGAGACTACGATTCACTGAAGGCTCAGATGATGGTTAGCGTTTTTTAGCGATAAAGTATTTTTTAATTGAGTATATACATTTTTAGACATAATGGTACTGCACACTCCCGGGATGTCTGTTTGCTCAGTTCCACTCACTAGGTGAGTGTCTTTGAATAAATAGCCTTGTCTGAACCTGGCTGGGGAGGCAAGGGGGCTAAGGGTGAGGGAGGTAAGGAAGCATGGGGCAAAGCAAAGAGAAGCCCCTGAGTTCACAGCTCAGACCTGCCACGCAAAGAGAGGAAGCAATTTGTCCAAGGATGCACGTTCATCAGATGAGAGCCAGGATTTGGACTCCAGGTTTACCTGGGCCCTTCCCACATGCCCCTCGGCCTCTATGGAGATTCAGAGGACCAGGATGGAGCAGCCTACAATGCTGAGCGCGCAGGTGATCCAAGAGCAGGAGGGGCTGCCGCCGAGCCCCCGGGCGAAGGGGAGGACGTGTGTCTTCCCTCTGCCCTAGACAGCGCACAGCTAGGACCCATACTGCATCCTTGGAGCTCCAGACAGAGGTCTCATCCCAGCTTCCTCCCCAGCAGGGCTGAGCACACTGCAACAGTTCAGTGCAGCTCCCAGCAAACCCCAAGTGAACCCTTGGCGGCTTTATTTTCATTTCTTCTTGGCAGGACGTAACTTCCTGCTTCTAAGAAAAACATCTTTCAGCAGAGCCATGAACCAGGCCCAGGGTGTCCACACATCCCCCAGCTCTGACGGAACAGCAACGTGATGAGCTAAACGGAGCCTGATTGGAAGCACATGGAGCCTGTTTCCTTTCAAAATCCCCGAGGGTCTCAGGCCTGGCAGAGAGAGGTGTTTGATAAGTCATGTCGGAGCTTTTATCAGGTCCACTGTGTGCAAGCAAAAGCCAGGCAAAGGAGGAAGAGACCAAGGGCCCCACTCGGGAGGACTGGGGAGCTGGAGCTGCCAGGCCAAGTTCAGGACCAAAAACCTCAGTGTTTACTGAGTACCTACTATGTGCCAGGTGCTGGGCTAATCCAGGGCCAGGAGAAGTAAGACAAGTGCCCGTCCCGACTGGTGCAGAAAAGGGTTCACAAACCGTAGTTACAGGGCACAGAGAGGAAAGGCAGGGTATCTTACTGTGAGCAGACGTCCACCCGGCACGCCATGACGCTGAGCTGTGACTGCTGCTCTGTCCTCATCCTCACCTCTGTGGATAAAGCGGAGGTGCGTTTGCCTGAGCCAAGGGTGCACTGTTCTGAGTCTTCCCCCTCTCTCCTCCCTTGTTGCAGACAGATATGTTCCTGGCCCAGCGTCTCAGGGAGCTCCACACAAGAACAGAGAGGTTCAGGGTAGGACAGGGAGGGGCAGTGAGGAGCTGGAAGAGGGAAGCAGCTGAGGGCCTGAAGGGTCCAGCAGTGCAACATTGTCTGTAGGAAGCCCACGCCCCCCTCCCTAGGCAGCTGGGGTGGGGTTCCACGTCTGGACCTCACCAGTAAGAGCAGCACAGCTTGGTCAGACTGGGGTACCTGCAGACAACTGGTCTTGCCAACTATCATGGCCAGGATGTAGGTCACACATAGTAGCCACTGGGTTTGTCACTAAGCTTTGGTGGCTTGTAAACAAATATCCTTTACAATATAATCTTCACTTCATTAATAATTTCCTTGCAATCTCTGGGAAACAGCATTGCTCCTAAGAACATTACAGAGGCTCTTTCATATACATATATGACAGGAAAGGGTTCTAAGACCACTGGACTTGGGAATCTGACAGCAATGTTTCCAATTGTACTTTCTTGACTGACTCAGTCTTCAGTTATCAGTTTTCTTATCTGTGAAATGGGAACAAGACACTTATCTTATGGATTTGGCGTGAGGGTTATTTTCGTTATTCATGTATTCCTTTTTGTTACAAAAAGATTAGGGTTTCTTAGGATACATAAGATAGACTAAAATGGTATAAAAATGAGATGGGGAATTCCCTGGCGGTCCAGTGGTTAGGGCTCTGTGCTTCCACTGCAGGGGGCACAAGTTTGATCCCTGGTTTGGGAATTAATATCCCACATACCGCGCGGCCAAAAAATAAAATTAAAATTAAAAAAAAAAGAGGGGAGGGCTTCCCTGGTGGCGCAGTGGTTGGGAGTCCGCCTGCCGATGCAGGGGACGCGGGTTCGTGCCCGGTCCGGGAGGATCCCACATGCCGCAGAGCGGCTGGGCCCGTGGGCCGTGGCCACTGGGCCTGCGCGTCTGGGGCCTGTGCTCCGCAGCGGGAGAGGTCGCAACAGTGTGAGCCCCGCCTACCGCAAAAAAAAAAAAAAAAAAAGAGGAGAGAGAGTCAAAAGAGAGGGTAGAAATTGAATTCAAAACTAAGGCCAACAACCACTTTCCATAATGATATTTCACTTTCTAAGGGTGAAGAACAGTTTTCTCTCTAAGAATTCTACATGTGAAAATAGGACCCAGTGTTCTCTGCAGTTCATGGAGGTCATATGATGATGAGGGACAAGTCCCCACAAGAATCTCAACAGTTCTTGGTACCTAGATGGGGCAGCAGTTAAGCCTGGAAGTCTTTTTAAAGAGAATGCCGTGTGGAATAATGAATGATGTCCTAGGGAAATAGTATCAGTTCTTAGATAGGGAAAACTTTCAGGCTGCATAAATAGCATCATGCAACAAAACAATTTAGTAAAAGCGATTGTGTGCTCCAGGTGCCCGAGACTCTCGGCTTAGCTGTCTTGGTGTAGATGTAGATTTCACAATACCGGGAAGAATGACATAGCTAATGATCTTTCAAGAAATCATCCCTATCACATGTCAACAAATTGAAGATTGTCCTCTCCAACAACTACAAGATGGGCAGCTGCTCTCAGTTGCTGATTAAATGCAGACCCCCATAAGCTTTGGCAAGAAGTTGAGCAGAGGAAGTGTTGGCCTCCTCCTGGGAAAATTGAGATGCCCAACACTGACTCAGGCCTCAGCTTTTGCTTAGGGGAGGGTGTGTGTGTGTCTGTCGGTGTGTTCCGTAATCATCTGTAGAAAATTAGTTTGAATCCACTAGAAAATGCAGACTTTAATGGGGGATCGAGGCCGTAACATATATATACCTTATTAAAACACTATAGTTTTAGTCTTGAAAATATTCAGAGCTGGTGAACTCAGTTAATCAAATAATCAATCAAATAATCTCATAAAGTACTCCAAACTTGAGGTTGAGCAATGCTGTTTCCCAGGAATTTTTAGTGAAATGAATTATTTAAAGAGATTATTGTTTGTAAACCACTTAGGTTGAGAATTGTCGACGAAAACTATAACTTGAGTTTTTTAATAGCTGGTTCTACTCTCAAGCAACACGTAGCTATAATGCATAGTCGTTTGGGCCACAGACTGAGAAACTACATCTCATCATCCGCATAGAATACGATGCATGTATTTATATTACTTACATTCTCTATACCAGGCAATTACATGTCCATCTTAACTGAGGACCTTATAAGATAATGAATAATTTTGGAGGTATATTTTTCAGTGCTAGAATGTATTTTTCTAAACTTCAACTTTATAACAGTGATACACTTAGTAGTAAAAAATCCGAACAATGCTGAAAATGTGGAAGAAAACTCTCCCTCCACTTTCTCTCCCTATGTAACTCTCCAAGGGCAATCACTTTTCAAAGATTTTGATTTTGCTTTTCCTGCCTGTGACCTCCACTCTCTCAATAATATGTTCAGAGCTCTATTTCTTGACCTGTCAACTCTCAACAGTGCCTCTTGGCTCCCCCTATTAAAAAAAAAAAGAAAAGAAAATTTTAATTACTTACACCAGATTTTACTCAGCCAAAACTTTATTTATATATATAATTATATTAGTTCTCCTTTAGCTCTTTTAGCTTACCTTCACGATTTAAAAATATGCTCGAAGCTATTTCTTGATCTCTATTTTACAGGACACATTTTTGAGTCTCCATCAGGTTAATTGAAGAAATTAAGACTTCTGCTTTCCCTGCTCTTCCCCTTCCTTCCCCATCTCATTTTCTGTCATTTCTACTTTTAATTCAAACTGTTAAGGTTTATAATATTTTCTTTCTCCTCTGTCAATATATCGTATTTTATTGAATATAGCGTGTCATCGATTCTATGGCACATCACGGTTTGATGTTCCATTATTGTGTAATATTCCAGTAGAGTGATTAGGACCATAGAGAAGAAATATAAGCTTTGGTCACTAAACCAGTGCTTCTCCAGTGGAATTGCTCTATGTCAGGGAGATTCTCTTTTCTTATTGTCCATAATTTTCCCCAAATCATGGAACATTTTTGTGTTTTTCATATGGTTTTCTTATACACCTTTCTTGGAATGTTTATTGTATATATTTTTCTTATCATTTAAAAAAACAATGTTTTGCCTTCACCTTATCACTAAGATTGTCTGGTCTTGAAATCACATTATATGTTGTAAAATCTACTTTTTCCTTGAAAATGTTCTTGGGACCCTCAGTTGGTTTCTAGACCTACCACATATCTGTTGTCCTTAGATTTTCTCAGCATTGAGTACTGGTTTATATCTTCAATTTCTCAAAAGCATACATTTTCTCCTCTTCATTAGATAACTTCTTCATTATTTTGCAGCATAGCCTCAGGTGATTTTTTCCCCCAAAGGAGTGAAAAGAAAGTGTGTATTTCCAGATCTGCAAATACTCTGAGACATTTTCTGACTAAACTTGTTTATTTATCTCTGCTTCCTCACCAAACCCCACTAAAATGATAGTGATTTTTTTTAAAGCACAAACAGTTTTTTGAAAGAGATAAGAGAGTAGTTAATATCAACACAATGTTGTAAGTTACAGAGGAGAGGACAAATGGTATGTGGCTGAGCAGAATCCCCGAGCCTCAAATGGTAAATGGCTCAGCATTTAGCATAATGGCTAGTCCACCACTGTCCTCCACAGGCTCAGAAACTGGTAACCCAGCTGCCTCTGGGATGAGGGTACACAGGGAGTGTGCCAGCAGTGTATTTAAGCTTGTTAATGGTTCCCTCAGGATCCGATGATCTTTGGTTCCTCTTTAGGACTGAATCATGATCATGACTAGAGTCAAGCTCAGTACTTTTAAATAGGCTACTGCATACTCCTCCTATTCTCACTGCCGTCATGAAATTTCCCCCTTCTGTGTTCCTTCACTGTCATTGCACTAGAAATTTAAGGAACATCAAAGATAGATAGATAAATAGATAGATGATAGATAGATAGGTAGGGATGATAGATAAATAGGTGATAGATAGAAAGTTAGATAGTCAACCATTTTGAATTACTATCACTGCTGGAAAATTTTAAGGTTTTGCCAAGAGAAGTTTCCTCTTGACTCATGGTACAGGTCCTGTAAGCTTGGTCCATGACTCAGAAGCAAAACTCTTTGTTGACCTCATATAGCTTTGTCCATAACCAAGTTACATCAATAATTTAAAGGTCACTGAAGGTTAATGAAATCCACCACTAAAGCAGCAAAATTGTGATGTTCCCCAAAGTGGCACACAGTTGAACATTAGGCTATGTGTAAGGTCTCTGGCTATATCTGGAAAACACTGGCTTGAAAAATCCTGACCTATAATGTATCAACCGAGAAACAGAAAAACATTTGTATAAACTAAATTGTATAATTAAATTGTCAGGGAGAAGAGGGAGGTTTTTTAAAGACAGAGTCCCCTTTCTCATACCACATGGCACCGTATCTGTAGAGTTAACAAAGGTGGGCAAGGATTTCAGAAGCAAAGCCCACCCAACTATGCAGCCCTTTGTGGCCTGGATTTTTAATCAGCCCCTCAAACTAAGGGACCACTGCCCAGTTGGAATGTTCCTGTGTTAATCTGCTGGGGCTGCCATAACAAATGCCATAACCTGAGTGGCTTAAGCAATAGAAATTAATTTTCTTGAAGTTCTACAGACTGGTAAGTCTAAGGTAAATGTTCCAGTCAGGTTTGCTCTCTGGTAAGAACTCTCTTCCTGGCTGGCAGACAGTTACCTTCTTGCTGTGTCCTCACATGGCAGAGAGAGAGAGAGAGAGAGAGAGAGAGAGAGAGAGAGGGAAAGAGAGAGAGGGGTCTGGTGCCTCTTCCTCTTTTATAAAGACACCAATTCTATTGGATCCAGACTCCACCCTTATGACCTCATTTAACCTCAGTCACCTCCTTAAGGGCTCTATTTCCAAATACAGTGACATTAGGCCTGCAACATATAAATTTGATGGGACACAATTCAGTCCATAGAAGTTCCTTAGGCTCCAGATACATGGGGACCAGTGGCCATTATTCATAGAAGAGAGTAGAATAAATCTCATAGGTGTCTCCAGTGATCTGGGACTCTCTCACCTCACTAGGTGTACCACCAGCCTGTTTCAGACTATAACAGCTTGTCTCAGCTCTTCCACTACAAAAAGACTTAGGGGACTCAAGTTCCATCCATTCTAAAGCAAAGAGTGGCTGCTCCTGGTTTCTACCAAGTTCTTTCGTGTCAGAGTAGTGTTCTGTGGCTATAGGCCACAGGGGTCAGTTCTGATCCAGGCTCTCCCATTCCCTACTTTGGTGAGCTTGAGCAAGTTACTTAACTTCTCTGAGCCCAATTTTTCCTTTTCTGTAAAATGGGGATCATAGCGTCAATCTCAGGGCTGTTGGGAGGATTAGATAGATAATGTATGTCAGGCATGCGATGCTGTACATGATGCGGGGTGCAGCCCACAAGTACTCCCTGCTCTTTCCCTGCCCTTCACAGGATGAAGGACACCCTGTGGGTCCCTTCTCATTTGGGACCTTGCAAAATGTAAATGCCATTCAATATCACTCATTGACCCTTTGCCTGGGAATACTTGGACACAGCTGGATCTGCACGGAGGTTGCATCTCCAAGGATGAAAGCCACACCTGATCCAGGTTCCCCTGTGTGGCAGTAATTTCTGGGTTTCTCTTTCACCCTCTTCCAAGGCAGCCCTGCTTCTGCCCACCAGTCCCCTCTGATATTACTCTCATGAGATGGTACTCCAGAGCAGGGCTTCTCCAAGTGTGCCCCCACCAGCATCGGCAGCCTTGGGAACCTGCTAAAAGTGTACATTCTCAGGCCCCACCACACACCACTGAATCAGAAAGCCTGTGTGGCTCCCAGCATCTCCCTTTAGAAGATGGCAATACACATTTGAGAACTGCTGCTTCAGTGAGTTACAGGTGAGCAGGTAGGGACTCTAGGGCCCTGGAGAGGACAGGAAGCCTCAGTATGCCAGCCCCACTCCCGAAGTTTCCACAGTGTCTTTTCCAGCTCTTACCCCAACACTCTAAGCAATACTTCTCCAAGCAGGCTTTTTTTTTTTTTTGGTTCACTGCTCCATCCCTGGTGCTGAGAACGGTGACCAACGAGGAGCAAGAGCTCAACAGAGACGGGTGGAGTGAAGGAATCAGGCCAGAGCCCGAGAAGTGACTCACCTTCGTCAGGTGGACCCGTGGGACTCAGGAGGGCGGAGCGGGATGTGATGGTGTCAAGGTACATGCTGTGAAGATCGTGCAACACAATTCACAAAGGAAAAGCAGATGGAGGAGTCAGAGCCGCACTGTGGGTTGTGAGATGGGGCTGAGCATGTGAAGTCAGGGTCACAGGAAGTCATGTGTTTCCCATCCCTGAAATACGCTCTGGTTATCGCACCAGCCTTGGTGCTGACGGACAATCTCCGCGTTCCGCCCGGGGTTAGAGCAGAACAGCAGTTACACCCAGCTGTGGACTCACCCTGGATTCTACACTGGCCTCTCTGTAGGCGATGGCTGCTAACAACTCTGCTGGGGGACTTGCGCCCCTCAAGCTGTTTCACATCCTAGTAACGGAGCTCGCGGGGGCCTGCGTCAATTGCCTGGATTGGAATCTCTGTTGACTGTGCCTCAGTTTCCCTGACTGTAATTTGGGGTCCCGGTCTAGTTAGCTGATCCTACCTGTGCTCTCAACCTCTCCCTGGACTTCCCCTAGAAACTTAGGCTTTGCCTGGTGGCTCCTAATGCCCCCTGCATGTACACACATACACGCACACATACCAACAGTGACCCTGAACGGCTTGGAAACAGAGTCTTCACCTCTTCATTTCCAGTCCCAGCCCAGTGAAAATTTACTAAATTGTGTGAGAAAGCACTTTGCCAATGGCACATTTCTACACGAATTGAATGCCATCAAATACCCAGGCAATGCTATCAAAGCATGACCCTCCCTTTGAATTCCTTCTAGCAGTGGAATTTTTACTCTGATGAAAATCTCCAAAATGATGGGATGGAGTGTTCCACTGGGCCAGACTGGCAGTGAAGGGCCTCATGCCCTTGAGGACAGGCTCTGCCCAACATGGGCAGTGCCCTCCAACCCACTTCATTTCCATTTGAGAGCTCCAAAAGAATTGGCATCTGTCATGTCTGTGGGTAGTTCCATGGTTGGAAGGATGGGCAAGCCCCCGGCAGGCATCTCCATTGTTGAGGCCGAGCTAGAAGTGTGACTGGGAGACAGCCCAAACACCAGTGATCTGTTTGATTTTCCTATGGTCCATTAGCCTTTATTTCTAGATACCCTGGGGTCACAGTGCTTCCATCAGACAGCCTCTCCAAGCGCTGTGCCTCCTGAAGACAATGCCTGACGTAATGAAGATTGAAGGCCCATTGAAGCCTGCTGGGCCTTTCCCCACTGTGGGAAGAGGGACTGTGAGGACCCTGGGAGAGGCAGGTGTCCACTGCTCCTCGTGGACACAGCCCACTAGCAAAATGGGATGTCTTGCTGCTGGTCTTTAGGAGCAGGTTAAAAATAAACTTTGATGAGGTCATCTCCTGCCCCCAGCCCTGTTTCCACGCACTCCAAAGAGACTCTAAAATGCAAACGTGGCCTCTGGGTCAGGCCCGTGCTTGGTTACCTTTCATTACTCCCTTCAGGATAAAAATGGCAATGGACACCCAGAGCTTCTCCGATCGGCCCCAATCTCTTCTTCCTGGGCATTTCAGCACCTCTGAGCTGGTCCTAGTTCTAGGCCCTGTCATCCTGTCCTGGGTGAGGACATGTGCTCCTAGTGTCTGTGTGTCTGCAGACGACTGGACGTGCCTCCACTCATCCTCTTTTCCTAAGCCTCTCCTGACCCCAACACTTAAACCTGTCACTCCATTATAATACTATGCATCTGTTCCCTCCTCTGTATCATCATTTTGTGTATTCCACTGTCCTTTTTCCAAACCTTTAGTCCTTTGTTTTCTAATTACCAAAAGGCTACATGTTTACTATAACATAGAAAGCATAGGAACACGTGAGTTTAAAAATGGTTGTTCCACCCAGTCAAAAAATGGGCAGAAGACCTAAATAGACATTTCTACAAAGAAGACATACAAATGGCCAATAGGCGCATGAAAAGATGCTCAACATCGCTAATTATTAGAGAAATGCAAATCAAGATTACAACGAGGCATGGAAGCAACCTAAACGTCCATCGACAGACAAATGGATAAAGAAGATGTGGCACATATATACAATGGAATATTACTCAGCCGTAAGAAGGAACGAAATTGGGTCATTTGTAGAGTTGTATATGGACCTAGAGACTGTCATACAGAGTGAAGTAAGTCAGAAAGAGGAAAACAAATATCGTGTATCAACGCATATATGTGGAATCTAGAAAAGTGGTACAGATGAACGGGTTTGCAAGGCAGAAATAGAGACACAGATGTAGAGAATAAATGTATGGACACTGAGGGGGGAAAGAGGGGGTGGGATGAATTGGGAGATTGGGATTGACATATATATACTAATATGTATAAAAAATAGATAACTAATGAGAACCTGCTGTATAGCACAGGGAACCCCACTGTACAGTAGAAACTAACACATTGTAAAACAACTATACCCCAATAAAAAAATTAATTAAAAACAAATTGCAATGAGGTATCACCTCACACTGGTCAGGATGGCCATCATTAAAACGTCTATGAAAAACAAATGCCAGAGAGGGTGTGGAGAAAAGGGAACCCTCCTACACTGTTGGTGGGAATGCAAATTGGTGCAGCCACTGTGGAAAATAGTATGGAGGTTTCTTAAAAAACTAAAAATAGAGCTACCATATGATCCAGCAATCCCACTCCTGGGCATATCTGGAGAAAACTCTAATTCGAAAAGATACATGCACCCCAATGTTGATAGAAGCATTATTTACAATAAACAAGACATGGAAGGAACCTAAATGTCCATCGAAAGATGAATGGATAAAAATGTGGTACATATACACAATGGAATACTACTCAGCCCTGAAAAAGAATGAAATAATGCCATTTGCAGCAACATGGATGCACTTAGAGATTATTATACTAAGTGAAGTAAGTGAGACAGAGACAGACAAATGCCATATGATATCACTTATATGTGGAATCTGAAATATGGTACAAATGAATTTATTTACAAAAAATGAATTTATTTACAAAAGAGAAACAGACTCACAGACATAGAAAACAAATTTATGGTTACCAAAGGGGAAAGGGAGTGGGGGGAGGGATAAATTAGGAGTGGGATTAGCAGATACAAACTACTGTATATAAAATTGTTTATCAAGGTCTTACTGTATTATAACACAGGGATCTATATTCGTTATCCTGTAATAAACCATAATAGAAAAGAACATGAAAAGGAATATGAAAAAGAATATATACACACATATATATATCTGAATCATTTGCTGTACACTAGAAACCAACACAACATTGTAAATCAACTATACTTCAATAAAAAAGTAAAAAAAAAGTTTTTTCCCTGTAATCCAGCTACTTCAGGGTCTCAGTGCATATCTCAGTTATCCTGTGTTTACATCTCTGTCTCCCCCATGCCAGGGGTGCTCCTAGAGGGGATGTGTCACCTCACTCCCCTCTGGAGCCCTGCTCAGTAGAAGAGGGTGGTGCAGAGCTAGACAGAGCAGATGTGAAGACCCCACTCACTCTCACAGTCAGGTTCAAAGCCTATACACCTCAGTTCCTCTGTCCCAGATGCTGTGTGTCTTTTTCCTACAGTCCCACTCTCCTAGTAAGTCCCTGGAAAATGACAATGTAAGATCAATTTCGCGACACATTTAGAGCCTGAGCAGCCTTCTTGCTGCAAATATTTAGCTAGGAGAGACAGAGTGAGAACTCTGATTTTAAAGCCCACAGGCTCACGGAAGGTGTGGAAATTCAGATCTCCAACCTGGGATCAAGGGCAGCAGAGTTGAAATCTTTTTGAGCCTCATGCCACGAAGAGCAAGGTAGGAATACTACGAGCCATGGATTCTCCCAAAGCTAGAAGATTGAACTGAGACTGAGTCCTAGGCCAGTGTGGTGCCTAAACTTGTGCTCTGCCCACTGCTCCACACTACCCCCCACCCAGCAATAAACAGGAATCGAATTATTTTGATGAGACTCAGCACCCAGTGTCAGATGCTGACATGTAGACAGACCATTGCAAATCAGGATGACTCATGCAATGGTGGCTTCGGTGAGGGGCCATCAGCGTTTGGGTGGGTCCGCAAGTGCTTCAGAGTTAGAGCTTGTCTTCAGTGTATTTTCCACACATCTTGTTATCCTTCTGGCCTTTTCTAGAACAGATGGTCATTAACCTTGAACATAAGGGATCTGGTCTTGGCTGGATGTCCAAAGTTGACTCCATAGCAATGTCTCATTTGAGGACTTCAAAATAGAATTCACTTAGTCAACAGGGCTTTGTGTTAAAAGTAAACAGGTGGAAAATAACAGATCATGCTTTCAAACATCAGCCCAGTAATAGCACATGACAATATGACCTATGTGTTACCAGGCTTCGTGAAAATGTTCCGCACGGTTCCAATTACTCTACGTGCTCTGGCCGCTCCAGGAAGTGAATATTAAATGATGTGTACACTCATTTGCAAGGTCCACGGCCAGCTCAGAAGGAACATTGCCTGAATCGCTGAGTGAGAAGCCAACAGGACCTGTCTGCAGGCACGGATTTTAAGAACCGACTTGCACTTCATCCCAAACCTCACAAATTGTCCACGTCTTTATAATCCCCATGTTCACAGCCCACCTTCCTGAGGACCTTCTCCCTACCCACTCACGTCCTCTTCATGTCTTTACTTCCTTTCCCCTAACAGGTCCCACTGGGAGAGAAAAAAGGGTCGGGGGAAGTCAGCCAAAGGATCTCCTGCCTGGGGAATATTTGCTGATGCTTCAAGTGCTCAGAGATCCCTAACTCCCCAATGGACCATGCCAAGCTCTTTTTCCTTAATTTCAGAGGCCCACAGTGCAGTTTAAAGGAAACCTAATCCATGTGTTTCTGATCCATCTCCACACAGCTCATCCAAATGTTGGATTTTAAGAGTTTGCAGGTATGCATGATGCTTTGGGAGTCAACTTTACAAGCCTTACATGCTCCCATCTCTATTGCAAGAGGAAGCCAGGTTTTGCCAAGAGTAAATGAGTTGGCGTCTCAGAAAGTTCACGTTGTGTCTGTAAAATGGAAGCCATAAGACTTGAGTAGAGTGGAAGCTCAGCCTCAGAGAAAGTACTCTCATCCCTGTCCAGGCTCAGAGCTTTGTAGGAGGGGTTGCAGCCCTTACATCTTCAGCCTCTGCATGTTTCATGCTCACTCGTTGCATCTCCCCATGGAGCTTAGCAGGGTTAAGATAGAATCTAACACCTCTGAGAGGTTCTCATCAATCAGGGATGCTCTTTGGGGATGGTGGAAATGCAGCTTTGGGGGTGGTGGACATGAAGCTTTGGCAGAGAACTGATGACTTTGCCTTCTGGTTTTGAGGTATTGAGAAGAGCGGTACAATGGTCCCCAAAGCTAGCAAGTTGAATCCATCACCAAACTGTCAACACATAAGATCCACAACTGTTGAAGTGGAACAGTTCAAGTGGCAGAGGAACATGACTGTGGACCTGAATTCAGCTCCTTTCAAATTATTATCAGTAGCCAGGAAGAACTGTGGCAGGAAGCATGGTCTTTCTGGAAAGCCATGCACTAGGGAAGGAAAGAGGGAGGGGGCAGTTAGACCCCTACCCAGGTAAAGCAAGCTGTACATCCCTTCCAGTAGAACACTGAGACAGCATGAATTGTGCTGCTCCGGGTCTCTCCAGATCTTCCACTTGGCTGCGTAACTGACACACAGTGTTCATATAGAGAAGGAAACACGTGCATGGACAAGGCAAAATGCATGGTGCTAGGAACTTGTCTTATTTCCATGCAAGCCATGGAAAGGTAGCCTCAGGGTATAGTACAAAGCTGGTGGTCTTGGAGACAAATGAATCTGGGTTTACATTCTGATTCTACCACCTAATAGCCACGCGACATTGAGCAAATCGCTTCACCTCAGTTTCTTCCTCTGTAAAATGGGTATAACGATATTAACCTCTCAGGGTAACTGGGAGGAAATACACTAGAAAATACACAAAGTGCTTAATAAACAGTGTAATAATACATGAGGATGGTGACAGGGCTGCCGTTGGCAGGTGAGTAGGGTTCCGTGGCCCTGTGAGCTGGTTGGCTGAGGTCCCAGGAGCTCTCCTCTCCAACCTGGTCCTGGGGCCTTAGTGTGTTTGCAAGGAGCAAAGGCAGAGGTCTTCAGAGCTCACAAGTGAGGCCATGCAAGGCAAGAACAAGGAAAGGGCTTGGCTATGGGAGTCCAAGGTCTTGAGTCTCGGCTCTGTCTCCGGAGATAAGTGGCTGAATCCCTTGGGACCTTAGCTTCTTTATCTAGAGAAACGGGTTCATGTCACTGGAACCCCAGAACTGCCCCCAAGGTTTGCATGAGAAGAGGGACACGGAAGTGGGTAGAACTCTAGGCAGAAGCCACAAAGCCAGTGTCCATGGGGACCAGTAGGTGCAGGAGTGAGGGGCAACCTGGAGGAGGAAATAGTGGTGGGAATGGGGGGCTGGTGCGTGCCTGGACCAAGGGCATTCACCTTCACCTTTACAAATGGCCCCACCACCACTAGCAGAAACCACACTCACTGTGTGACCCAAACAAAGAAGACCAGCTTCAGGGAGCTAAGATATAACCAACCTCTGGACAATTGATGCCTATACCTTTACATTCTACATTATATGAAAAGTCCTACAGTCAAGGATGGAATTCTCCACTGGCTGCCAATAAGTCAGAGGGGGTCGGAAAACATCAGAAGAAACCATGTATCAGAGGGTGCCCATCCCACAGTCACACCAAGATCTTGGACAAGTCATTTCCCTTGTTAAACCTTAGTTTCCTGTCTGCAAAACCGAGTGTCATTGAAGATTAAAGGAGAATGCAAATACCAGGTGCCCGGCACAGGGTAGGCTCTTAGTAACTGTCCTGGCCTTTTTCTTCCCAAACAAAAAAAGTCAAGCTGCCCCAAGTTTTTCTATTGGATAGCACAGGCTTTTCTTAATATTGGTGGCCAATTATACAAAAGAAAATTTGGTTTCAGATGAGGCCAGTCTGAAGGCAGCCTCCTGCAGTAGCCCAGGGAGAAAATACAAATTGGATGTAGGCGCTATTTAACTTCTCTTAGCATAAAATAGAAATGCACATGCCTGCGAGGACTTCTCTGTCTCACTTAGATGGACGGGTTGCAGGAGGAAAGCCTGCTTCCTCGTGGGCTCTTCTCACAGTTGACTCCAGGCAGGCAGCTCTCCCATCTTCCTGGCGTGTTTTGATTTGGGAAGCCCTGCCAGCCACTAACAGAGTCCCTATTCACTGCCGCCTCGGAAGAGTAACAGAGCATTTCACTACTGCATGCAGTAGGCTCACAGAAATCAGGTTTACAAAGAGTTATATTTTTAAGGACAGATTTTTTTAAATTCCATTTCCTTCTCTCTCACCCGTGCCCAACCCCCATATCCTTGTGATTGGACCAGGAAGTTCTGTGGCCAAGCTTTCCTTGGATCGTGTGAATCAAGATCAATAAATCTCTGTGCTGGAGCATGACTTGCCCCAGTGCCCCTCTGCGTTCCGGAATAAGGGCCCTGGTTGTACACGGCTGTGCAGCCCTGGTGCGCGCCGGCTCTTCCGCTGTATGTGTCTGTGTTGCTTGCACGCCCATCAGGCTGCCAGCCCCCAGAGAGGAAAGACCCTTCTGGGGCTGGGTGTTAGGGGTGAGGAATCCACTTTGAGGGCAATCTCCCAGGAGTGTTGCCCGTCTCGGGGGTGAGGGCAAGGAAGGGGCTCCTTTAGTCTGGGGTTTCTAGGATACATTTTCAGGCCGTGTGGTCCACAGCTCGATTTCACGTGGTTCATGAGATGTTCCAGGAGCAGCTACATATGTGGGTTCTTAGGTAGCAGCACGATTCCTTGAAAGAGTAAGGAGTGGTCTCTGTTCCCCACCTCCCCTTCCTCGCCCCTGTCCTCTCTTTAAGGTGCTCTAATCGGGTGTTTGCCCCCGCTGTGCCACCAGAATCACACCCATGACGCCATCTTGTCAAACCCAGTGGTGGACTCTTTGTCTTCATCTGGCTCAGGCTTTCAGCCACATCTGGCAGTTGTCACTCCATCCTTCGTAAACACATTTCCCTCACTGTGCTTCCACGGAACCCCAGAGGACCAGAGTGGGCTGCCTTCCTTCATCACCCTGGCTGGGCCTCCTCTTCTTCCTGACTCGTTAGTGTGGGGGCATCAAGGGCCCAGGCATCCATCCACACTCACTCCTGTGATAATCACATCCGGGTCTGTGGCTTCAAACGCCATTGATGGAATTAACACCCTTACATTGATCATTTCAGTCCCAACCTCTCCACACTGACCCAGCTCAAGCCATCATTCAAATGTCTATTTGGAATCAATATGTCCAAAACATAACTTTGATCCATCACCCCTCCCCTACGGCAAATATACACTCCACTCTACTCTCTTTCTTTGCTTTGTTTTCTTCTTACAATTAGATTTTTTTCCCATTTATTTACTTGTAACTTGTCTGTCTTCCCTGCTAGATCATTAGCTCCACGAAGAAGACACTTTATCTATCTTATATTTAATGCTTACTCTTAGTCCCAAGGACCATCCATTCAGGCACCCAGTAAATAATTAATGAATGAATGAATAAAAGAACACTGAATTTTGTAATGTGAATGTTATTATCTTTCCAGTTCTCTTTTGATCCATAAAAGCCTGTTTATAACACTGCTCTAACACGTGTTAATTTCCCGTTTTAACAAAGACAGAATAGTTTCAGTCTGAAAAACAAGGCAAAGCAGTATCTCACTAGAATTTAATAAACTTGTCTTATTTTCATTATCTTTTTAATATAGCTCCATTCTATTTACGGTGGGTATTCATAATTCTATACTTATGATACAAGTTTCCTCTTAAATTTAACTTATTTAGGCAATATGAGTGAATCAACTTAAAGTAGATATTAAGTAAATAATATACTAGACATTGGGGCTGGCTGGTAAGGGAGAGACATCTGCCAACACCACCAGACACAGTGTCACTGGGCTCCAGGGCCACAAGGAAGGGAAATGAGGCCAGTGTCTCCTCATCACAGGACCAGGGAGGGGCTTGATGGGGGAGGGTGGAAGGACCAGCCCCCCAGGCAGGGTTTCCCAACTGGGGGATTTTGAATATCTTCTTTCAACTTCTGCTTGGCATCTGGGACCCTACCTTCCTGTCAGGGTACCGAGGAGGGGAGTTTGCACATGGACAGAGTTGAATGACCTCAAGAGCCTTCTGGGAAGATTTTAGGAAGGAGGAAAGGAAGGGGAAGGGAAAAGAAAGTAGGGAGGGGGAAGAAAGCAGGAAATATATTAAACATTTATTATCTGTCAACCTTGCAAATTATCTCAATTAATCTACTCTAAATGTTTGATATCACACAGACACAAAGGAACAATTGTCTAATTGCTTCATTTTCCGCTCTGGAGCCAGGTCTTTGGCAATAAGACCAAGCACTGTCCCTCCTGGCATGAGGCCTCTGATCCGTGCAGGCTGCTCTCTGAGATTGGGAGCCGGCAGGCCCTCAGTCTATCTTATGCCTCTTGGTGGTGTCCCCAGAACCACAGGAATGCTCAGCTGCTCAAAAGTCTTTGCTGAATAAATGAAACAAAATTGAAAGTGAATGCGGGAAAAAAAATCCCTGAAGATATCAAATCTCCACTAATAATTGAAGACAAGATGAGACAGGAGCAACTCCATAAATGTGTGTTGAGTGAATGAATGAATGAATGAACAGGCCATAAAGAAGTGCTGTGAGGTGAAGGTGAGGCTGGGATGTGGGGTGTGGGTTTCTCAGTTCTCCAGGGAAGACACTCAGAGCATTCTTTTACCAGGGTTTCCTGCCTCTCCAACTATTGTAGTTACATAGCACAGAAATTTCACAGCAGAGATATTCTGTGTGATACCACAGGTTCCATGGGTCAGAAAGGGTCTGGGTCACCTCCTGACTCACACATCTGTGTGTGTAGGATGGCCAGAGGGCAGAGCTGGGGTTCTCCAAAGCAGCAGGTGTGGTGAGCTGGCTGGCGTTGGCCTTACACCAATTATGGTGACTCTGTGGGGAGGCACACACGCGTGGTCAAGGCTGGCAGCCGTTCCCCAGGGTTAGAGCCCCACCACCACCAGTTAACTCCTCATATGAAGGTTTTCTGGATGGAAAAGAATGTCCCCTGTCAAAGAGAAATTATACAGACACTTGATTTTAAAAAAAGGCAAGAAAGACTTTATTCAAGATTATTGCAATAGGGGAGAGACCTTGAACCTAACTCCAAATGCAGACAGAGACAATGGGGATTATAGCCAGTGGGCAAGGTGAGGGAGAGGGTAGAAAATTATGAAGAGGAACTTGGTTGGGTACCCACGATGGAGGGAAGTGGAGCTTGATTGGACATCAAGGTTGAGGTGAGGGGGTTTTATGATAAACTGGCTAAGAAGGATTCTTTGCTATACTTGGATAAAGCTTAGTCCAGAGGAAGGCTCAGAGGAGCCTGACTACAGTTTGGTCAAGGAGGGAGACCTTGTTACTACTAAGACGAAAAAGGCTTGCCTGGGGCATGGACCAGGCTGAGGGATGAAAGGAAGAGAATAGATTTGAGGGTAGCACTGCTATAAGTCATGCTGACGTCTCTCGGGCCCCAGGGATATACTCTAAGGCGATGAGTTAGAGAAATGGTCTGGAGGATATGTCAGGGAAAAAATGAGCCCCACGGTCCTTGATATATGGCCCAATCAAGATGCTTTACAAGAGTGAGTAGGGAGCATTCCCCCCACACACCCCACATTTCAGCCTGTAAGACCCTAGTGAGCTGCAGGGCGAGAGAAGAGAGAGAGAAGCAATGGCTTGAGGCCAGGGCTCTTGAAAGGGGTCGTGAGTTCCGAGAGATTGCAGAGGGCATGGGATCCACAAGGTAGAAGATGAGGGCTGTGGTGGACCGTCAGGGGACACCTTAGGGACCGGTGGATGGAATGGAGGTATTCTGATGGGGATGGTGGTGGGTCTTGGGGAATTTTATGACTTGGACAAGATCCAGCGAGTACTGAGCTGAGGTTTTGGGGGCCAGTTCTTTGGTCAGACCCCCCACCCCCAGGCTGGCCTGCCCGTCTGGGGCTTGGTCCATGTCACTATGAACCTGGAGTAATAACCAACAGGCAGCATGATAGCCAAGGCCTGACTCCATTTTCACCATTAATGAAAGAGTGAGTTACTTTCACCAGACTGTGGCATCAGGGTGAATGAATGCTTTACTTTCCAAATGAATGTATGAAAAAGGTAACGTTTCATGGCATTTCTGCCGAGGTATTCCACTACTGGGATCCTAGCCAAAGTAAATAATATTAAACTGAAAACAAGCTTTATGCACAAAGATGTTTATTGCAGTGGTACTTATGCTAGTATAAAATTGCAAGCAATCTAAATGCCCCACCACAGGGGATGACGGATGATTAAGTTCTTTCATAATACACTTTAAATATTTATTCAGTCATTAACAGTGATGCTTACAAAATCTACAACAACATGAAGGAATGTTTAAAATGAGTGAAAAAGTGGGAAACAGAATTCACATATAATATGTTTGTATGTGTACAAGTAAGAAAAAATAAAATTCCATGCTTTCAGAATTCTAAGAATTTTCTTTTTTTGGCTGCGCTCCTCGACCTGTGGGATCTTATGGGATCTTAGTTCCCTGACTAGCGATCGAACCCACGCCCCCTGCATTGGAAGCACAGAGTCTTAACCCCTGGGGCCACCAGGGAAGCCCCCAGAATTCTAAGAAATTTTAATACTCCTCATTTAACCAGAACTCCGAGCTGTCCCAGACATCCTTCCCCCAGATAATTCTCGATAAGGTATCATTGCTGCAAGATCTAGATCATCACGCATGTTAGCCAGGCAGACTCCCGGGACGAATGCCTGCGTGAAGTGGCCCCGACAGGCTCCTTTAGTCAGTATGCGGTAGGCTGTGCAGCAGTAATAACCAACAATAGAACGACACAGGTCGATTCCTCACTCAGGTTACAGGTCCACAGCTGGTCAACTGGAGATGTGCTCCTCGTTGCCCTTGCTCAGGGCAGGCTGACAGCCTCCATCACCTGATGCAGCTACAAGATCTCTAGGGAAGTTTTCTTGGTGCCAAGGGCTCAGCATCACCCTTGCTCTTTTGACCACCATTTAAGAGAGGCAACACCAGACATTTGGTTCCAGACTTACTAAGAAACCATAGCAAACTCCCTCCCTCCCCTCCTCCTTCTGTTTTCCAGCTGCAAAAAGGAGATATTTACCTTCTACAAAATTATTCATTCTTGGGCACTTTACAGAATGTGCAGCATTTTCATACCCACACAACCTGAGGTTTACGACCCACACGGAGGTACACAGGGTCCCTGCCCAGATAGGCTATTTGTCCATGGCTACCTCTCCCTCCAGACCTAACTCTTAGTCTGCAGAGATGCTCCATTCTCTGGGGGAAAAGTTCTAATCAGAGCTTGTAAAGACTAATTTGTTTCATTCCTGTGGCTATTAGAATGAAAAGGTTTGAAAAGAAATGAATAAGTAAAGCAGAAGCAAGATGACAGTGTTTAATGTAACGAAAGTACAATGTCTTGAAAAGCTACAGGAGTCTCTCTCTCTCTCCCTCTCTCTTTCTCTTTCTTGCTCTCCCTCTCTCATTACTGCCCACCTCTGTTCCATAACCATGTTGCAACTTCATGTGGTAGATTAATGGTTAATTTTTTTCTATCAAACATGCTTGAACTGAGATACGTCTCTACCCAATGAGGTGCCAGATGTAGGTCAAACTTTACTTCAAATGCCCTGAGAGATTTATCAATAGTAGAAGACTGGGAGAGGATACGTTGGTTTTTGATTGCTGTGTAATGAATTACCACAAGCTTAGTGATAATTTCATCTTACAGTTTCCTGGGGTCAAGAGTCTGGGCACAGGTTGGTAGGGACCAACGCCCAGGTTCTCACTAGGCTGAAATCACATTGTTGGTTGGCTTCATTCCTGTCTGAAGCTCATTTGCATTGTTGGCAGAATTCAGGACCCTGTGGTTGTAGCACTGAGCCCCCGTTCACTGAGGGCTGTGAACCAGAGGCCACTCTCAGCTCCTAGAGAGTCTGTAGTTCCTCATCATGACTCTCTCCATGGGCAGCAGGAGAGCTGCTGCTTCTGCTCTTTGTCTTCTCTAAGGCTCACCTGATCAGGTCAGGCCCACCCAGGGAATCCCCTCCTCCTTATTTTATCCATATAGAAATTTATTTTGAGGAATTGGCTCACATGAATATGGATGCTGGCAAGTCCACACTTTTTTTTTTTAAGATTTAATTTTATTTATTTTTGGCTGTGTTAGGTCTTCATTGCTGTGCCCGGGCTTTCTCTAGTTGTGGTGAGCGGGGGCTACTCTTTGTTGCAGTGCGCAGGCTTCTCGTTGCAGTGGCTTCTCTTGTTGCGGAGCATGGGCTCTAGGCACGCAGGCTTCAGTAGTTGTGGCGCACAGGCTTAGTTGCTCTGTGGCATGTGGGATCTTCCTGGACCAGGGCTCGAACCTGTGTCCCCTGCATTGGCAGGCGGTTTCTTAACCACTGCGCCACCAGGGAAGTCCCAAATCCACTTCTTATAAGGCTAGTTTAGTGATGAAGAACTCACTCAGTTTTTGTTTATCTGGGAAGATCAGTATCTCTCCTTCACTTATGAAGGGCTGTTTTGTCAGGTATGGTATCCTTGGTTGGCAGTTTTTTTCCTTCTTTTAGTACTTTGAATGTATCATACTACTCTTTCCTTGCTTGCAGATTTCTCGTGAGTTGAGACAGAAGTGGGCCACTAAGGTAGTGTCAGATACTGAGGAAGTTGGACGTCTTCCTTGGTCTCTTTTGCCCCCACAGGAGAAATTGAGCACCCAGGAGATCCTTCTCAGCCCTGTGTTGTGTTGGCTTGAGGGATGGGTGATATGGATAAAGTGTCCCTCTTACCCATTTTAATGTGGTTTTTCTAACTTAGTTTTGCTCCACTGGTATGCTATAACTTTTCTTCTGGATTTTTTTAATTCTCACAAAGGAATTCTCGTTCCTGGATGGTTGCTTAATCAGTGTTTCTGTCAGGTGAGACTAGGGCTGAGGATCTTCTGTTCTTCCACATTGTTGACATCACTGAGGCCGGCAAGTCCAAACTATGCAGGACAGACTAGCAGACTAGAGACCCAGGAAGAGCTGATGCTGCGGTTTAAGTCTAAAGGTTAGCAGGCTAGAGATCTAAGAAAATCCAGTGTTACAGTTCCAGTCCGAAGGCTGTCTGCTGGAAGAATTTCTTCTTACTTGCTCTGATTAGATAAGACCCTGCACATTATGGAGGGCAATCTGCTTTACTCAAGGTCCGCCAATTTAAATGCTAATCTCATTCCCAAACACCCTCACATAAACATCTATAGAATAACGTCTTACCACACATCTGGGCATCATGACCCAACCAAGCTGACACATAATATTAGCCATCATATACCTGGGCTGGGTTTAAATGAAGGTATAGGGGGAAGAGGAAGTGCTGGGTTGTGCAGAAAGTGTTACACTTGAATGCAAGGGATCCCTTTTTATTAAATCGAAGTCAACCTATTAGGGACCCTAATCATACCTGCACAATCTCTCTTGCCATATATTGTACCCTAGTCACATATGGAGAGGAGCCATATGGCATTGTATTCACAGGTTCTGCCTACACTCAAGGGGAGGAAATTATTAAAGACATGCACACACAGGGCAGTCCTGGGGTCATCTGTGAATTCTGACCACGCCAGGGGCTTTTCTGTGGCCATTGGATTCAGTGCACAGTTAGAGGAAACCTCCAAGCTGGTTGCACTAAGCTGCCCTGGACACTGCAAAGAGCCACGTTTTGCTCACAGAGTTCTTTGTTCTTGCATGCCTGGCCCTTGGTCAAAGGGGATCCTTCTGCAGCCCAGAACGGAAAATGGGAGCTGGCAGCAGGCATATTTCCAATTTCCTTCTTTCTCCCTGCTGCTTCCTTAAGGAAGCTCAGGGAGGGCCAGGACAGCCCTGGGGGAGGGCAGGGCCTTGAGAGCAGGACAATGCCACACACAGAGCGCTTGCAGGCCTCAGGCCCCCGGGGCAGCCATGCTAATATTTTCTTCTCACTAGTCAGGGGAAGCAGAGGGCCGGGGAAGTGACAGCAGACATGTGCAGGGCTTGGGCTGAGAGCGGATGAAGTGGGGGTGTCAGAGACCTAGCCCCCTTTGGGAACAGACTCCCTGGCTCTGTCCAGAGGCTCTAAGGGCATCTCTCAGAGCTGTTTCCCCACTTACTTCTCTGGCATCTTGGAACCCATGTGGGGAGCTGAAAGGCAGCCAGGAGTCCCAGGGACTATCCTGGGGTTGGAGCCAGGGGCCTTGGGCTCTACTCCTGCTTTTCTTCTGGGTGTTGGTCTGGGGCAATCACTGAACCTCTCTGAGCCCCAATTTCTACCTCTGCAGATAAGGGGGGATGCAGGATGGAGCGAGGTCCCTTAAATGAGGTGGATTTCTAGCCTACTGTGCACTCCACAGATCTTTTGCTCCTGGGTGTCTCGCTGCAGATCTGGGCCAGTGGCCACCAGGTTTTGCTCAGGAGAAAGTAAGGCAGAGTCCAGGTGGACCCAAAAGGATGCTCTCCCCACTCTACCCACCACCTCACCCGCACAGTGACAGCCTTTGCCAGACTGAGTCAGGGAAGTCAAAGACAGCCCCATGGCCAAGAGGCCACATGCCTGGGCCAAACCCTGAGCCGGAGCCATAGGTCAGGTCCAATTAAGTCGGGGCTGTATTCAGTGCCTCAGTTTCCCCATCTCAGAATGTGGTAGTTGGGTTGGTCTTAAAATGTCCACTGTCGCCTGAGGTCCAGGGCTGAGCCTCCCTGAATTGGGCGCAGCCTACTGTAATTTTAACACCTTTTTTTAAAACTAAATGGTCTAGCATCCATTACTTAGTAGCCCCAAAGGTTTACTTACTGAGACCAGGTTGAACAGGAGAATCTGCAGCGAGGACTCCCGCACCCCCAAGTTGGAGGAATCTCTTAAGTCTAGCAAAAGTCGACTGTGTTGGGCTTCCCTGGTGGCGCAGTGGTTGAGAGTCCGCCTGCCGATGCAGGGGACGCGGGTTCGTGCCCCGGTCCGGGAGGATCCCACATGCCGCGGAGCGGCTGGGCCCGCGAGCCATGGTCGCTGAGCCTGAGTGTCTGGAGTCTGTGCTCCCCAACGGGAGAGGCCACAGCAGTGAGAGGCCCGCATACCGCAAAAAAAAAAAAAAAAAAGTCGACTGTGCATTTGAAAATTCCATCACTGAAGACAACACCCCAACCCAAGCAGGGGCCTTCACTCCACCCTCCCCAGGGCTGGAGAACTTGCTGTCCAGAGGCCTCATTTCACTCTGTTCTGTACAGTTCTGCCTTAAGTTGAAGCCAACCTCCCTGTCATTCTGCATGGCAGCATTCCCAAATGTGAATGAAGAATATGGCCTGCCATATCAGTAAACAAAGGATGTTGTGGCCACCAAGCTGTCAGCTACTGCGGCTACCCCCAACTGTGCACCCTGAGGGGACTCACGATGGAAAAAAGCAGGATTCTGGCCCTAGACAGCTAAGATGCATATCAAAGGAATGATTTCAATGAGCCCAGACGCTTGCATCTTCCCATACATAGAAAAGCACTAAATTCCTTAACTTGAGATGTCTGTTTTTCTTTAATTAACAGTCATCTTTTGATTTTCCAACTACTTGGGGTTTTTTTGCAAAAACTCCTGTGTATGCTGGCTCCTCCCTTACCTCTTCTGAGCAGGCCCTAAGAGCTAGCTGAGAGGCTGTCTTTTGGGCTTAAGTCTGCAGAAAATCCACTGAATAAAAAATAATTCTCAACTTGTAGGTTGTGCTTTTTTTTTTTTTTCAGTTGACAGAGGGCTTGAGGAGCCTGTACAGTGCCTGACTTGTGCTCACCTGGGGCTGTAGGTTGGACACAGCTGTGCTGTGGTGTAAAACGGGAGGACCTGAAACTCCATGCCTGGGTCGACCACCTGCCTTTGCTGGCTGTGGCAGCTGAGGGGGACCACCTGCCTTTCCAGGGCTTCAGCTTCCTTCTCTGTAAAATAGAACCAACAAACCCAGTTTCTCCTGGGTAGAGTGAGAATGAATCAGTCTGGAATGGACAGTTTACAGGGTATTATGTTTGAAATTGTGTCCCTGAAATTTCCATATGTTGAAGCCCTAACCCCCAGTACTTCACAATGTGACGGCATTTGGAGATAGGACCTTTAAGGAGGTAATTAAATTAAAATGAGGTCATTATTAGGCTGGGTTTTAATCCAATATGACTGATGTCCTTATAAGAAGAGGAGATGAGGACACAGAGGGAAGACTGCGTGAAGACACAGGGAGAAGACGGCCGACTACAAGCCAAGGAGAGAGGCCTCAGAAGAAACCAACCCTGCCAACACCTTGATCTTGGACTTCTAGCCTCCAGAACCGGGAGAAAATGACTGTCTGTTTTTTTTAACCCTGCAGTCTGTGGTATTTTGCTATGGTAGCCTGAGCTCACCAATATACAGGGGAAGATTCCTTTATCTTAGGCAGAGAAGGGGAAGGCCCAAGAGGGCTGGAGCTCCACATGCAGCTTTCCCTGCAGCCAATTCCTGCAGTCCACCCTCTGTGGCCCATGGCCCAGTCTGCCCAGGCTGGCCTGTGGCCTGCAGCACCAGGTGCCGGATGCAGGACAGTCAGCCGGACCACGGGTAGGGTAACTGACAGCGAACCACTGCAAACTTATTTTGATTGTAGGCAGCTCTGCTGAGAGGCTGCAGAACTCCGCCAACTGGTCTAACATGATTCTGCGAGAAATGTTGACGCTGAATTATAAGGACTTAATTTTTCCAACCACAGCTAGTCAGTAAATGACTCTCTGAAATGACAGATGGAAAGTTCAGTTAATATGTTTATTTTCTGGCTCTAAGCAGCCCTGCCTCCCCCAGCACTGCTCAGGGCAGCCAGCACAGGGAGCAGGAAGTGAAGACTGCTGTCCCCCCAGAACCCCAGGCTCCAGGTCCCTCCAAATAGCCAGTTTGGCCATGTCCCTCTCTGAAAAGTCAACTGAGCTATTCTGAGGCAACAATGACCTGGCTTTGTTCCCAAGGTGGCAAATCTCTCGGCCTGGTTGTCTACCGAATAGTAATACGAAACTCTCTGCCAGCTCTTCAGGGAGATGCCAAGAACAGATCATAATTAAAACAGCCAAGGTCTCCATAGCATTTTCTATGGATCTGGCACTGTACAACCTGGGATGTAGGTGTTATTACTGTCCTCCTTTTATTGTGGAGGAAACTGAAACACAGAGAGGTTAAGCAACTTGCTCGAGGTCACACAGGAACTGGAACTCCAGCCTGGCCAGGCTGGCTTCATGATTCATGCTCTTGACTTAAGAGAGAATCGAGGGCAGAGCAACAGTCTGGATAAGAAAAAGAAGGTGACGTGGTGGTGGTAGTGATGGTGGTGGGGGGTGTGTGTGTAAGCCCGAGAGAGTGGATTGCCAAGGCATAATGGGGAGACCAGCAAAACCAACAGACAGACAGACAGATGAGGCTGGAGGGGGTTGAGGAGGCCTGACCATACCACCTTCTGTCAAGGTCATATGTGCCAAGGTAAGGAGTTTGGGTCTCATCTTTTAGGGGATGCATCTGTTGTTCGTGGTAAAACAGACATAACATAAAATTTGCCATTTAACCATTTTTAGTGCACAGTTCAGTGGCGCTGAGGACATTCACATTATGGTGCGGCTCTCCCCTCCGTCTCGCCATCTCTCGGCAGAACTTCTCCAGCATCCCAAACTGGAACCCTGCATCCACTAAACATCTTTCCACCCCCTCCTCCCAGCCCTCCGCAGCCACCGTTCTCCCTTCAGTCTCTACGGATGTGACGGCTTGAGGTAAGGGGGTTCAGTCTCAACCTGCGAAGTGTGACGTGGTGAGGGGTTGGTCTTCCCCATCGTGGTAGCTGCAGAACAGACAGTGGGTTGAAAGTCCAATCCAAAGGCAAGGGCTGCTTTTCCGCTGAGAAGATGGCCACCAGCAAATGCCCAGCCTGTTCTCTGTCCAGTGCCAGGTTTATACCAAAGGCTTTACATGATCTGTCTCAGACCAGCCTCGGGCTTCTTTAGAGTGAGTGACTCTAAGTCAAGGAAAGTGAGGTTTATTGAGGTTCAGGGCTTACAGCCCAGTATTTGCAGCTGAGAGAACCTCAGCCCAGGGCCCAGCACAGAGGGACTGCTCATAAATGTGAATTTACTTACAATTCCTCCATAAATGTAAATCAACCGTTATGCTGAATTTCTCACACGAATGCACATATCAGTCATTCAGGTAAATGGTACTTTCAACTCCTGGATTTGCCCTAGAGTTCAAAGCAATGTGGCCTCAAAACAGATCCATTTCAGCAGAGCCATGGTCCCTGCAGGAAGCCCCGGCTTCTGATGAAAGGCAGGGAGGCCCCAAGACGCTGTGCAGGGGCCTTTGCCTGAGGCTGATGGAGGGTGCTCTCGCTCTCCTCCACCGCGAGGATGTGAGAGGCAGCAGTGCCTCGAGCTGGTTTCTGGGGACAAGAATGTCATGGTGGCTTTTTATTGAGCACACCATACCTCTGCTACCCTGGGCAAGTAACACAACTTGGACATGGGACAGCACACGAGAGAGAAGGATGTGTCCACGTCACGGCTGTGAGGAGGAAATGGAACTCCATGAGCTGGAGTGGCTGGAGCCAGGAGGTCAGTTGGTGAGTCCAGGCTGCAGGATTCTTTTGAAGGGGCTGGCAGAGGATCCCAGCATGTCACGGCCATGAAGAGGCAGCAAACAGGCTGGGACATGGGCTCTGTTGCCCGGGTCATGTGCTCCCATTCTTCTCCCTCCCCCTCATCCTCTGCAATGCCCCACTGCCTAGTCTCACCTCCTGGGCTTGGTCCCCTGGCCTCTTGTGATCCAGCCCGTGCAGTGCTGTCCAGTCCTGCTGTACTTACCTCTCCCCACATGCGCTGTGCTTGAGCCAAGGAAAATGCCAAGTCCCTGGGACTCCCCTGGTGGCGCAGTGGTTAAGAATCCACCTGCCAATGAAGGGGACATGGGTGCGAGCCCTGGTCCAGGACGATCCCATGTGCCACGGAGCAACTCAGCCCGTGCGCCACAACTACTGAGCCTGCACTCTAGAGCCCGCGAGCCACAACTACTGAAGTCCATGCGCCTAGAGCCCGTGCTCCACAACAAGAGAAGCCACCGCAACGAGAAGCCCGCGCACCGCAACAAAGAATAGCCCCCGCTCGCCGCAACTAGACAAAAGCCCATGCAGCAACGAAGACCCAACACAGCCAAAAATAAAAATCAAAAAAATTTAAAAACCCAAGTTCTCTCCATCCTAAGACTTCTGTGATCTAGTATCTATGAGTGGGCTCTGCCTGTCACCTAGAGCTGTTTCACTTTCTTCTGCTGACCGAATCTTAAATTCAAGTCAATGTCATCCCCTTCAGATGTCTTCTGGGATTCTCCCCATCCAGTGGCCTCCTACCCACTCCCCAATCCTCACGCCAAGCCCTATGCTCTCACAGCACTGGGCTCTGCCTCTAGGGCCACCGTTCCACATGGTGATGTAACACATCTGACCACATGTCTGGTCCCTGCAGATGGGCAGGAACGGTGTCACAGTCTGCATGGCCACAATGTCCAGCATGGGCCCTGGCACAGGGTGGTGTTCTGGGTAAGCGCTTACCTGACTTAAGCAAGGTGTTCCAGTCATCTTTGCTGGGTGACAAACCATCACAGGTATGGTGGCATAAAACAATAATTTTATTATGCTCATGGATGCTGTGGGTCTGGAGTTCAGTCAGAGCACAGTAGGGTGGCTTGTCTTCTTTCCACGAGGTCTGCGATCTCTGCCGGGAAGCCGAGTTCAGGTGGGGGTGACTTGAAGGTGGGAGGCTGGAATCACCTGATGATCTCTTCACTCAACTCCTACATGTGGTCCCTCCATGTCACTGGGCTTCCTAACAAGATGGAGGTCTCAGGATAGTCATACTCCTTACACAGCAGCTCTGGCCTCCAGCATCAGTGTTCTAGTGGAGAAGGAAGAAGATACATTGCCTTTTCTCCATTCTATGTTTTCCACAGGCCTACTCGATTCAAGAGAAGACATGAACCCTGACCACGTGAAGGTGGCAAAGTCACCTTGTAGACCATGTAGGATGTATAGTATTACTGCACCCTTCTTGGTAAATGCAATCTGCCACAAAATGACTGGCAGAGAAATTGACATATATATACTCGACTGAATTTTTCTTTTCTTTCCCTCTGCAGAATCCACTCGCCCCCAACCCCCTTTATCCCCATCTCCAAAATCAGATTTTCAGCACAGGCAGGAAGGCAAGCACCAATAGGCTTACGCAGCTGAGCTCATGCACGGCTCCAGAAATACGCTAAAACAAAATTCCTTTGCAAGCGCATATCCTCGTGCATATTTAAAGTATGACATCCCAGATCCTGGGACAAAAAAATTATGTCTCCATCTTTCCTACAAAGTAGTTTCTGGAATCAGACTGGTTTTTGATCTAAGTTTGCAAACTGCAAGAACATTAGGTCCTAATCTCCATCAACAAATTCCTTCCAGCCAAGAACTCCCAGGTTCCACTTTGTTCATTTCTGTAGGAATTTGGACAAGCTAAAAGAGATACTGTTTTTTAACTCAGGATCTCCATCCCATCCAAGTGGAATGAATGTCAGATTTAAAAGGGGGCAGGGGGATGGTGGTAATTTCTTTAAAGGCGTGTAATAAGAAGGAAGGAACAGAGAACATCTAAGAATAAATAATGATAGGATGCTGGATGTTGAAAAGTGTGTTTGTTTGTTGAACAATTTTAAAGAAATTAAAAATGCCACTGGTCTTATTCTTTAATTAAAGATGAGCCCGCGAGGTTGGGGATGTCGAGGTCAGCTGAAAACAGGGATGAACTGACCTCAGTCTAAACAGAAGGAAAAATAGTGTAAGCACCGAAAAAAAAAAAAGCATTTGATTATTTTTCTTTAAATGTAAATAGTATTTTTGGCCAGTAGAGAGTTGAGGACAGGCTAAACCTGCCTTTGCTGCCTTTAGTAAATAAAACCCTGTTTAAGACACAGGGTAGACTCACCAGCAAGTTAGTCTCTTTTCAAAGTTGTATGACTTATTTGAGTCTTGTATGTCATTTAAACCAGCCTGGGACCTTTGGGTAACATCTGGAAGGCATGTATGCCAACAAATGCCAAAAAGAACATTTTAATATCAGTCCTCTAGAATAAGCGAAGGGAAGAGAGGCATTCTTCAGAAACGATGGAAAGATCAAACTCATTTTATCGGTTTGGAGAGCAGCCTAACCTCGAATGCATCTTGTGTTGCTGATGTAATGTGATCAAGAGGTACGTTTCTCTAGCTTCCCTCCACGTTGTACCATCACTGTCAACAAATGAGTTTGTGGAAGACATGAGGTTATCTCTCATTTATGAGAGCACCCACGGTGATGGGGTCGGTCTTTGGTTTTTCTGGGATTTCTTGAGGGACGGCACTACCATTTAGCTCAGCCAATGGAGCACAAAAGGAGGGGGTCTTGATAAACCTGGGGTCTAGGAAGGGAAGCTGATTGAGCATATGGCATGTCCTGCTCTTGGTGAATCTTCTTCCAGCAGACTTTGCAATCTGTCCTTCAGTTTGTACTTGAATACCTGCTGAGATGGGGAACCCACTGCCACCTAAAATCTCCCTATTCCATTAGGATTCTTTGTTGGTCAGCTAATACTAAGCAGGAATATCAGCCCTTCCAACAAGTCCCCCTCAGTTGTTAGACAAAATAAAAGAAAGAAATCAAGCTGAGCTCTTTCTCACTTGCACGCTCTGGCTATGCTGTTCTCCCTGGACTTTTGTAAAAGGAGACCAAGACAGTAAAACAGATGGTGAGCATTGCCTGTGGGTCATTCTCCATGTGGGTGTTTCTCTGCTAAGGCACCAGAGCTTGCAGGACCAGCACATGGGGATTGTCTTAACCGAGATGCAGGACAAGGTACTGGGTGCTATGAGTATAAGATGTGAGGTCTGGAGTGAGTCAGCTTGTACCTCGCTTATTGTATTAATAGTTTAGGAGAACCATGCAAGTCCCACAGGACATGGAAAGGCTTCCCCACACACTGTTGCTTTGGATACTTGGGGGAAATTAGGAATGGCATTTAGTTTTTTTATGTTTGAGAAATTAGGAATGGCATTTAGTTTTTTCACTGTTCAGATCTTGCAGGACTTTGTAGGACTCTGTACAGATGCTGCTCTTACTTTGTAGAAATGGAAGCCATGGCAGCGTCTTGGCAAAAGAGTGACAAAACCCAGAGCACGGTGAGAGGATTACTCTGAGTACTGTTGAATTTTCAAAGCGTACCTCCAATGCAAAAACATTGAGTGCCAAAGCTTTATTCATCAATTTAATGAATATTTATGGAACACCTACTATGCATCAGATATTAATTGTCCTCAAGGTTGGGGACAGGGCAGGGAACAAATCAGACATGCCTTTATCATCTTGAGGCTCAGCATCTACCTGCGGGAAGCAGCAATAAATGAATGCTGATGTGTTTTATAAGGACACACAGCAGGCTGAGGGAGAAAGAGAGGAGGGAAAATGCGAGGACCTCTTTAGAGAGGACATTCAGCTGGGAGATGCCAGGAGGAGAGCATCTCAGCAGGTCCCTTCAGAGGGATGGCAAGTGCAAAAGTCCTGTGGCAGCAACATGCTGGGCTGTCAAGGACCAGCAGCAAATAAACCAGTTGTTACGGAGGAAAGTGAGCAAGAGGGAAGATGATGGCGAGAAGGTCAGACAGGTAGTGAGGCTCTGATGACACAGGGTTTTGGAAGTCACTGTGCAGATGTTACTCTGGTTTTGTAGGATGGAGGCCATCGAGATTCTTGACAGAAGACCCATATGACCTGTCTTGCATTGTGAAAAAATTACTCTGCATGAGAAAAATTGAGTTTAGGGGAGCCAGGAGGAAACAGAATTCTATTTCAATAATCCAGGCAGGAGATGATGGTGGCCCAGACCAGTCCAGGCTGGGCCATCGTCAGCTGCAAATCTGTGAGGGTAAATATGTCTAGCTGAGCCCACTGTCCCCTGAATGCAGAGTCCTAAAGAGGAAGGTGAGAAAGGATACAGGTTAGGCAGCTGCAAGGGCTGCCACAGCTCCTGTTTACCATTAAGTCCAGATTTGGCTTTTCAATACTAATTTCCACCAAGAGGCATCAGGACCCTTGTCCTCAAATCTTAGGGCAGGAAAAGTTTTAATGAATATGGAAGATGTTGGTAATGAGGATAAATAAGTTTGCTTTCAAAAAATGACAGTAAGATCACAGTTGAAAGGACAAAGGAACCACTTTGAAGAGATCACATCCACCAAGCTGAGCATAAAAAAGAAAATAATAATGAAAATTACCTTAACCAGGTTGATTTTGTGGAAGACCATGAATTCATAGCAATACTCAAAAGAGGAAAGTTAACATAAATGTATGCAAAAAAAGAATCCATATATTAGGATTTGTTTAATTTTATTGCTTTTAATGAGTAGAAAAGTATTTGTATTTTTCTGTGATATTTACAAAGCACAGAATTATATTTCTCACTCTCTCTGTAGATAAGAAAGAATAAACACAGGGAACTATAAATAAACTAAAATAATTCCCCAAACATGGGTTCTGCATCATGTAATAAGCAGATGGAGGAAAAATCAAGCAATTGATTGCTTTTGTGGTCCTACACAGCAAGCAATTAAACCGAGAATCCCACAGAGTGTTCCAAGATGATTAATTAGCCAAATGTTGTATACACCCCCATCTCTCATCTTAGCGTACGGAACCTTGAGATGGCTCTACTAATTATAATGCAATATTGATAAGGCATGCATAAGTTTCCAATTAATATCTATAGACTAGGCCAATTTATCATAATGACAGGACAATAGCTTAGGTATTGCCAACCATAAGAAAGTTTCAGAAATACATCATTTCTGGGAATGACACCAAGTTTCAAAAAATTAAATCTTTGAATTTAGATTTTGAAAGGAAGGGACTTAGAAGTCTGGATATAACAAATAGAAGTTCATTATCAAAAGGAACTCAGCCAGTGATTTGGTTTAGATCTCTTTATACTATACAAACATGTCCTAGATCAGAATGCTGTGTGTACATGTAGTTTAGGGTCTCCTAAGATTATTAGTATCCGATAGAATTACTGAAGCCCTATGTGGGTATAAAAATGAAACCTTAGGAATATTATAAATAAAGATAAAATTTTCTTTTCAATGCAGGGAATTTATAATTGTATGACCATTTTTACATATTAATGATTTTGTTCACATTTATGTCTTAAAAAGCCTACTAGTGAGGATAGCCTAGGTTATGCTGTGATTATAAATAGTCTCAAAATCCTAATAACTTGACACAATAAAGATTAATATTAATACATAGCTAAAATGACACTCAGGGAGTATCAACCTGGTTAGAAATATTAAGATGCATGTCTCATTTCTCTGTAATAGTTCCTTTCCTGCTAAGTAACTTAGGTAACACAGAAGCAAATAACACAATGTACTTAGCCTGATGGATCATCAGATCATGATTGGAAATGATCCTATTATATTGGAGAATGGTCTCAAGATGAAATAAAGTATATTCACTGAGAGCCTTTAACCAGTGGACAAGGCCACTTTGTCTTCTTTACTCACTTCTTTTACAATCTGCTTCATGGCCTGTAGAAGAGCCAGAAATCTATGTTCCTTCTCTCCTGTTGAAGTATAGAGTCAGGCCTCAGAACTTGTCTTCTGTAAGGACACCTGGCCATCTTGCAGTGTGTGTGTGTGTGTGTGTACACACCTATACATGTTTCAGCTTCTTTATCTTAAAATGAATGAGTGAGTTAAGTCAGCCTCACGCTCTTTCCTAGTTGTCTTCAGTGCAGATGGAGAGAGTTGAGGTCACCCTTCAGCCTTGGAGAACCAAAACGAATTCTCTGTTCCAGTTTAGATCACAGACGCCTGCCTTTTGTCAATCTTGGGATGCATGCCCAACCACTAATAAAGGCTTTTTGTTTCAATTTTCATGTATTTTTGCCTACTGGACAGAACCCTGGAAGGGAAGAGGGGTAAGTCTTGGGCTTCAATTCCCAATAGGTCCAGATGGAATATAAGCTCAGAGTGTGATGTGTCTGCTGGGAATACTAATGTTGTCTCAGGTGGCATTGCTAGAATTGTGCAGAGTCCAGAAAAGAGCAGTGATAACCTTATTTGGCAATGGCAAGACTATTGCTTCTGAGCTCCTCACTAAAAGGAAGTGATACAGAGAGTGGTGATCAGGACAGTGAGAAATGAAGGCCATGTCAGCGGCATGGGAGGTACCTGAGGCTATGTAGCCTGGACTGAAAGGAGACATGCTGATGGCCTCAGTCATTTGAATGGTCTTGGAAGAGAGTATGTGTACAGAACCAGCTCCATTTAAGGGCAGAGAGTAGTCCTGGGAATTGGCTATGCCAAGAACACAGGTATAGAGCAAGAAAGAATTTTCCAATCGGGCTGTCTCAGCATGGGATTTTCAGGCTCATGAGGTGGTGAGACTCCAACATTGGAAGTGGCCAAAGAGAGGCTTTTTTTTTTGTGGTACATGGGCCTCTCACTGTGGTGGCCTCTCCCGTTGCGGAGCACAGGCTCCGGACATGCAGGCTCAGCAGCCATGGCTCACAGGCCCAGCTGCTCCGCAGCATGTGGGATTCTCCCACACCGGGGCACGAACCCGTGTCCCTCGCATCGGCAGGCGGACTCTCAACCACTGCGCCACCAGGGAAGCCCCAAAGAGAGGCTTGATAGTCATTTGTTAGGATTGATACCAAGGATCCTAACTTAGGATAAATTGAACTAGTGGCCTTCAAATTCATTTCTCACCAAGACTCCATAATCCTGAGTCTGGCCAACCAAAAGATAAAAGCTCCCAGGTTAGCCAGATCCAACTCTTTATCTAATCAAGAGAGTTTGGGTCTATATGGTCAACAAAATTAATGTTTGTCAGTATCTTGTTCTCCTCTAATTTCACATACACAGAGAATTGTAAGTTCTATTCCTTGGAGTTAGATATGGCCATGTAACTAGTTCATACCAAAGAAATGAAAATGATGGGCCAAACTTTGAGGCAAAGCAGTTAACTACAGATGTTTGATCTTCTGACTCTTCATCTGCAACCATGAAGAGTGTTGAGATGGAGAGGCCAAAAGAAAGAAACCATGTGATCTGCTAAATACAGAGGAGAGCTGCCCTAGAGAGCCACCTAGATCTACAGCAAACTTCATAAGAGTGAGAAACTGACTGAGATTTTTTAGATGATTTATTATTGCAGCAAAATTTAGCCTATCCTGACTGATACACTTTGGGAACACAGGGCATGTGAGTTTCTAATAGGAAAGGAGCTAGAGAAGCAGGAAGGAGGTTGGTGAGACAGATAAAAGGGAAAGCCACACTCAGTTCTCCTGGGACTGTAACTTTTCATGGAACATTGGAGCATTATACACATTTCTGAAGTTCCCTCTGAGGCCCAAAATGCACTTTTTAACTGTTAAATGAGGAATATCTGACATGAAATTTTTGGGACAAAGAAGGCTCTGAATAGTGAAATGAAGTTAAACTTGGCTTCTGGAGTTGCCACCTTGGCTCTGGGCAAAGACCAAAGACTTCTCTTTTGTGAGAAAAAACCAACCTCATTGTGTCTGTAATCACAGCACATCTGGGGCTACACAGAATCCGCTGATTTTATAAACTAATTCCTGCCAAAGAATCCAAACTAGCCTTAGTTTATAGGTGTAGAAACTGAGGTCCCTCAGGTTCCAGTGACCTTGAAACTGGGTCCTTTGGGTTTCCGTCTTTTCACCAGGCCAGGCTATGGTGATTGCACAGTCTAAGTATTTCTTCAAAGGAGAATCAAACAAAACCCCAGACTCCGTGTCGACAGCCCTGGGCTGGAGAGGAAAGCAGGGCTCCTCACAGAAGTTCGGTTTACAGCAGGGCTCCCCCTTGGCCCCAAAACTGCTTTGATCACCATGAAGTTTCCACAAACACAGAATGAATGAGGAAGAAGATGGTTATGCTTTTAACCTGATCGACACTGATGAGAAATGAGGCATATACCGTCTTTCCTGTAGCGTCCCGCTTCAGACAGCTGTCACCTTTCCCTTTAGGGTATAGGCTTAAAATGTTTGTATATTTTGTTTGCTTTTTAACACTTCTCATCACATAATTAAGATATGATAGCGAAAGTCACTTAAGACTCACTGATACGGTTCAGTAGAATACAAGGCCAGAAAGCAGCCTGCCTGCCTTCAAATCCCAGCTCCCTGCTTCTAATTTTCTGACTGTGTGGCTTTGGGCAAATTACTTAACCACTCTGCACTTCAATTTCCTCATCAGTTAAATGGGTATCATAATAGTATCTACCTCATAAGGCAGTTATGAGGTAAAATGTGTTAATATATGTAAAGCATTTGGAAAAGTGCTTGGCATATGATAAGTATTCAAGAAGTAGTATTTATGTTTTCCTAAGTTCTTGGCTGGCAGCCAACCAAATTCCAAGAACTGTGAAGTCTCTGTGTGCTCAAGTCTACGGGGCTTTAATATAAGGTAACTCAGGGACCTCCCCTAAAGGCCCTAAAAGTCCATCAGAAAAAAACTAGACTAAGCAAAAATTCAACGAATATTATTAGGAAGTTAAGAATGGTCAATAGACAGGAAGCTAACAACATCTGTACAGTTACAGGCCCACATGATCACCTTTGGCTCTAGGATGCTGGGAAATAAGAATTCTTTTAAATGGCCAGTGAGGCAAAAGCAGACACCTACAGGGGCTTTCTGGCAAGTTTTGCTTTCCTGCTCTAAGTGCTGCACCTTCTTTCTTGTCTCATCTTCTTCCTCCCTCTCAGAAAGCAAGATTGTCTGTTTCCAGTTAGGAAAGGCCACAAGAATTTCAGACACCTTGGTCCTGACAGTCCCAAGCCTCTGAACCAAGACCCGGTACATGAGGAAAGAAAAAAACCCCACCAAACTGTAGTAGGTTTAGATGCTAGTCTTGAGTGGGTTTTGTTATTTGTAAATTATCAGTTTTGTCCATCAATTTGGCAAAATTTTAAAAGAATAATGTCCAGTGTTGTGTAAGATGTGGGTAAACACCATTTCATGCTCTACTAATGAGAGTGAAGATGGACCCAATATTTTTGAAGGATATTTTAAAAAATCTTTAGGATAACACGCATTTATTTTGACAAGGTAATTCTGCTTCAGGGTGTTTAACCTTTGGAAATGATCCAGTGATCATAAAAATGTGTACATAGGGGGAATTTTATTAAATGATACTTATAGTAGCAAAAAATCAGAAGTGGTGCATGTCTTCAACAAAGAGCTGGGGCAGTAGGGAGAGCTACGTCCTGCAGTGGTGCCACGCAGGCTGCTGTAGCTCTGCGTGGGTTCATGGCCATGCTTTACTAAGTTCAAAATTCACATGATGGTAGAAAGTTTAAACTTGATGATGTTTTTTAGGATTTCATGTTTATGATAGCATTATTTTATGTAAGGCAGCTCTATAAAATAAAGTAACTTACTTTATTTTCTTTATTATTGTCCATCTGTATAGTTTATAATATATGTGGTACTCAAAATATATAACTATGCTTAGATCCTTATTCTAAAGTTTATGCTTTAAATTTATTTATTTATTTTTAAATTTTTATTGGAGTATAGTTGCTTTACAATGTTGTGTTAGTTTCTGCTGTACAGCAAAGTAAATCAGCTATACGTATACATATATCCCCTCTTCTGGGACAAGGTTGATGCTAAAAGCAGATTGCAAACTGGAGTCAATAGGGAAATGGGTTTTGTTTTTCTTTGGATTTGAATTTTTGCTGTTTTGGAAGATTTTCTTTATCACCAGTTTAGAAAAATCTTTGTATTTTTATCGATTAAAAATAAAGTATGCCTCTGGTGAGGATTATATCAACTCAATAAATATCTGAATGCTCAAAAAAAAATTCAACTGATGAAACAGTGTGTTTTGTAGGATCCCATTTGGGTGAATATCCATCATATATTAAATGTAAATATGTATTTTGAAAGTGTTTGGGATTATATAAACCTAATTGCTATAGTTGCTATCACAGACTTCTAGAAGTTTTGAGGAAATTTTTCTTTTTAACTCTCAGAATTGTTAGACATCTTCTTTACAATTCATTACCATTTTAATCAGAAAAACATAAGCACAGCCATTTTTGGAGGGGGAGAAGGGAAATAAAGACGGCCTCCCCACTGAGAGCCTCCCTGACTCAGTGGTGTAGAGGGCAGAGAGCTGAGTGTTGGCTCAGAGCAGGTGTGCTCATTTTAAAGTCACGAGGCCAGATAGCTAACCAGGCATCTCATGAGTGCCAGATCAGGACTAGCCATTTGAAACCCAAGTCATCACTTTTGGAAGGTTTCCTGTTATTCAGCTGGATGCATTTGGATAATGACCCTGCATAGGGTCAACTCGTTCATTTACTTAGAGGTACTTTTTATAACTACTTGCTCTTGGAGTGTTCCTCAGGAAATCACGTAACTGAAAGTGAGACGTCCTTTTCTAAGCTTTACTAAGGCTTTTATGACTAACGTGAGCATTTAGTAACACCTAGTTTAGATTTTCCAGCCTAGAATTATTACTATAACAGAAAATCCTGGACCTTTAGTGCACTTTGTCTATTGATAAAGTAAATCCCAATTCATGTCTTCAATCATTAATTCTCCAAATATTCTTCTAGTTTGCTTTTGCGCCTGACATTGTTAGGAGATGCCATGGTTGAATTATGTCCCCCCAAAATTCATATGTTGAAGTCCTAACTCCAGGCACCTCAGAATATGACCTTATTTGGATAGGGACTTTACAGAGGTCATCAGTTAAGATAAGGTCATTAGAATGGGCCCTAATGTGACTGCTATCCTTATAAAAAGGCGAAATTTAGAGACAGACATACCTATAGGGAAAATGCCATGTGAACATGAAGACAGCCATCTACAAGCCAAGGAGAGAGGCCTGGAATCAACCTTGGCCATACCTTGATTTCAGTCTTCTAGCCTCCAGAACTGTGAGACAATACATCTTTGTTGTTTAAGCCACTGGGTTTGCGACGCTTTGTTATGGAAGCCCTGAGAAACCAATACAGGTTGTAAACAAACCAGGTGTGGGTCTCACCCTCAGGAACCTCCCTGTACAGGGTGGAGGAGGTGGGGCGGTAGGGGTGAGGGAGAAGATAGCAACCTGATCTGCGCATGATGAAACTTAGCAGGGGTGGAGGGGCAGGCAGGTGATTTGCTCTTCAGGCAGGTGTCATGGTCAAACAGCTATCCAGCCTTCTACAGGATGGAATCTGGGTTTCAGTCTGGCCACACATGTATTGGTATTACTCTTAAACTAAAAGGCAGTGAAGACCACCTTCACTCCAGGTTTCAGAGAGTAAAACCTTGAAAACGTCATCACTTCATGATTAAATGTTACATTGAGACAAATATTATTCCTCGACGACTGGGTGAAGGATTTAGCCAGAGCAGCATGGAACAACTTCTTTAGGCCCCCTTCCCTGGAGCTCCTTTCATGTACCTACACTTCACAGTTAGAGCACAGGCACACGTAAAGCAAATGCAAGTACACCCAGGGAAAGTTCCAGTCGCTGTCCCTGTGAGGATACTAATAAAGGACACTGTCCCCTGTCCTGCACAGTGAGTGCTCAGTTACAGGCCAAAGGGACATGAGTCTCAAGTCCCGGCAACATAAACCGAGTATGCCTCCTGGGTAGCTGTCACGGTTTGTTTATACTAAGGGCACTGTAAGTCATGTTGCATGATCGTGTTTTCCTCCTCCTATGGGCTGCTTGGAACCTCGGAAACACCATTAAGAGCCCCCTGGCAAGAGTATGGGAACTTGAAGGGCATATTCATATTATTTCCATCCTCCTAATCCACAAATGACTTTTATTTTAACCCATATCAGTTTTCATAAATGCCTCCTCTAATTGTTCATGTGAAAAGGGGCATAATATTTGAAATTAAATAGACAAGTTAATTGACTTTGGTCACCACTCAAAAATATTTTGTTCAGTTATTAAAAATGATACAGCACCATGGGTAAGTATTTATATTTAATATTTTGTGTATTTCTTTTAATGTTAAGAAAAGGAAAACCCATTAAGAAAAGGAAACTCCAGTGCGAACTTCTTTTTCCAGCGATGTCCCCATCAGCCTTTGATGTGAAACAGACTAGGAGTGGGTCCAGGAGCCCCAGAGAACAATTCTGGTGACACTCCAGGGAGTGGAACCAAACTGCAGTCAGGGGCATTTCTGAGCCCAGAGCAAGGGCATCTGGCAAAATGGCCTCACCTCTGTCTCCAAAAGGCTCATCTCATTATAGGATCAGGCTCTTCCAAGTTAAGGATTTTATCATCAAAGTCATTCCCAGGGATTTGCGAACTAAAAAGACTAGTCGCCCCCATCCCCACCCTAAGATACTATGATGAGGCAGAAGCAGAAAAACTGCAGGAGACACTTCCACCAAAAGGGGATGAAACTGAAATGGAGCCACATCACAACTACTGCAATCCAGCTGGGCTCCTACAGACCCCGTGCTGTGGGGTCAGGGACATCCCACTTTAGAGGCTTGTTCTTTTTCCTGGAAGTGGCTCCTGGTTCACTGCTCTCGCAAGCTCTTGGGCCCACTGTCTTTGAGATTCTTCCTTTTCTATAAGAAATGGCCATGTTTGCAGCAGAGTAGCTTTCTCAGCCTGATTCCTGCCTGGAGACTTCCGGGGACCCAGAGGTCTTTGTGCAAGTTTCACAATCTTAGTCCCTGCCATAGCAGTGCCATCATTTAGATCCCCTGAATGAATCTCCTCACTGGGGCAAAACAATAGATACAATTCAAGAAACATCTTTTCAGATGTAATGCTGAGCTAGCACAGAATAATACTAAATTTGTTATGATTTATTAGAATAAATACTAAAGTTATTGGAATAAATACTAAATAAAAGAGAGAATACTAAATTTTAAAAACAAAATGAGGCTCAGCATCTTGGAAAGAGCTCATACAAATGAAGAGTACTAAAACTCATGTTTCATTAGCTTCACAGTAAATCTTCTTCTCGCAAGTATTAAACCCAGAAAAAGTGAATTAAGGATATCATTTTAGATGACATAAAGATATTAATAAACTTTAGACATTCTTAAATATGCATATTGAAATAGCTAAGGTGAACATTAATAGAGAAGACAGAGAGTGTATACCCTTACAACAAGTAGAGTGAAGACAGTGGAATCAGATTTTAAGGCATTCCATCCAAAGGCACAAAAGGAGAACACAAAAGAGAAAAAAGAATGAGATAAATAGAAATTGCATAGTAAGATTGCAGGCATAAATCCTAATAGTACTAGATATACATGGACAAAAATCTTACTTAAAATATGAGGACCATCAGTCTGAGAAAAAGAAAACACAAATCCAACCAAATAATGTTTATAATAGATAACTGTAAAACCTAAAGACACAGAATATTTAAATTAAAAATGGAATAAAATGTGTTAGGGAAAGGACAACCTGAAGAGAAAATTCTAAACTTACATACTACCAATAGCAACCTCAAATATATACAAAGCAAGAATTGGCAGAACCAGGAGAAATGGACTAATCTACCTTATTAAAGGAATACTTTAACACAACATCTTTTAAATAATTGATACAACAAGCAGCTATCATACCTAACAAATAGGGAATGTACACTTTTCTCACATAGGAAACATTTATAAAATCTGACCACATATTGATAATAGAGCTATCCTCAACAAACTTCAAAAAATTTGTATCATATAGACCCCATATTCAGCTCATAATGTAATTAAGTTAGAAATAAAGACAAAAAGATAACTTAAAATATATTTTTAAATTATAAAGACATATTTGTAAAGAATTCATGGGAAGAAAAATAAAGATAAAAATGAGAAAATATTTATAAGCGAATATAATTAAAAATACTGTGTATGACCTTCATGGTACTTAGAGGAAAATTTATAGCCTGAAATACTTATTGTAGAAAAGAAGGCTCAAAATTAATGACTTAAACATCCAAAATATGAAATTAGAAAAATAACAGCAAAGAATGTGGAAGGAAGAAAACAAATTTCTGCCCATAAAGCCCCCAGTGTGGCATTTTGTTATGGCAGCCCTAGCAAACCAACACAGATATGTAGTGTAATTCTTATGGTGGAGTCAGTCGAAAACGTTAGACAGTCACTGGCTTACATTATCTCTAAGAGCCCCTCAAAGTTTAAAACTCCTTGGAGGTTGGAAAGAATAAAGGCCTGTTCTTCAGTCTGAAGAGAATCTTCCCTAGGGGTCTTCATTACCCATCAACTTCTGTCGTGAGCGTGCCCCATGCAATGCCCGCAAGGTCGAACTGAGGTGTGCAGTAGGCCTCGGAGCATCTTTGAAAGCCTGTAACTAAGGCTCTCTTCATGAAGATGGAAACACACAAAGCGTATGGGAACTAGCCACAGGGGACCAGGGCCAGTCAGCGCTTGGCAGCAAAGGACTGAAAAAGAACCGGACTTTTGAAACGTTTAGGGCCAGGTTCTCCTCTGAGGCAGTAGGTGTTTCTGGTTGCTGCTCCATTTCCTCCCATCAGTGCACCCCTGAACACCATCCCAACATAAAGGAGGGTGAGTCCTGCCCAAGCAGAGCAGGCCCCATCCTGGCTGGAGCTTCGGCACGCTCACCGCAGGGAATTCCAGAGGTGAGTCTGTAAATGCAATCCCCAGAGCGCCATTTGATGAGAACCTCCCCTGGGCAGGTTTGCTTGGAGTATCCAAGAGTCTCATTCCCCTATTCGCTGAGTAACTGCCAATGCCTGCTGCTAAAGAGGTTTCTGCGTCCAAAAATAATCTCTAAATGACAGTTAGCATGACCCTGGCATAATCCATCCCCTCCAAATAAGTGAAAGGGAGCTAATGCCCAAATCCTGGCACAGACACAGAGCGGGTCTTGGAAGAGAAGGTGACTGTGACTTCAGTCCTTGGCAGAAGGCTGCAGACTGGATGGGGAGCCAGGCCAGCGGCAGGAGCATGGACACAGGACGCCTGACATGGGCATTTCCTTCTGCTGGGGCTAGGGAACAGTCCCAAGCCCCTCTGCCATTCTGCATAGAGCTTTGGATATGTGTCACCTGAATTGGCCACACCACCACCCCTGGATATCACCAGGGTTTCACTTTTCCAAGATCTTCCTAGTGTGTACTTGAGCCCCAAGAAGCATTCGCCTGGTTAATGGAGCTGACCCTTGATTGTGAGAAGAGCCTGACTTGGACCTCTCCCTGACCCTGGGAAGAGACAAAAGATCCCTGCCCATCACCCCACCTTACACATATTTTCGCTCAAGGCTGATTCTTAGGACTAGAGATGTATTACTTGTGCTGAGAGAGGGATGCTGTTGGCCTCTGCATACTAGATTTCTTCACAATCATTTTCTCAACCATTCAGGGCTCTTGATCTGGAGCACTTTGAGGGCGGGAGGAGATGGAGGACGGAGTCCGCAATGGAACAGGAAGAGGGTATTCAGCATCCTCAGAGTGCAGTTTATCTTTCCAACAGCCCTGGGAGTGACAATTAATGTACACACTTTGCAGATGAGGAAACTAAGTCCTACAGGTCAAATAACTTGCTCCAGTTCACCAAGGTTTTGTGAGTCATTCAAACACAGTTCATTTTGGTTGGGATCTATGATCTTTGCATTCTCCCTCATGCTGAAGCTGGAAAATATATGTAATTGGTCCTGAGAGAGGCAGATAGGAATAGAATGGGGGCCCAAGGATGAAGATGATGGGAAGTCTTCAGGGGCTTCCCCAGAGCAATGAGGGGGAGCCCAAATGGCGGGTCCACAGCCAACTGCAGGTTCACGCAGTCAGTTGTGACCTTGAATCAGCCATCCTTCATTCGACTTTAGAGGCGGAGTCATGTGATGGAAAGCTCAGTGCCCAGGGGTTGGGTCCAGGAACATGACTCACTGGCTGAGTGACTCTGGGCCAGTCATTGGACCTTTCAATGCTTGTTTCCTCCTTCTCTATCTCTCACCACTTCTGGGAGGATTCAGCCCCACGCTGGGCATCCCTCTCCCTCACCCCACACATGTAGATGGCATGTGTGTGCTGGCTTCTCACCCTCTGCTCAGGACATTTGGAGGTGTTGAAGGCAAATGGAAAATGTATGCTTTCTCCACAGAGCTCTCCTTGTTTGAATGAACTGAATCTTTATTTTTCTTTTTCAAGCAAAAAGGTTTTCATTAATTTGTGCCAGACCATTTAATATATTCTTAGGTTTCTACGGTGCTCTTGTTTCACTTAACTTTCTGGATTTCCAAGAAAGTTTCAGGACCTGGTTTGGTGAAAGACTTTGGAGGGGCTGAGAGGATAAGAAAAATGAGAAGCAATTTCTTCATAGCAAGACTTCTCAGTGTAAAGATCTCACCAAGAAATAAGGACAATTGGGTATAGGTAGGGGTTTTCCTTAAAAATCTTGATCTTGGTTCTTTCTGGCAAAGTAAGATGGGTAGGAAATCAAGCCAGAAATTCAAAGACACAATGCATAGCTTTGTTTGATTTAATTTGGTTCATTTATCAGCAGTTAAAGCCATGGATAGTGGGGAAAAATTTGCTTTTGAAGAACTATTCACTGTAACCCACCTGAAAACTACCTAGAAATGTCAGAAACCCAATGGGGTGGTTTTTCCACTGAGCGCCAAGCTTACGTGTCTGGGACTGTTCTTCCTTTTCTACAGCTGAGAACACTGAAGTACAGGGAGCTCTGGTGATTTGCCTGAGATCTCAGAGCATGTGAGAGGAATCTAGTGGACCTCGAGGATTCCAAATGTTTTCATTGCAGCTGGTTGTGGGAAGGGGGAAAGATGGAGGGGGGAGCAGAGAAAGGGAAAGAGAGGGAAGGAGAGGGAGAGAAGGAAGGGAGGGGGAGAAAAAGGAGGGAGGGGAAGAGAGAGGGAAGACGGGAGAAAGATAAGAGACCAATGGAAACCAACTGTGCTGGGATGCGGAGGGAACTCAGGGAGCCTTAGCTTTCCCTTCCCAATAGTTGCCTTACAAGGTTGCTTCGGAGAATAAACTATAAAATGGTGAAGTGATGTAGCCTGTTGCAGAGAAATGCTTCCATGTGCAGACTTGAGGTAGGGCAGTGAGCTTGGCAGTCCTCCAGCTGTGTGACCTGGAGCAAGTTTTTGCCCTTCTCTCCGAGGATCAGCTTCCTCACCCATGAAATGGGGCTAAGACTAGCCTCAACCTTAGAAATGGTGTGCTAAGAAGCTGACACTTACTGGGTGACCCATCAGAAATACATCCATACCTGTGATTAAGGCTACGATGCCTATTGAGAATTTAAACATACAACGCAAATAAACATTATTGTCACGATTTGCATGAGATAGATGTATAAAAGGAAGCAGCTGTATTTTAGTCTAGGAAATAAGGAGACTATTAACCAGAAGACAAGGGAGAGGGTGTCACTGTTGCATGGACAGTGGCCATCAACACCTCTGGCAGAGAGGCAGGCACAGCTTGGGAACCCTGGGAGCTCTCAGAAGCCACTGCAGGAAATTTCCCCCACCTGGCCTGGGCCTGCTCACCTTCTCCTCCAGGTAGGGCTGCCAGATAATTTAAAAGGATGCCTAGTTAAATTTGATTTCAGATAAGTAAGGAATACTTTTTTAGTTGAAATACAGCTCATGCAATATTTGGGGTATATTTACAGTAAAAATTTGGCAGTTATCTGAAATTCAAATGTAACCAAAACATCTTATCTTTTTATTTGCTAAATGTAGAAACCCAGCCTCCAGGGAGAAAAGCAGCTTCCTACTCCATTGACTTTTTGTTATAATTTCTTTTCTGATTATGAAAATAATACGTGCTTCTTGTATAATCTAGGAAATACTAAAGTACATGGAAAAGAAAATAATAATTCATTTTGTAATACTATGAGCTAATGTTTGAAAGTCTCCAATACTTGAAAATATTTGAAAATTGTGGCCTATTTCCTTGTAGTCTGCCCAGTTGAGATGATATTTTATGTATGGACTTTATATTTCTTTGGTCTAACATTATACATAATCTCCCTGTCACCAACTGTCTTCTCCATTGAGTTTTGTTATGCAACATAACCGCCATTCCTTCTTGCTGAAGTGGGTGGTTTCCAATGTGCATATCTGTACATAACACTCTGTCCACACGTCTTCAAATAATCTCTCAAGTGGCTTTTTAAATTATTCCAAGATATATATATATATATTTATAAAATCATGGCAATTTGAAAGTGATAACATTTAATATCTCACGGCGACTTTTTTCTAAAGCTCTCATGGGTGTAGTCAAAGCTTCCCTCCCAAGGCCAGCTGAGCAACCCTGCAGAAGTTCCACCTGCTCCCACAAGATGATGTTCCACTGGGAGTGGGGAAAGCCAGTGCTCAGCCTTTGTTCCACCCTGAGCCCACAAGCACTCGATTCTGCAGAAGATCGTTGGCTTGAAAAACACAAAATTAAGATGGCGCCTTGTTTTCCAAGGTGGGAAGAATAGACTTTAGGTGTCTTCCACCTAACAGGCTGGGACACGTGAAGAAGAGTTCACCTCCCCTTTGAGACAGTCCTCAGACTAGTGGTTCTCAACCCCAGCTATACACTCAAATCACCGAGGAGGGTTAAAAGCTGCCAGACCTCCCAGCCCCACCCCAGCCTAGTCAATACTGACTGACCTCTGGGGCAGGGGTCTCAGGATCAACAGCTCTTTCTAGAGTTTCCTGTGTGACTGCAGTGGGCAGTTGGGGTCGAAGACACCTGTGTCAGACTTTGATGCTATCACTCACAGGGAGTCAAACCGGAGGAGGCTGGACAACAGAAGGATGCTGGGGACCTACCCAGAGCTGGGGCCTCAAGGTCGCCATGCCCTTGAGTCCACCCATGTAAGGAGCCTGTCTGCTGGTCTCAGCTTCTCTTCAGGGCCTCCAGCAGAATCTTCCTTGAGCTGGGAAAGTGGCCTGGTCCTCCTGAGGCCTAGCTCAAGTGCCACCACTTTCCCCAGGTAGCTCCTCCCTCCCACCCCACCCCTAAGCCTCCCCATCCCAGCACGCAGTTAGCATGGCCTTTGCTGAGCCCCTCCTGTCCCCAGCACTCAGCTCAAAGCTGGGCCGTGGAATAGAGCTGAAGCTGCTTCTCTTTTACCACTTGGCGGGCCTCTCCCCCCTTCATCTGAAGAGAGAGCTTCAAGGACCAGGGCACGCAGCTTCCCCTGAGGATGGAGGGGTCTGTTTTCTGAGTTGCAGACTTGTCATTTCTGGGCTAACTTTTGCTCTGTGGGAAGCCAGAGCCATTCTTCTGATCATTCAGTGTCTTTTGCAGCAGGGACACCAACCCATCCTAGGATGGTGCACACAGGACAAGAGGGGGACTTTATGACTGTTGCCAGGGGCCAGGCCCAGGGAAGCCGGGGGTCCCAGAGGATTCTGTCAGGGGCTGTCTTAGTTCCGACTGCTTTAACAAAACACCATGGACTGGGACGCTTAAACAAGAGACATGTATTTCTCAAAGTTCTGGAGGCATGGAAGTTCAAGATCAGGATGGCTGGGTAGTGGTGAAAACTCTCTTCCTGGTTAACAGAGAGCTGCCCTCTTGCTGCGTTCTCACACACTGGAGAGAGAATAAGCTTTGGTCTCCCCTTGTAAGAACACTGAGCCCATCGTGGGAGTGCCACCCTGTGACCTCATCGAAATCTAATTACCTCCCAAAGTCCTCACCTCTAAATACCATCACATTGGGAGTTAGGGCTTCAACATATGGATTTTAGGGGGACACATTCAGTCCATAGCAGGGAACATAGGAGAAGTTAACAGGGGAGAACGAAAACGTCTCAGGAGAGCAGCCACAGGTTTGGGAAATGGCAAGCCATGTAGATGGTCCCTCACCAGGCAGGGTTGCTGGGGTGAGCATGCCACGATGATGGGAGTTGGAGAAAGGCGGGGGCAGCCCCTTGCACCTCTCATCTGGGACCTCCCGAGTTATGTGAGGAGATGAGAGAGGACAGAAGGGCAGCCTCTCATTTGGGGGAGTGAGGGGCCGTAGGGGCTGTCACTTACTGGGTTCCTTAATGACGCCTCCCAGGAAGGTCCAACTCCCCCTGTCTGCCATACCTATTTGCCAATCAGGAAACATGTAATGAGTACCAGTTATGCCCCAGGTTCTGTATAGTGAGCAGGACATGCAAGTTTCCTTCCTTGTGAAACTCACACTCCTGAGGGGAGGAAAGTCATCACAGTCACACAGGTGCACAGGCCAAAATGTGAGGCGTGCACATCTTCATCCCTTCCAGCTGCGTTCACCCAATGGGGCACCGGGGGGGACAGAAGGTGGAGGAAGGAGGAGGGAAGTGGGCTCTGGTTCCCCTGGCTCCCTGGCTGCTGCACACCTGGGCTGCTTCCTCCTCTATAGAAGGCTCTGCTCCTGTCCCCCCACACACACACTGCCCCACCGCCAGCTGCATCTGAGAACCCCGGACCAAGAGAGATAGAGTTCCCCCAGCATAATATAGCCCTGCTAGCTCAGAGGACCGCCCCACCCCTCAAGGCTTCCCCTAACCCTGGCCCACATCTTGTAGGCAGTCCCTTCATTGAACCCTCATCAAATTACCCAATTTAAATATACCATCTGTTTCTTGCTGGGATCCTGCCCGACCCAGTGACCTAGTCTGGGAGGTCAGGGAAGCTTTCAGAGAAAAGGATGTTTGAGGTGAGCTCTGAAGGATGAAATTCCAATTGCCCTTAAGGGGTGGATCCAACATGTGTGTTTGGTCAGTAAGGGGGAGGTCCTGGTAAGCTCGAGGCTACAGTGAGGGGGGTTGCAGGGGGCAGCAGAGGATCCCATGAAGCCCTCCCCATCTTAGCCACACCTGGCCAGAGCATCACTGAGCCTGGTCGCAGCTGTAAGGAAAAAAGGGCGGCAACTCTCATTCCTTAAGCATCACTGCAGACGCCAAGAGTGTCTGGATCCCCACACCTTCCGTACAGGTAGACCCAGAGGAGGCCAATGTCTGGTGCTCTGGGTTATGAGGGATGCTCTCTGAAAGGCCAAGGCAAGCAACAGGATGGCATGAACTCAAATCTGGGGGATGCCGTGGAAGCTCTGAAGCCCTTGCATGGATTTAAGTTTGCCTCCCTGAGTTGGTACCTCGGGAAAGTGTGAGTTAGAACTAGTCACATAGACACATATTCCAAAGTCCATTTCATCATCCTAAAGTTTCATGATCTCGGTGTATCAGTTTCCAAGGGCTGCTGTGTAACAAATTACCACGAATTCTGCGGCTTAAAACTATGGACGCTTATTCTCTCACAGTTCCTGAAGCTAGAAGCCTGAAATCAAGGAGCCCTCGGGCCGTGGGGCCTTGCTTCCTCTGGAGGCTCAAGGGGAATATGCGTTCCTTGCCCCCCTCAGCTTCAGGTGGCTGTGGCTTCCTCGGTTTGTGCCACATCACTGCAGTCTTCAAGGTCAACATTCTGCTCAGTCTTTACAGCGCTTTCTCCTCTGTGTGCGGAAAATCTCTCCCTGCTGTCCAGCCCAGGTTGACAGAAAACAGCTGCCTTCCACTGCAGCTGCTGTTCCGCAGGGCGATGGATTATTGAGTGGAGGAGGCCTCCTAATCCGGAGAGCTTCTAAACCGTAGAATGGCGGTTCTCTGGGAAGTCCTTTCTCTAGAAATCCGTGAGATTTCTAGTGGTCAGAGGACTTAGCCGTGGCTCTATAGCCGGAGGGTTGAGGCCGTGATACGGTGACCTTTCAAAATTCACGACAATTCCTTGAATTATAAAAACTACTACCAAGATTGCCCTTGATACATTCTGTCGCCATTTAGACAAGGAATGTAAAAAGAATAAAAATAACCCGATGAATTCAGGATGGTGGAAGATGTCATTACTGGTCATTAAAATTACAGGAAGCCTTGCCGACTCTCGCTCCCTCCCCAAGACTAACATGAGAACATGTTTTTTCTTCTGATGCAATAATTAAGTTTGCCCAAGAAAACATCTCTCTGTGCACACCTCAGGGCAGGGATAAATGAAGCCTTTAACTGATAAATGTGATCATCTCAGTTACTAAACTCTCTGGGCAGACAGGCTTCCCGGGTGGATTGACTGAGCAGTGATGTGGGGGGGATTGGGAGGGGGGGCTCTGGAGAAGGGGTTAGAGATTCCTGAGGCCCAGAAAGACTGACTTTGTTAAGAAATGGAAGAGGGTTGGGGTGACCTCTGTAGCTAGTGACAGCCACAGTTCTAGAACCAGAGCCTGAGGCCAAGATGCCAAGATGGAAATAACAGCTCGAAGTTTCATCAGCTGCCACCGGGATAAAGAGACACATTCTCCCACACGGAGCACAGACCAGGCGAGGGCCCTGTGTAGACACTGCAGATACACGGAGAGTAAACACAGTCCTCCCTGAAGTCTCATTGAATGGGGAAAAACAGATCTCAACCTAGGGGTCTCCCAGGGCACTCAGAAAACTGACCAGGACTGAGGGTCAGGTGGAAGATGCTCAGACTTGAGCGAAATAAAACTGGGCGGGAGTTCAGGGACTGTGGATCCATACACCAGGACAGAAACAGACAATTACTCAGTTGCAAAACATGCAAATGAGTAAAAAAAAAAAAAAAAAAAAAGGTTTAGCCTCATTAGCTATCAATGAAACAGTAAGTAAAAGCCTCCTAAAGAATGATTTCTCTCCTCTGGAGGAATACTCAAAGGATGGGCAGTGTGTAATGAAGTGGGTCCTCCCTGCCCTGTGGGTAGAAGTGTAAACAGGAATGACCCTTTTGAAAAACAATTTGGCATCCTGTGCCAGCCCACGTGTATATTGTGACTCATTCTTTTCACCTTTGGGAATCTACTTAAGAAACATTTCACCATACCAAAGGCTTAACGCTCAAAGGTATATACTGCAATGTTATTTACAAGAGCCGTAAGCAGAAGCCAAACTCTCCTCCTACAAGCACGGATAAACAACTTTTATGTCCCAGAATAGGCATACACACAACAGAATATTATTAGACCATTAAAATGAAATTAATAAAGAAATCAAAAATTTCAGTGAAACAATAAGTGAAATACATAAGATAGGAAATCATATTCATATTCATTTTTGGCAGCAATTATGTAAAAGTAAAATGTTGCATCAAAAAAAAGGAAAGAAATTTTTTAAGTGTTCAAATTGTGGTACTACAAAAAGCGTTTTTCTTTTTTTTTCCAGTATTTCCAAATTGTCTATAATGCGTATTATTTTATAATAGAAAGAGCTTTTTTTTTTTTTTAAGGAAGAGGTTAACTCTATTTTAGTTGCTAAATGGAAGCCATGGTCAATTATCGTGGTCACTTTCCTTGTCACTGATATACTCCCTTCACTCACATACACACACAAACATACAAACTTTCTATAAGGAGGATGTGTGTGTGCAGTTACTCTGATTGAGGGGGTAGGGTGACACCAGTACATGGTAGTTTCATCCTGTCTTTCTCTGGAAAACACACAAACGTACAATCTGACAGGCCCCTCTCTGGGAACAGGGCAGGTCTTTGTGGAATGGTGGACCTGAAAGAGATTTTTATGCTACTGGGACTAGAGAAAAGATGCTTAAACCTTGTATTAGTTATCTATTGCTGTATAACAAATTACCCACAAACTTAAAATAGCAATCATTTATTACCGTACCATTTCTGTGACCCTGGATTCAGCCATGGCTTTTCTGCTTCTGACTCAAGGTATCCCACGAGGCTGCAATCAAGGTGTCCTGTCGGCCTGGGCTGTTGTCATCTCAAGGCTCAACTGGGGAAGATTCACTCATGGGGTTGTTGGCAGGATTTGGTTCCTCACTGGCTGTTGGCTGGAGACGCCAGTTCCCTGCCAGATGGGCCCCTCCCTAGGGCCACTCACAACATGGATGTGATTTCCTCAGATGGAGGACTCCTGAGAGTGAAGTACTAGAAGGTGAGCAGGACAGAAACCAGTCTTTGTAACCTAATCTCGGAAATGACTGCCATCACATTTGTCGTTTTCTGTTCAATACAAGCAAGTTTCTAGGTCCAGCCCACATTCAAGGGGAGGGGATCCGACAAGGACATGAATACTAGGAGGCCAGGTGCGTTGGGCTGTCTTAGAGCTGCCAATCACAAACCTCATAAACAAACATTCTTTCCACATCTATGCTGTTTCTGTACTATATTAAAGTGAATTCAATGCACATCACTGATCTTTTTTAACACCATTCCCATTCAGTTCTTGCATCACAGGCATTGGTCTTCTGGCAGATTTTCAAGGATTAATATCCCTGAGTTCTTGCAAGTTTGAAAATATAGGATACTACTTAGGAGAGCAAGAGCTGGCCTCAGACTCCTGTGTTCGAATCCTGGTTCTGCCATTTCAAGCTATGTGAACTTGGGAAGTTTATTTAATCTCCCTAGGTGTCAGGAACCTCATCTTTAAAATGTGGCTAATAACGGTACCTATCTTATGGGATTTTTGAGATATTTAGATGAGATTATATGTGTAAACACTCACATAGGGTCTGGAATTCAGAAATATTGCCCATGGTATCATCATTATTATTTACTTTTAAATGCCAGCATAACTTGGTTAAATTCTTAAGTATTGTTTTATTCTCTAAAGATTATTATATTGCCTTCTAATTTTGAATGATTCTGCTGTGAAAACTGCTAGCCATTATTATGGAAATTTCTTTCCGTGTAGTTGAGTTGTTTTTTCAAAAACCTGGGCAGGGCTTCCCTGGTGGCGCAGTGGTTGAGAGTCCGCCTGCCGATGCAGGGATGCAGGTTTGTGCCCCGGTCCGGGAAGATCCCGCATGCCACGGAGTGGCTGGGCCCGTGAGCCATGGTCGCTGAGCCTGCGCATCCGGAGCCTGTGCTCTGCAATGGGAGAGGCCACAGCGGTGAGAGGCCTGCGTACCACAAGAAAAAAAAACAAAACAAAACCTGGGCATCCATTGAGTTTTTTCTCTGCATTCTAACTCCAGTGTCTCTATAGGAATGTCTCTCATTTTTAATTGTTCTATAACAATTTTTCTAAGTCATGAAATTTCAGGTAAATGTAGATCTTCCTTTATTTGAGGAAGGTTTCTTCACTATATTTTTATTTCTCAATTATATTTCTTCTGCTATTGTCTTGAGGAAAATAAATTATTTATATATTAGACAACATTTGTCTGTCTTTCAACTCTCACTTTCTTCTAATCTATTTTAGCTCTTTATTTTTTCATTTCATTTTGCTTCATTTCCTCAATTCAGTCCTTGTCACTGCCTATATATTCAACAGTATCCAGTCTCCTCTTTGATGACTCTCATGTGACTTTTTTTCTATAAAGTTTTTAATCTTATTGCTATAGGCTCATATTTTTAAAAATCTTTCATTGTTCTATCAACTCTTTTTCCAGCCCTCATACCTCTTTTTTGAGCTCTTTTATTTTAGAGGGGTGACATTTTCTTTAATTTTATTGATTTCATGGAATTGGTTTTAGTTCATTTGCTTGGATGGCATAAGGCTTAAGGTGCGTGTTTCTCACATGCTCTCTGTCTTAATCTTTTCCTTCTTTTGTTGGTTTCCATATCTTGCATAGGTACCATGTTGATTTCTTTCTGGTCATAGCTTATCTTTGAGGGGAGTCCTATCTTCTTGTTCCAGCTAGTTGTTGAAGAAGAGCTGGTGAGCAGGCAGCTTGGTTTTGGCCTATGGCCTACAAACACATTCTCACTAACATTCTTCCCTGAAGAGATGATTGAACTAGGTCAGGAAATCTTCCAGACTTAGAGTGAAGCTCTTAATGTCATGTTTGTGTGCATAGGATTTATTTATGTATCTATATCCATATCCAAATCCATATCTCTGTCTCTGATTTCATGTTTACTTCCCTTCTGGTGACCAAGATCAGTAACTGAAAGTCAGTTGCCCTCCCTCTGGGGACGAAAAATTGTCCCTCACCATCTGCTTCTACAGGATGAAGTCAATGGCCACTGGAGTCGCTGACTTTCAACACACCCTGAAAGGAGTTCAGGGCAGAGATCAGGAATGAGGCACTCTGTGCTCTGGGAAAAACTGGAAGAATAGGCCTTGAGGTAGTTAGATATGTCCAGAAGACTTTATGAACCCAATTTCTTGCATCTTCTTATATCTAGAGAAGCACTAAAATCGTTAATGGAGGCACTGCTCCTTGTGACTAGCGGCGACCTTCAGCCAAAATGTGTGCTTGACTCCATGTATTCCCCCTACACCAAAATCACATATATATTGACCTCCCTCCTTACGTATTCAGAGCAGTTCCTCAGAGCTGTCTGAGAGCCTGTCTCCCAGGCCATAGTCTTCATTTTGACCCAAATAAGACTTAACCCACAACTCTCACGTTGTACATTTCTTTTCAGTCAGCACCTTCCTATTTTGGCCTCCACCTTGGTATGCACATTTTTGCAAAGACACATGTCCATGTGTTTCCACCATGTTTTCTCGTTAAGTCCGGACTCCCAGCCCTCCTCAGGCCACGCTGCCCTCAAGAACCCTCCAGTGTCCCTGACCGTTGTCATTCTAAAGGAGGGGTCATTTGTTTGACCTTTCAGGCTGTGCAACTTGTTTTTGGAGGGCTGCGCAGGCTTCTTCTCCAATTGTGTCTCAAAGGTGTGCCTGATTTCTAGTTTCATCACATGTAATTTTTTTCTATTTTATTTCTCCTTAATGGTTCCAAATCATTTCAAAAGATAAAGGCAGAGACACATTCTTCTATCATCTTTACCTGGAATTTTCTTATAAACCCTCCTCCTAAGTAATTACACATCTATTTATGATCCAGATTTTAAAGAAAGGGCATAGCTTGCCATAAACAAATGAGGGGTACATTCCAACTAGAGAAACTAGAGACCCCTTGATCAGAGAAGTCCCCAGGCCTGCATGGTGTGAAAGCTAACCAGCCGGCAGAGAGTAAAGTGAGGCTGGGGACATGGAAGAGCTGTTCCTCTCAGCTGAGGGATTTTGATGGGTATGAAAAAAAATAAAGGAATAAATTCCACAGGAGAACTTAACATAACATTGCTGTTGCAGCTTTTAAAAAAATCTTCTGAATAGGGCCTTTCAAGATCTTTAGGGAAAGGCTGGGGTTTCCTACTCTTTGTAATTATTTCAACATTCTAGATCTCAGCACCTACCCCTAAGATTTAGAACAAGGAAAAGTAGATGCCTCCCATCCAGTAAATCAGATCCTTCCCCAGGCAGAGATGATGAGCTCCAGCGTCCTACTGGGGCAACATGGCTAGAGCCAGACCACTAATTCCCCAGATCTTTAAAGTCTTGCTTTTTCCTTTGGCCCGGGGGCTGGAAACCTCTACAGATAGCTCCTGCCAGGCCAGCTCACAGCACAATTTTGGTCTTGCTTTATTCCAGACAGCAGAGAGATAGCATTCATCTTGCAAGCTCTATATTTTGAATTTCATCTACTGCCTTCTGACTTATCAGCCTTTCCAAGAGATCTGAAATACTTCTGTATGCCATATATATATGGCACATATATATATATATATATATATATATAGAGAGAGAGAGAGAGAGAGAGAGAAGTATGCCATATATATATATATATATATATGTCCATAAGAACCTCCCAGGCCAGACTGGAACCTACCACATGTCCTGGTCCTCACTGCCTGTTGACTTGGGCTCTGTGTGTTTTATATTTTATTACTGGTGGTCCAGGCTACACATAAGTGTTTATGCTGGCAACAGGGGGCAGCACCTCCTGGGCTGCGTTTCGGGGAGGAAAATCGTTTCAGAGCTTTATTCTCTCTGTATGCTGTGAATTTTCTCCTCTTAACCCTGTGTCAGGGTCAAAACAGAGCTTGCTTCTTGGGGTGAAAATTCCATTCTTACCCCCATGTCTGGACTTTTTGGAAGACACACTAGCTCACTCCACCCGTGAAGCACTTTTCTCCCGACACAAGCATGGTGTAGTTGCTCGTGGGTGTGACAGTTGTGTTCTCCAGACTTTCAAGGCCAGGGTCCCAGAAAGGTACTTGCGTGTGAAATTGAGCTGTTAGCCATCGATGTTGTTGCCATTTGGGACCCTGATTTCCAGACTAGCTGCCATGTGCAGGAGTCTCCAGCCAGTGTTACGGACGGTCTTCACTTGTGTTGACCCTAGTACCGGCCAAGTCTACCCCCCAAACAGTTAAGACATAGAAGAATTGGGGTAGGCACTTGGGGAGGAAGGACAAATACCAAGTCTACAAATGCAATGTTTTAAAATATCAACCGTCTCATTAAGCACACACACATACTGTCTCTCTCACACACACACACAACTGAATGATTTGAGTGTATTTAGGCAAAACAGGATTACTTTTCATATTTCAACTGGCTAAAGACTGGGGCAGTTTGCAGGTTCCACACACAATTGGATGCACAGAGCTTGCTCTGAGCTGGGGATCTGACCAGTAGCTAGCTCTTGATCTGTGCTCTCCTCGGACGAGTGACCTGGAAAGCAGCAAGGGAGGTGCCAGTGGGGCCAGCTGGAAATGACCTCTTTGTTTGCCTCTGGGCAGTTCCCAGAGCCCACTCTGTACCACCCGGGGAGGTTTTGCTTTCTCTGACTCCTTTGCTTTATCCCCACTCCTGACTCCAATTTCATAGTAAGCATGGAAAAACTGAGCCACAGAGAAGTAAAGCCAGTTAGCCAGGCATTCAGCAAAGAGCAGGAGAGCCAGGTCAGAACCCAAGAGTGACCCTGTTGCCCAGGGATCATGGAAAGAAGCCACCGAGCCTTGAGAATGCCCGGGAGGCTGGGGCAAGAGGACATTTCATCCACTGAGTGTATGTCTTGCCAGAGCGAGTAGGCTTTGAGCTTGGCCAATGGCAGAAGACCCAAGTCACGTAAAGAAAGTCACTGAGCTGCTTCCAGTCTGTCTCTTCTCTTCAACAGAGGTAGACACAAGAATATTCTGCCTCTCACTAACCTCTTGCTCACTCTTTGGCAAATCACGTGGATGGGAAAAATGCTTTGTAAGGTACGTATGTGAGGTATCCTCACCATTTTCACTGTTGCCAAGCAACATAAAACAGGCCCTGGAGAAAACCCTCATACCAGCTTTCCACAATCTACCTGACAAGACCAGGAGACAATAGATTCCAGGCTGCAACCATCTTGTCCTTACCTCAGGGCCCTGTAGCACATGTTACTGCTCACATCTAGAGAAGTCTAACCCCCTTTCTTGAAAATGGACTGGCCTCAGTGACTTGCCTGGCCAGCACAACGTGGTGGAGGTAACATTCTAGGACTTCTGAGGCGGGGCCAAAAGAAGCCTTACAGCTTCCACCTGGGCCTCTTGGAAAACTTGCTTTTGCTCTCTTGGCTGCTCACTTCCACGCCACATGGAGAAGTCCCGGGTAGGTGTTTGGGTATTGACCATCCCAGCTGAGCTCCCAGCCCATGCCCTCTATCCACTGCTGACCATGTCAGTGAGCTGATTTGGAGGTCCAGCCTAGCTGAGCCCTCAGACACTCCAGCACAGCCTTCATCTGACAGTAGCAGCATGAGACAACCTAAACGAGAACCACTCATCTGAGCCCAGTCAGCCCAGAACAGAACCAGGAAGGGTAATAAATTGTTGCTGTAAGCCACTAAGCTTTAAAGGGAAATATTTAACTGAAAGAGCTCTTTGTGAGCTACCTACAGGCATCTGGGCCTCCTGGTTCTCCCGCCTGAACCCTAGTGGTTGAACTGATCCATCATCTTCCTAGTGTGGCTTCCCTTGACTCTGTCCCAGGGCATCTCTCCCCACTTTCTGCTGTCCTTGCAGATAAGCTCAGGCGTCATCTTCAACTTAGGGCTCTTACTACAGGGACAAAGCTGTCTGCGGGAACAAAGATGAGACAACAGAGTGACAAGCACAAGGAAGCGACTTCAGGTGGGTCCAGCATGCCCTACACACGCCAGTCCTAGGCTGAGGTGGTCACTTCCTCTTTAGATGATAAGCAGGAGAAGCGCCTGAAGAATTGCAAATAAACTCTAAGCTCCTTCTAACCATCACTCAAATCCCTGCCCCAGGAGCATCTTGGAGCAGAGCAGAGCGGGGGTCCCCACGCGTGGCTCTGTAGCCCAGAGCATTGCTGGCTCTGCACATCCAGGCTTCAGCCAAAGTCTGTAGCGTTTATCACCTCCACATGCCTTCTCGGCTTTGGCCTTCACTGCCCTGGAGCGGGGAGACCGGCCAAAGTAAGGGCTTTCAGAAGAAGTGACTCCACAGACCGGGTTTTCTGGCTCTGACATCTGTGAAAGCGCCACAGATGTTAGGGCTAATTAGCCACATTCGGTGAGACCAGGCCTATCAAACGTCCCAGGCAGAGAGGTCGGCTCTGGGCTGAAAGGTGAGCTGTTTATTTAAGGGTGGTGGGTGGTCTCTGGCAGGACTTTCAGATTAACCTAAGCCCTCTGAAAATAGAAAATGCAGAGCTGGGCAGCCTGGGGTACCAATGGAGATAAGGGCAAACCAGGCGTGAGGTCCTCTTTGATTTCAGGATCTTCTGGGGGCAGGAGGTAAGGGGGAGGGAAGAGGAGCCGGGCAGAATTCTTTCTGTTTCCAACCAGAGACCAGAAGGGCAGGCTGTCTTGGGGCAGGAAAGATGTAGACATCCCCTGCAGCCCCGTATTGCATGTCTGGAGAGGAATTTTCTGAAGCCCTTGCACTGTTGAACAGCTCCACAAGCTCTCAATTGATTCCTGCCTATTTCTGGGAGCGTCTCGAGTATCAGGAAGATAAAATCCCAACCCCTGGAGATAATGCAAAAGGTAGTAAATAAGTCCAGGCTTCAGGGTTAAATACATCAGGATTCTAAGCCTGGCTCTGCCTCTTATTAACAGTGAGATGTTGAGCATCACGTCTATAGTCTCCTCTACCTTAGCTTTTCCCATCTGGAAAATAGGTATCCTACTGCCTTACCCTCCGTGTAAGGGCTGAGATGAACCACACACACAGTGCCCACCATGGCACCAGTGAGAATCCCCTGACTTCCCCCACAACTCCATGTGCGAGACGCAGACATTTTACTAAAGGGCTTATCTCAGTGCACGGGATGCTCACACAGGCCCCTGGGAGGCAAATGTTCTCCTTAGCTGGCAGGTGAGGACACTGAGAGACTCAGTGTCAGCGATGCTGCTGGAGAGTCTGAATGTGAATTTCAGCCCAGGTCCTGCTCATCAAAGCCCACGTTCTTGATTGCAGAGCTGTATTTTTACCCACCATAACTGGGGTACAACAAACGCCATCACTGTCACCACGCCCGGGGAGGTCTGTGGTCCCATCTGTACGTTTCTGCAGGACCTTTGCTGCTTCTCCTATCTAAGGGCAGCCTGAGCCTCCAGGTTCCACAACAAGCCAAAGGGCTGTCTGCTGCTCCCTCCTCAGCCGTTTGGGACCCAACAGGCTAGACTGACTCTCTGGCAAGGGAAGGCCACTGTGACCCTCAGGCCCAGTTAAAACATGGAGGGAGGTGGCGGGGGGCAGCAGCAGTTTCTGACAGTCCTCAGCTCAGGCCTAAGCCAGAGGCTCAGAGCAGGAGCAGAAAGTAGGCTTCCCCAGCGCCCCTGCCCAAAAGGGCAGAGAGGAGAGGCCCTACTAGGCCGTAAAGAAGGAACATAAAACTGTCTTCCTCAGCCTCTCATCATAGTAATAGTTAAGATGCCTGAGCTCTTTAGAGTTTATACCCTGCCTCACATCCTCTCTAGCACCCTGCAGGAAGGCATTATTGTTCCTAATTTGCAGAGGAGGAAGTAGAGACTCAGGAGGCCAGGTGAGGGGTCCAGGTCAGCAGGTCTCCAGCCGGCTCTTGCACACGTGGAAGTAGGCATCTCTGCGGGGACCTGGTGAACCACGTGGATTCTCAACTTCTCAGCCAGTGATCCCTCTGCTGCTGCCTGCTGTTTCTCTAATTTCCAGGCTGAATGATGGTGCTCCCTCCTGACCCACCCTCCATCCCACGCATGAAGATGAGGCAAGGGGATGTGCCCAGAATGTGATGCGTGGAACCCAGCTCATCCGTGTGGGACTCAGGAACCGGGCATGGCCCCTCGTTCACGTGAGGCTTCGGGCTCTCTGGATACCCTCCACATGCCACTCATTTTCTCATCCTGGCAAGAATGGTCCAGACTGATGCTCAGCCCCTCACTGCTGAGACTCAGAGACATAGGATGGCCACGTCTCTTCTAGTGCTGGGTCCAAATTCCTGCTGCTGCCTTGCATACCCTCTGGGAAGCCTTTGGAGAGTCACTAATTTCTGAGCCTATTCCCTACCCTGTAAAACAAGGATCCCAGAGATGCTGTGGGAATCAATGAGACGGGAGGGGTGACAGCACCGCATGTGTGCTGGGTGCACACTCAAGCCGGCATTCGTGCCGTGGCCTCCAGGAAGGGGTCTCAGCAGCTGGAGTGCAAGGACGGGGCCAGCACCGTGGTGGGCTGGGCTTGCTTCTGTACCAGAGGCCCAGGCCTCCCACCACACACCGTGTCACAGTGGGCCCAGCCACAACCTCCTTGGGACAACCTGGCCGGTGAGGCCTTCAAGCGTGGCACAGACCTAAGATGCATGTCCAATGAGCAGCACTGTGACACCAAACTTTGTCAGGAGGTGTGGATGCATCACTGGAAACAGATGCTCCAGACCCAAGTGTCCTTTTCCTTCTCTGTCAGGCTCCCTGGGCTTTTGTGACAATCCTACAGGACAATGCCAGGCAGATGGGGCAAGGACACAAACAGCTCTCACAGGTGAGGCTCTGCCTTCAGGGAGCCCCAACCACACCTTCCATGTCCTGACCCCTGGGCTGTGTGACCCCAAGCAAGTTCCTTAACCACTCTGTGTCTCAGTCCTCTCTTATGATATTAAGACAATAATAACACTAACCTCATGAAAATTAAGCTGTGAGGATTGAGTGAAATAATTAGAACAGCTCCAGCCATTCATCCATCCATCCATCCGTTTATCCATCCATCCATCTATTCTCCCGCATCACCCTCTCTGAGACCCCTTAGGTGCCAGGTGCAGGAAACACATGGGTCCTAGCCCTGCCAGCCTGTCCCAAGTGGTTCTCTGGAAAGCAGACTCTGAGGCAAAGTTAGGAGTATAAAAGACTGGCTGGCAGGTACCACCTATGAAGGGACGTGGGTTTGGACAGGGAGAGGTCAGGCTGTGATGCAAATATAACCAAATATAACCTGGCAGAGGCCAGGCCCACAGAGCTCCAGAGCAGGACCATTAGAGGAGACCTCATTGCTTGGGGGAAGAGCTATGTCCTGGTACCTCACCTTGCTCAGTTGATGGAGGCTGCCCCAGGGGGAGTGTGATGAGTCTAGGAATCAGCGAGAGGCCATCGGGTCACCACGCCTCTCACAGCTGAGCAGCAGAGAGCACTTTCCTAAAGGGGGACCTGCAGTGTGTCTTGGAGCCTGCCGTGCCAGTCCTACAATGGAGGGTGAGACGCATGAGGGTGAGAGCCTCATACAGAGACAGGAGCTGGTGGGAGGCCAGGGCGCTATAAAGACGCCAGAGACGCCTGCCCTGGGGGGACAGCAAGGCTTCTTGAGAGTGATCGCTAAGGTAAGGGATAAACGGTGAGTGACAGGCGTCCAGCAGGGACAAGGGAGGAGGCCACTGGCCTAGGATCAGCACTGGGTAACGAGATGGTAGCTAGACATGGCAAAGGCCTTGGGCCGTGGCTGTAGGACTGTTCTGGAGCCCAGACCTTGGCCCCTTCCCAGAGGCTGCTGGGAGCTTTCTTGTTCATGCTTTTCCCAAAACCATAAGAGCCTGGGGCTGTCCCAAGCTGCTTCCTCTCCATCCCTATCATCTTCACCGGGAGTGTGAGACCAGAGCATGCAGGCCCCATAGTGGGGCTCTTGTTTCTTGCAGACAGCCTTGGCCTTGTTAGCCCAGGCCCAGGAGTGCTGGTTACAAAGGCAGGGCTTGTGACGGGGTGAGTTACCAGCTAAACCCAAACCACTGTGTTAACGCAGAGTGGGGGGGAACTATTGTTTTTGGCCTCGGGAACCTGCTCAAAAGCCAGGGTTGATTTTGGTCATATTCGGCCACTGAATACCCACGTGCTCCAGTTCCGTGGGTCCATTTGTCCTTTGGGTGAGCAAAGGGTTTGAGCATCAGCCCTGAGGGGCAGAGTGAGGAAGGGCCGGGGAGGAAGAAGCACCCTGGAGGGCCCTGCCCTTGTCTGAAATTCAAAAGATGCATCCAGCCCCTCAAAGGAAATTCCCCTGATCTCCTTTCCCCAGAGTGATATCAGACCCGGGCCTGGCCCCAAACCGTGGAAGGGACTAGTTCAACCCTGAGATCCTCCCGCCTCTGGCACAGCGAAACATCTACGCTGCTACTGCTTTTTCTTCTTTCATTTGATTCCCCCTGGTAGCCCACAAGGCTGGACCGAAAGTCATTTTCAAACAAGAATCTCTTTTGTTTGCTGAGCATAAGTTCTCATTCCATTAGAAAAAAATATAGGGCTCCTTCCATCAGGTTTCTCTTGGAAACCTGGCCTCCATTTTGAGGCAAAAGCATTTTAAGAAATCAAGTTCCTAGAGACTCTCCCTGCCCGGCCCCATTTTAGCAGACATGCCTCTCGGACACTATTCAAGCTGAAATGGGCCCGCAGCAGCCCCTCACACTCTGCTGTGTGTGTAAATCCCCCAGGGGGGTGGTCAACACCCACATTCAGCTCTGGACCCTGGGGTGGGGCTCAGACCCTGCGTGTTTGACCAGCACCTGGGTGATGCCAACACTGCTGCGGCACCCGAGTGAGGGTTGAGGATGTGGCCAAAACCTTGCTCTCCAGAGGGTCCTCTGCTCAGGCCTTAGAAGCCAGAGTCTTCATGACCCTCCTGGTAGAACCATCAAACCCTCCCTGTCCGGCCACCCCACAGAGAACATTGACAGGCCACGACCCACAGCGTGCAAGGAAAAGAACATCTGCCTCCGGAACTTCCAGACCACGGGAGACCTCAGGGTGGACCAGATGACACAAGGAGGGGAGAGGTGCAGGGAGAGAGGATGGGCAAGAACAGAGCCAGAGACCCAACGTCTAAGTCACTGGCAGGCAGGCGGGGAGTCTACAAAGGAACTGGAGAGGGAACCCGCCAGGAGGGGTGGGAGCCCCATGAAGGAAGGGTCGCCATGGAAACCAAGGGGGAAATGGTCCCCAAACTCCAATGTTGCAGAGAAATCCCAAAAGCTAAAGACTGAAGGGTGCCTTCCTGATTGGTTTCAACAGCAAGTCTCTCACTCAGCTCGTAGGGCTGCAGCCCCCATCCCTACATAGCAGGAGAGGCATGGGCAGAGGCTGGGAAGGGACAAGAAATGTGGTCAAAAAGAGAGAGAGTCAAAGCAGTGGCTGAGGAGGTGTGGGGACAATCGAGTCTCTTTTCTTTGTGATAAGGAAGAATGAGGCAGAAACCAGCAAAGAAAAGAGAGTGTGGGAGCAAAAATGGGCCATCAAAGGGCAGAGCCCAGAAGGCTGGCACAAGAAGGTATGTAAGATACAGGGAGAGGAGGGGTAGGCCAGGCTTCCATCGTGGCTGCAAGGAAGGAGGGGGGCCTCCTGCTGAGAGTGATAGAGAAGTTTGGAAGCAGCCGCTGTGGGGAATGGGCTTCCTATGGCTCTGGTGGACACACATGGGTGGGCTGATTTTCACCAACAGCACTGAACTGCCCCGATATCAGCTCTGAGAAAGGAGTGCTTGGCTCAATCCACAGCTAGGGTGTTGCCAGGGGGGGACTCAGTCCAAGAAGAGTGATGCAGGAGATATGACGATACCTGCAAGAGAGAGGCTGCAGTGATGCTTCACAGAGTCTAAGCAGGGGAGGAACAGAGGAAGGCAGGAGGGAGCCCAGAGGTAGGAAGAAAGCAGAGAAAGCAGGGGTCTGGGGCATCCAGTGCTGTGTTTCCAGAATGACTGCTTGAGACAGGTATAAGGAAAATAGTTATGGAGAAAATGAGAATATTTAATTCTGGGTGATGGCGTACATCGGTGGTATCACAATGACGGTAATTAGAGGTGATCGGGTAAGGAAGTGGAATCTAGGATGGTGGACACCGCCCCCAAGGGTGGCCACCGAGGATAATGACTACTAAGCCCCAGAGCTCAGGAGAGACCCATCCAGCAACCTGTCCCTGGCATAGGGACACACAGACGAGCACATACTCAGAGCAGCGGTCTCCTCATGCTGTGTGGTGTGTGGTGGTGACATCTGAGAGCCAGCCCTCCACTAACCGGGAGAGGGGTCGCAGGTTGGGCCCGCAGTCAGGCACAAGGCACTATGGTCTCTGGGGGAAGCTCCAGGGTGTCAGCCTTGCCTTCCCAGGGCAAGGGCTATCTCTGGGCACTCACCTTGTCCATCCAAATGACCCAGCAACAAGGGAGGTGCCACCAGCACATGCAGTGAATGTGAGCAGAGATAGGGCACAGGGCTTTGGAGCAACATTGTTTCGGAAAGAAACAAAGAGAACACAGCACAGGCAAGTTAAGCTCCCTTGTAGGGAAGGATTGCTGTACCTTTTATTCCTGCTGAAGAGTCTGATGATTTATGTCCTCCACACTGGGCTTAAGTATCAACATTAGGTCTCATTCAACTCTGTGCTACATAAGTGTTACATACATTGTCTCATTTAATGCTCATGACAGCCGTGAACTTGAAAAATATGAACTGGCTTACATGCATTTCTGTACGAACAGTTTTGCATATCCAGATATAGAAATACATAAGGACTCAGGCAGAAAACCCAGTTTAAAAACTCCCTTTCTCATCCAAACACCACTCAAGTGGGACGACTCGACATTTACATGCAAAGAATGGATTTTGATCCCCCACTTCACAACATATACAAAAATTAGCTCAAAATTGATCATTGACTTAAATATAAGAGCTAAAACTGTTACAATCTTAGAAGAAAACATAAGGGTAATTCATGATCTTGGCACAGAATTTGGGACAGAATTCTTAGATATGCCAGCAAAAGTGTGAGCAACAAAAGAAAAATTAGATAAATTAGACTACATAAAAATTTAAAACTTTTGTATCAAAGAACATTATCAGGAAAATGCAAAGACATCCTATGAAATGGGAAATTTTTCACAAATCGTATATCTGATAAAGGTCTAATATCCGGAAGAGCTAAAGAGCACTTACAACTCAATAATCAAAAGACAAGTTAAAAATGGGCAAAGTAGGGCTCCCCTGGTGGCACAGTGGTTGAGAGTCCGCCTGCCGATGCAGGGGACGCGGGTTCGTGCCCCGGTCCGGGAGGATCCCACATGTCGCGGAGCGGCTGGGCCCGTGAGCCATGGCCGCTGAGCCTGCGCGTCCGGAGCCTGTGCTCCGCAGCGGGAGAGGCCACGACAGTGAGAGGCCCGCGTACCGCAAAAAAAAAAAAAAAAAAAAATGGGCAAAGTAGACATTTCTCCAAGGAAGATATATACAAATGGCCAATAAGTACATGAAAGACGGTTGACATTGTTAGTCATTAGGGAAATCCAAAACAAAACCATAATGGGATATCACCTCACACCCACTAGGATGGCTATAATCAAAAAGTCATATGGTAATGAGCTTGGCAAGAATGTGGAGAAATTAATTCTCATACTCGCTGAAGGGAATGTAAAATGGTGCAGCTGCTTTGGAGAACAGTTTGGCAGTTCTCAAAAAGTTAAACAGAGAATTACCATATGACAGAGCTAGTCCACTCTTAAGCATATACCCAAGAGAAATGAGAACATCTATCCACACAAAATCTTGTACATAACTGTAGCTGCATTATTCATAAAAGCCAAAATATGGAAGCAACCTAAATGTCCACCAATGGATGAACGAAGAAGTAAATTTCGGCTTATCCGGAATAGTATTTAGCCATAAAAAAGAAATGAAGTACTGATCCACGGTGCAACTTGGATAAATCCCATAAACATTATGCTAAGTGAAAGAATCCTGTCACAAAAGGCCACGCAATATATATTTCGGTTTATATGCTCTATCTAAAATAGGCAAATTCATAAAGACAGAATCCAGAGGATGGGAGGAGGACAGAATGGAAAGTGATTACTTAGGGAGTGTGGGGCGTTTTATGGGGTAACGAAAAGCTTTGGAAGCTAGAGAGAGCTTATGATTTGCACAGCATTATAAATACACAAAACAGCACTGAAGCGCACACTTTAGAATGGTTAATTGCATGCTATGTGAATTTCACCTGTCAGCAGTATGGCGAGGAGCTGCGTGAAGCTGGAAAGGACAGGCCATTTCTGAAAGGGACACGGCAGCGGCTCCCTTCTGGGCTGTGGGCAGGTGGACTCTGGCTGCAGGTGAAGAAGTTCAAGACAGGCCTAGGCAGTTTTCCGGGGCATATGGTGGTGGGTGAAACCCCAAATCAGTGCCTTGGCATCCTCTCCCTGTCAGCAGCTACAGGTCACCAAGGTGACCAAATTCAGCTCTGACAGTGCTGTAGCCCCAGGCCCGGGGGTTTAGGGAAGAGTATCAGGAAAGAGACAGCAAAGGAATTCACAAAAGAAAGATGCAAGCACTTATTTCTTAACCTTCCTCAAATTGAACCCTTTATTGCATCCTTCCCCAAGATTAAACATACTCTCCTAATTAATAGTCTGCTACAGCTCATCTTCTAAACCCCTGACATTTTAGAATGGAAAGTCTCTCTGAGATCTTCTCATCAACCCCTCACTTTAATGATGAGAGAGAAGTGAGGCTCAGAAAGGAGAAAGGAGTTAGCGACAAAAACAAGATGATGACGCCATGTTTCGTCACCCAGGCTCTTCCGTATTTATTGATGCAGAAGTCATTGCTTCAGTGCAGAAGTTAAAGATGCTGGGAGGAAAGAACAAGGTTTCAGGATGGTGGGATAATAGAGAGGAGTGATGTCAGGAGAATCCTTAAACTAGCAGGAAAGAGAAATGATGACATCTGCGAGTATTTCCCATGTATCCCCATCCATGTGATGGATCAGTGCTTGGAGGAAAGAAGGAAGGGAAAGTGCACCGCGAGGAAATCACAACACTCGAGTGCAAGCTCTAAGTCTGCACGTTACCCCCAGGGTGATATCAGAGGAGCTGCAGCTCATTTCAGCATCTTGACTTTCCTCTGTCACCCGGGAAGAAGTGGGCCAGCAGTGGAGAGCCACATTCAAAGGTGACCTCAAAGGTTGCGCCAGCCTCACTGTCGTCATCACAGAGGCTGGAAACAGGTTGATGGGACGGAGGGAGCCAGACCTCCTTCTGGCTCAGTGAGAAGCAAAGGAATCACCGCCAAGGCTGTTTCTTCCCCTCCCTCCTGCCCCTGCGGTGTCACCACCGTGGCCGACTCCACAGACCCACAGACCCCTGTACCTCCCAGTCTGGCCAGGAGCAGCCAGCTGGCCACCGACGTGGTTTTCCCCATGGCCAGCGGGCCCGGGGGTGACTCACAGCTGGCAGGCCTCTGGCCCAGTGTTCTTTTGAGATCCGGCTCTGTGATGGGCTCATGTGACAGCTTTGTTCTCCCAGGCCCTTTTGATTTGTGAATCTCCCTTTGTGGCTCGTGGGGGATGCCTGGGCCCTGCTGTTCCTGGGCTCCAGCATCCCCCTTGGCTGGGCAGGCCAGGCCAGCTGCAGTGAGGGTGGCAGACAGAGGGCGGGAGGAGCAGGGCCCAGAGCTGAGCAGCCGCTGGCTTGGGCAGCTCGGGGCTTCACTTCCAGGCAGCATGGAGCTGACTGGGTGGTCGTGGAAGAATGATAAGTGCCTGCTCAGAGCCCGTTCTGAATGGCTGGATCACAAACCACAGGGCTGGACAAGGGCTGCCCTGCTGTGCTTGGGCCTCGGCCCAGAGCTCTCCGCAGCGTCTGTGAGGCTCGGGGCTGGACCCCAGAGAAGCCGCCGGGGACTCGCGGGGCAGCCAGTCCTTGGGAAAGAGCACTTGGGGCCTGGGAGGGCTCTACTAGCCAGAAAAGACTCCAGGCCTGTCAGACGACATCTATGGGACCCCATTTGTGGCACTTAACGTCAAGGCAGGCAATGTTACAGATCAGAGAGAACGGCAGAGCCAACGACAACTGGGTGCCAATCCCAGCTCTGCTCCCAGCTGGTGCTAAGACCTTGGGACCATGACTGAACTTCTAATCTCTCACCTGTAAAATAGAATTCTAAGACCCTCTCTGAGCTGTGGAAGGTTTAACTGAGCTATAACACATACAGATGGGCTCAGCAGTGTACCTGTTTGGTAAATGCAGTCACACACACACATGCCTGCCTCTTTCTGCGATCCGTGGGGTAGGGAAGGCTTGTCCTCACTTGCTGCCTGGCTAGGTGTCCCCTCCATCCTCACGATTCAATGAATCCTTCCTGAAATTGGTGCATTCCCAGGTGGCTGAGGGCCAGTCTCCAGCCACCTGACTGGAGGCAGCTGAATTCACACGCACCTCCTGACTGCTGACTCTCCACACCAGCTCAGTGGACGCTTCAGTCAACAGGGCCTTTTTTGGCAGCTGCAAATTTCATGGTTATAGGTGTTCCTTCTATCTAGACAGTCCACTTCCACAGGGCAAAGCCTCCTACAGAAGGAGGAAAATGCAGACCCAGGACATGGCTTGCTGATTGAAAGAAGGAGAAGGAGGGAAACAAGGAGCTTTGTGCATCCTGCAAAGTTTGACTCGCCCTGGAGTTTCAAGGTCTCAGCCTCAAGGCCTCCACCACCTGGAGGAGATGGCATGAGAGGCACATCTCATGATGCATGTGTCTGGGTTGGAAGGGGGCTTATGTGTCCTCCTGCCCAAGCCCCAAGCGGTGATGCACATCCACACTAGATGGCTAGACCAGCTTCCACTGGGATCCCACCGGGACAGACGTTCACTCCCCTTTGGGCAGCTCACTGCATCAGCAAGGCCTCCGAATAGTGAAACCCTGCCCGGTATAGCTTATACCAATTGATCCTTATTCCACTGTCTGGGGCTATACAACGCAGATCTGCTGCTCCTTCCTCAAGACAAGCTGATGACACTCTGCAGATTCCGTGAGTCTTCTCATCCCCACAAAACCCATAAACCATTGACCCGCCTTTCCTTTCAGGGAATGGTTCCAAGAGCCCTATTCTCTTCTGCTTTCCCTAGGAAAGGACAAATGCACCATCAGCTTTACACTGAAATAAGAGGGCACCGAGGACGCCTCCAGGGAGCCGGCGCAGACGACTCTCCCCTGGGCCACGTCTCCTTGAAGATCTCTTTAAAGCCCTGGGTCCCCTCCCCATGGAGCCCGGGGAGCAATCTTCGGTCCTGCCCAGGGCTGGGGGCCGACCGGGGTGTCTGAGAGCCTCACCATCACCCGCAACCATTGCAGTTTTAATCCGGTAACTCTCAGCTTTTCCATCAGAATTCAGAGGGCAATAATAGAAACTGTTTGCTTGTAAAGTGCTTGGAGCTCAGAGGAGAAAAGGTGTCAGACAAGTGGAAAATGTTGTTACTGGCACAGGCCAGAGAATGGAATGGAAATTCACCAGCAGAAAGTAGGAACTCAGAGGAAGCCATTCGTCACCTCCTCTGAACAAATGGATACAAGAAAGGGGGTCTCCCCTCTGCAGCCAGGCACACCTCAGGTCAACAGGTCAACCAGAGGGGCTGGAGAAGAGGCAGGTGCGCCCAAAGGAAAGTCCCTCTTTCTGGTGTCGACATCACCAAACTCATTTTTTTTTTTTTTTTTTTGCGGTACGCAGACCTCTCACTGTTGTGGCCTCTCCCGTTGCAGAGCACAGGCTCCGGACACGCAGGCTCAGCGGCCATGGCTCACGGGCCCAGCCGCCCCGCGGCATACGGGATCTTCCCAGACCGGGGCATGAACCCGTGTCCCCTGCATCGGCAGGCGGACGCTCAACCACTGTGCCACCAGGGAAGCCCCACCGAACTCATTTAATAGACATGCCTTCAGCCTTGCTCTTCACCCAGAGCCTGCAGGCAGCCAGTTCAGTCAGAGAAGAAGCCTTCTGGAGAAAGGGGCCATTGTACCCACCATCTGGAAGAGCAAACCTGGTTTTCAAACAGGGATGCACCAGGCAGGTAGAACAGGTCAGCGTGCGCAACACAGAGACAGACAGTAGAACAGACTCCTTTGGACGTACAGATAATTCAACAAACAAAAGAAGTTTTAAAAACTCTAATTAGTACTCTCAGAAGTTCAGGAAGATTGTACATTCATAAAAAAATATTCTGGGGAAAAATATCTTCTTAGACACTTAAAATTTGATCTACCATTCCGTGTCCCCAAAATAGTCATCAGCAAATGAACCAAAAAATAAAGTGAAGGAAATCTGCCAGAACATAGAACAGAAAGACATGGAGAAGGAACTCTCAATGGAAATGACCCATACATCCTATTAGGATGAGTGAAAAAAATACCATATAACATTTTAAAACATGAAAGATAAAGAGAAAATCATAAACACTGAGAGAGAAAACAGAATCACCTATAAATGAATAAAAATCACGTTGGCATTTCATTAACAAAAATTGTTGGGTATATGGGAGATTTTAACATATACCATGTTCCTAGATGGGAAGACTTCATATTCTAAAGACACCAATCCTCCTCAAATGAGCTCAAGTATCAGATTATTCTCCCTGACTCCTGACAGCTAAAGTTTGTCACTTTCGGACTTTGAACCTGGAACCAGTACCGCAAAGAATCAGAAGATGGTTCCGAATTCTAGTGGTGGTGGTGATGGAGATGGTGGTGGAGGTGTTGGTAGCAGTGGAGCTCATAGCACTGGGGCTGATGGTGGTGGTGGGGATGGTGGTGGGTGATGATGATAGGATGGTAGCAACCAGTACCAGGGTCTGGGAGAGATGATGGCAGCAGAGTCAAGAGAACTGCTTCTTGACAGCAAGCATCCAGGGGCAAGAGCACCAGTGGCACCGATGGTCCTGAGGATATCATTTCTCTGTGTTCTTGGTTCTTCAGCCTCCCCCTAATCTGACCTTCTTTCCAAAGCTTGTTTCCAAACACCCACTCCTTTCACTAAGCTATTCAGTATCCTTCTAATAAATCTCTTTTCTGCCTAAGTTAAATAACATTTGTTTCTATTGCTTGCAACAAAGAACACCAACTGGCACAAAGAATTTTCTAATCTTGAGAAGGAACAGGCTTTTATAAGCAAGGCATGGAAGCAGAAATATTATTTTGAAAATAAAAGACTGACTAACTGAATCACAAAGCTTGAAACAATCCAGTAGAAAAAGTGACACATCACAGATGAAGAGGAAATATTGATACAAATATGATAAGATGTTCAGCCTTCCTAGTAATCAAGTAACTGCAGGTTAAAATGACAGAATACTTTTGCGCTTCTGGTTAGCAAAAAATATAAATGATACGTAACATCCAAAGTGTAAGAGGGTGGGAAAAATGCATTGGGGAAAACAAAAAAGAATTGCTTTGACTGGAAAGTTAATGGTATCTCCCAATACTTGATGTGGGAATTTCTTCTCCTCAAAAATGTTATTTCAAAGTATTTATCCTACAAAAATACGTGTACAAAACACACAGATGTTAATAGCTGGGTTATTTTTGAGTCAAAAATTATAGATAACCTAAGTATCACCAACAGGGGCATGGTTAAACAAAATATGGGAAACACAGGAGGAATACAATGACTTCAATTTATCTTTAATGATCTAGAAGACTCCTTAGTGTATTGTCTAGTGAGAAAACAAAGCAATTGAAAAACAGTCTATATGGTATGATTCAATTTCTGCTTTTAAAACTTTTTAAAAATTGCAAAAAGGAGGCTAAGGTCACATTTTTTTCTTATACACCTCTGTAACAAGTAATACCATAAAATGATCATGTTCTATTTTTGCAATTTCTCAGCAAAACTAAAAGTAGAAAGAAATGCAGTCAACAGGAATATCCCTTGAGGGATAAATCACCAAGAGGGTTCTCTATTGTCATGTGTCATTGTGAGCCTGCTGTGAATGGGCTCGGTGAGGGGATGGGCCTTCTGCTGTGTCCTATGCCTTCCCGCAGGGGTAGTTGGAAGAGGCAGAAGAGGTGCCTGGTTTTATCTTATGGTCTCAGAAAAATTCCTTTGGAGTCTAGGTCAAGCTAAAGAAGAAACACTGAAAAGAGCGATTGTTACTGGGCTTAAGAACTGCCCAGGTCCCTTAATGTTCCATCAGAGGAGTGAAATTAACTAGAAGGAAAGCCCCCCACGCAATAAACAGAATCACAGACAGAAGAAAAGATGTTTGCTTGACCCAGTAAGTACAATATACTGTGCCCACAGCACATGCTGATGGACCACAACTAGGAGGCTGCCTGTGTTTTGCAGCCTAAAGTCTCTTTGATTTATGGAGCCAAAGTAAATGACAGGCAGGGCCAATAAAAATTCTTTAGAGATTCAGGCTTACTTTCCATTCCATTTCATAGAGGAGGTGAAAAGACATGCATGCCTGTAGTGGGACTTAGTGAAACTCATGAACCACGAATGGGGCCCTCGTTCATCGGTGTTCAGGGTATTTCTGTTGTCAAAAGGGGACTTCCGTCCAGGGTGGGTCCTGAGGCAGGAGCATAGCTCCATCTGGGGGTGGCCTGAGTTAGATAAACATTTTGTCTGCTGCTGGGAGTCCACTGGGCAGGCTCAGGGGGACCAGAGGAGTGGGCTTGTCCAAGAACTGGGTTCCTGAAAAGCGTGATCCACAGCCCCTGTTCCCACTGGGTCGGCTTGCCTTTCAAAAGAACCTGGAGGAGAATGTCCTTAAGAGAAGTGTTTTCATGAGTGAATGAATGATTTGTCTCTTCCCTAAGTTGAACCCTTACAAAAAGCCTGAGAGGAAATACCCACTGAAAGTCATGAGAGGTAATGGGCTTGGGTGTGAGATGGATTTGGGTTCAAACCATACTTGTGAGTAACTTTGGGTAAGTCACTTCTCTGAACCTTGTTTGTTTCTTCTGTTAAATGGGCACGATACCATCTTCTTCATAGGACTGGTATTCATATTAACTGACATACTGTGTTAGTTTGCTGAGGCTGCCATTAACAGAGAGCCACAAACTGGGGAGCTCAAACAACAGAAATCTACTGTCTCATAGTTCCGTCAAGGGAGGCCTGAGCTGGACAGAGGCCTAAAGCTTGATCTAAGGAGGCTAGAAGCTACAGATCAAGGTGTTAGCAGGCTGGGTTCCTGCTGGAGGCTATGAGGGAAAGTCTGCTCCGTACCTCTCCTCTGCCTTCTGATGGCTGGCTGTCAATCTTTGTTGTTTGTAGAGTTAGTGAAGAAATTCTGCCTCCATTGTCACATGACATTCTCCCTGTGTGTATATCTGTCTCCAGATTTCCCCTTTTTTTATAAGGTCACCAGTATATTAAACTAGGAGCCTACCTTAATGACCTCATATTAACTAATTACATCTGTAATGGCTCCACATCCAGATAAGGTCACATTCTGAGGTCCTAGGGGTTAGGACTTCAACATATGAATTTTTGAAGGACACAATACAATCCACAAGTGAAAATAACATAAAATGACTGGCATATCATAATTCTTCAATAAACATAAATAAAATGACTCCATGTTGAAATACTAATATTTTGAACCCATTGCGTTAAAAAAAAACATTACTGGAATTAATGTCACCTGGTTTTTCCTTTTTTAATGTGGCTATGAGAACATATAAAATTACATATTTGGCTCCTGTTTGTGGCTCAGATTCTATTTCTATTGGACAGCACTGGTCTAGAGTCTGAAGCAGTAGACAAAGCATGGGCTTTTGAGTCAACAGCTCTGCACTCCAAACCAAACTCTGTCACTACCAGCTTTGTCAACAAGGGCAAATGATTTAACCCCTATGACCCTCGGATTTCCCATATGTGAAATGGAGATAAGAATGGATTTCACGGTATTGTGGAAAGGATTAGGTGGGATCAGGTATGCAGAACGCCTAGCAAGAGTTTGCTACCTGGGAGAAGCTCGGCAAATGTGTGTCTCCAACCCCCTAGTTAGGAGGAAGAGAAAAGCACGCTGTCGACACTCTCTTAATCAGCACCAGATGCAGAGCTAGTGGCTTTGCAAAGATGGAGTTCTGAGCAAGCACAGTGAGGGAGGGGAAGTTCAACCACACAGCCAAAGTCCTCTGTGTTATTCTGTGTGAAAAGTTTCAAGTTTCGGAGCGGAGGGGAAGTCTTTACTAAAGCTTGCTCTAAAACGTGGAATGTGTCCTTGATAAGTAGAGAATGGTGATGCATCAATATGGGTGCTGCGTGTGTGATGAAGTCGTACCCACACAGAGCATGCTCTATTGCTGTCCCCCCGCCCCAACCCAAACCTTAGAAACTCTGGGGAGGTGCTCTCATCTCCTGGTTTGCAGGGAGCCTCTGCCTTCCAGCAGCTCCAGGAACTATACCTCAGGGCACTCACAGAGACCAGTCCAAGATAACCAGCTTCAAATATAAGAAGTGAGATGAAATTACAACTGAGAGAATGAATATCTTGTCGTGGAGAGGATGGTCTTATCTTGGTTTGGTTGCCTGTTCATATTAAAGGCATGGGTGTGTAGTGGGGTGGTGAGGCGGAGGGACAGGGTATTTATTGACTCTACGTTGGGTCAAGGCCCACAGTGGGCTGCTCAATGCAGCAGATGGAGTCTGGAGGCACAGAGTGTCCAGAACACAGGTACCAACAACTCTGTGTGGGGGGCTCATCTGAAGAATTGTTTAGTTCTACACACTGCATTCTAAGAAGGGAAACTGAAAAGTGGGGCTTGTCCTAAGGAAGATAAGCAGGTAGGAACTGGGTCACATGGAAACAACTGGTGGAATGGGAGTGTTTAATCTGAAAAGGGGAGACAGCAGATGTCTGTAAGGACTGGAGTCCCTGCATGTGAAGCAAGTTCTAGCCTCGCTCTGCTGGCCCCTTTGGGTGGGAGAGAGATGACTGGTTCCCACAGGGAAGAGTGTATTTAATGATCGATGCCCTCCCTTATTCCTAAAAATATTTAAAATAAATGAGAGGAACAGGACGGTCCCCCAATACCACAAGCTGTTTTGTTAGGCTGTGGGCTCCTTGTCGCTGGAGACACCTGAGGAGTTGTCGCCTGTGCTCCACAGTGGAGGCCTTTGTCGAGTGAGAACCTCCAGCTCTGGGCTTGGAAGTGCAGACACAACTTCTGAGAGCAGGTGGGGTGTCCCCATGAGGCTCAGGGGGCCCAGCTGCATCTTACTCCTCAGTATCACAAGTGTTGGGGCCACTCTCAGGTACACGTGCATGTTTGTGAAGTTGGGAATTTGGTTTGGAACCTTCTTCTCTCCTGAAAAATGCATCTTCCACTGGTAAAGTTTACTATTCCTGTCCCTTCTCCAGGCCCTGGTAACCTCAGGCTCCTGGCCCGGCCATCAGGCTGAAAGGGACTCTCAGACCAGCCTTCTCTCTAGTGTCCATATACAAAGGAAAATCAGAGCCAAGAGTGGACAACACAACAGCTGGGGTGGATGGATGAGGGGTGAGGCCGGTTGAAAGAGGTGGTCCTGGGCTGGGGAGGAGCCCCTGGGCTGGGGAGGAGCCCCTGGGCTGGGGTGACCACACGTGCCCTCTCTGGCCTGGCTGTTGTTGTTTTTGCCAGTCCCTCCTGGACCCTGGACTGAGCCAGCCCTGGGGATGAGCTTCTGTTTGGGCAGGGTGGGAGGTGCTTTCACTGTTTTTCAATTGCAGTTGCCTTTGGGGAATGGGAAAGAGTGAGTCAGACAGAGTGCTTTGAACCTGGGACCCCCCGGGCTGAACTTTGAGGAGACAGGAAGGTGCTCGGGTTAATCACTGTGTTTCTGTGGGCCATGCCAGGGGTGTAGCCTGCTCACGTGTGTTGCCATCACGGGCCTTTCCATGACGGGACAGGATGCTCGGGAGTAAGGTCTTCCAGTGGAATTGTCCAGGGCCAGCTAAGCATGCCGCCCTGGAGCATTCTTCAAGGCCTCTGAAGACCACAGCTGCCCACAGCTCTGGACAAGAGAGGAGCGGGGATGGAAAGGGCAGAGGGGAAGGGGCTCACAGAGTACCCTGTGGTCAGACTCAGGCTAATCGGCTGGTTTAGGACAAGGGGACAAGGGGACTCATGCTGTTCCCTCTGGGAACATGGAAGGTAAAATCCCAAGGTTGTCCTTTCGCACAGGAGATGAAGAACCTGAAAGTGTTTTCACACCCTTTGAAGTAACAGTTCCACTCTGGGAAGTGACTGTAAGGAAATGATTCCACATTTAAAAAATAAACTGCCCAAAGACGGTCCCTGCACTATTATTTATAACAGCCAAAGCTTAAAATAGACTAATTAAGCAATAAGAGTAGATTGACTAATTAACCTACTGCATGTTCCCAGCCACTGCTTGTGGTACATAGGAGAATTTTGTAATCACATGGGAATAGGTTTACGTCTTTCAGTAAAAAACATAAAATCACAATACGAACGTATACAACTGTATAGCCACAGCTGTGTAAAACAACAAAAACATACAGGAAAAGTCAAGGATGGAAAGGTGTCAAAATGGTAGTTAACACTATGTGATAGGAATGAGGAATATATTTTCTCCTCATTTTGGTATTTTCCAAACTGCCTCTTATGAGTGGACATGTTTGATCATTATTTTCATGTTTTACAAAGTAACTTCAGGCTTAAAGCAAATCTGCAGCCCTTCCATGTCTCCATAAGTGGGCCCATGGGTGGTAACAGACAATAAGCTTTTGACGCAGGAGGCTTCTGTATGGATGGGACTCAATGGCATTTGAAGGCTCATATCACAGAAAGTTGCCTGAGGACAAAGGTGCTGGTTCCACGAAGCGGCCAGTGCTTTCACCTTGCTGTCCCTCACAGGTCCCCACAAGCCTTAGAGAAACCTGACCATTTTCCAGGCGGGATGCTCAGTCCCCCAGGAGGCTGCAGGGGAGGAAATGCCTATCTTCCTTCTGTCCCTGACACAGCCCAGGGATGGACAGACCCAGAGCATGGACTTACTGCGCGTTCTTAGTCCCGACTCTCACCTCTGTCTCCTCTTCTCACGTTGGTGGTCACAGAATGAAAGATTTCCTCACTCTTCCCATGTGTCTGGCCCCAGGACAGACAGACACAATTGCCACATGTGTCTCATTTACCAGCCTCAGAGACTCTGACCTTCATTGTGCCAGAGGAGTGACGAGATGACTCACGCATGGCAAGAATTACCACGTCTTTATGTTTCTCCATCACTGCTGTTATTTTCCTGTTATCCCCACCAAGAGACGATGTTTTTGTCCTCCAGCTGGGTGTGCTTCCGGACCCCACAGACTTGTGCAGAAATAGTATTGTGGTCCTAACAAGAGCACCTGTCTCTTAAGAGATTAAGAACCATTGGCAAACCTAAGTGTCCATCGACAGATGAATGGATAAAGAAGATGTGGCACATATATTACTCAGCCATAAAAAGAAACGAAATTGAGTTATATGTAGCGAGGTGGATGGACCTAGAGTCTGTCATACAGAGTGAAGTAAGTCAGAAAGAGAAAAACAAATACCATATGCTAACACATATATATGGACTATATAAAAAAAAATGGTTCTGAAGAACCTAGGGTCAGGACAGGAATAAAGATGCAGACATAGAGAATGGACTTGAGGACCTGGGGAGGGGGAAGGGGAAGCTGGGATGAAGTGAGAGAGTGGCAGGGACATACATACACTACGAAATGTAAAATACATAGCTAGTGGGAAGCAGCCACATAGCACAGAGATATCAGCTCGGTGCTTTGTGACCACCTAGAGGGGTGGGATAGGGAGGGTGGGAGGGACGCAAGAGGGAGGAGATATGGGGATATATGTATATGTATAGCTGATTCACTTTGTTATAAAGCAGAAACTAACACACCACTGTAAAGCAATTATACTCCAATAAAGATGTTTAAAAAAAAAAAAAAAAGAACCATCGGCAAAGTGATTAGCTACAAAATCTCCTACTGATCAGCATGAAGAATCAAGTGTTTCCAGACGGGACAGCTGAAGACTTTGACGGAGGGTGGAGTCCCTCGGGCTGAGATCATGAGAGCTGTGCAAGTGAGGAGTCTTCATGCTATGCATTCTTACAGGTGGGGAAACTGAGGCTCAGAGCAAAGGCAAGTGGCTGGACCAAGCTCCTTGCAGAACCAGGATGGAGTCTACAATGCATCCTACCATTGGAAATCCTGGTGACGTAAGGACCACTGCTCCCATAAATGCAGTCAAACAGGAAAATGACCTAGGGAACATGGATATTTGGAACTTCATATATCACTTCTTCTGGATGGTGGGGTCTTTCTAGAATCACTAGAACCTCCAGAGCTCAAAGAACTGTCGTCAGTTGCCAACCAGTGGGCCACCTACTCCATGTCCCCACCTCCACGACACATTAAGGAAAGGAACTCCTTGTTCCTCCCTCCTGCTCTCCATGGTGCTCAGACCCATGAGTTCCTGCATGGAAACAAGTTCATCTTCTGCCTGAAATCTGCTGATGGCTCCACAGTTCAGATGGTGGGTCTGGAATCTGCCTCCAGTCCTGAGCAAGAGGGTGGACCAGCTGGCAGACACCCCACCTGGATGAAACCTCATCAGACTCTGCCCTGGACACTCATTCGGATCACGAACACGACTGAGACTTATAACACATCTCTCCATGGTGGCCGTGAGAGTCCCAGGTTATGTGTCCCTTAGGGAAGGAAAATTACATAGAGTTAGCTCACGAGCTTAAGGGCCAGGACACTGCTGCCTGTCCCTGGAGTTCCCAGGGCCTAAAACAGTCCCTGGCAGGAGATTGGAGGAACCTGGCTGAATGGGCAGTGACACTTTCCTGCTCCAAAATGCTTGCAGCTCCGGAGCTCCCACCAACCCCAGGCTCCCAGGAGCCTGTCTCTGCCTGCCCACGCCACGTCCTCCTCCATCCCCTCTGCCTGGCTCAGCCCAGCCCTTTTGTGAACTAATGGAAACACGCATTTCAGGAGCTGAAAGCTGTAGCCAGGAGGGCCCAGTGCCCCTGTTCTGTGGATGGACCTGGGGGTGCGATCCCCAGAGCGGGCCTGCTGGGGTGGCTCATGACCTCTGCTCTTGGGGCAGGCTCAGCCAGGAGCACAGACACCCCCAGCCAGGAGCACAGACAGTCCCAGCCACACATGTCTAGTCAGACACGTATCTGCCAGGCTCCACCATAAAACCCTAACTAGGCACATAAAAGCCGCCTGCCAGCCCTCCGGTGCTTCTGCTGGCCCCAGAGAGCCTCCAAAACCAGCCAAGACAGACAGCAAGGGTCCGGACACAGCGGCACCAGGTTACACAGGGTCCCCAGACGCCCGGCACCTCAGCATGGAGTGTAGCCACAGCAAGGCTATGGTGGCCAGCTTGAAAAACACCTGCTGCTCCCTTGCTCTGGGACAGAAGAGACTCGGCATCACCAGTGATTTAAGGAATGATGTTTAAGCCTTGGGATCCACCAGGCAAAGTGAATATTACACCGGGCACAGACACTGTGCTTGGGAAGTTGAAGGTTGTCCAAGGTCACGTAGGCAGGCAGACAGAGGCTAGTCTTCCACCCTTTGCTGTCAGCTGAGGACTCCCTTACTGCTCCTCTCCATGGACCAGGCTTTAAAGAACCACTTTGGGGTCTGTGGGAGGCCAGACCCCCTCCTCAGAGAGAGCAGAGAGCTGTTGTTTCCAGAATCCCAGCTCCTGGGAGGGTGACAGCTTGGGGGGTGGGGTGGATGACAAGCCCAGACCTGATCCTGCTTCATGCTTCTCTTGGTTCGCTGCCTCACCTGCAGGGAGGACCCCAGCCCCATGTCTCTGCCCATGAGCAGTCTTTGTGTTTCTCTAAACTGCCCTGCCACATTTCTGCTTCAGCAGATGCCACATGCCTTTTCCTTCTCTCCCAATGGCTTAACTCAGTGGTCCTGGTGGCTGTGATAGCTTGCAGAGTCTACAAGGGCGAGGGTTGCCTTCCACCTGACTTGCAGTTCTTGGAAAGACCATGCCTGTTCCTCTCCCTCTGACTCTGTACACTCCCTTGTCCTGGAACACCTTTCCTTCCTCTCTCCTTATGCTGTTTCCTTCTCAGCCCAGTTACCACCTCCTCCAGGAAGCCCTCCTGGACCTCTCCACCCACGCTCAGTTAGGGTCTCCCAGTGAGATCTCCACCATCACCCTTGGCTCCTCACCCACCTGTCCTCATCTTGTGACCCACCCCAACTTGCTTTTAGCTCCTGGAAGCCTCGAGCCCACCTGCTCTTTCTGCATTCTCAGAACAACCTGCACCAGTGCTCAGCTCATCACAAACATTCAGGAAACATTGTCAAATGGACGTTGAAGAGGAAAAATCTCCAAATCTTACTGGATTCAGTAAGAGAGAGTAAGAGAGTCCAGAAACAGGACTCCAAAGGGCCCTGTGAGCTGGACTGGAGCAAGGGCAGGAGCAGGGCCAGCACCTCCCTGAGCTGCTCTTGAGGAATATCCTGGCAACTGCTCCAATCTCCTGTCATCCGCATGTGGGACCAGACCCCATGCTGGCCGACTGGCTACCCAGGATGATGACATGGGGGACAGCCTGGCTGCCTGGGGAACTATGGGTGTCCCAGAATGAGGCTGGGGTGCAGGGATGCAAAGAGGACTACCAGAGCGGATGTGGGGTACAACAGTTGCCCCTTCCACAGCACAGCCCTGCCAGAGGGCTCCATGGAACATTACTGCATCTCACATTTCCTTAAAACCCCGAAAGGAAGCCCCTCTATTTCACCAGGAAAGATGCACAAAAACTGACTGATGGGTTCAGAGGAGGGAAGGTGGCTTGAGAGGTGAGTTTATTCCTAACTTTCATGCCCCATGCAAGTTAGGAGCCAGCATTCAGAGCCCAGCCACCTCACCTCACACGGTGGGTCAAAGTAATCCCACCCAGACCAAACAGGCAAGCGTAACAACATATAATAATAAAAATGAAATAAAATAAACAACACAGGACAAACCATAATTGAATATTTAACCTGTAGAAGGGGCTATAACAAGGCTTAGTTGTATAAATGATATCAGAAGAACCAGACGATTTTATAAAGCATGTAAAACGTGATACATTAAAAAAAAATCAGCTTAGTAATAAGCTTACTGGATAGTAGTTTAAAATATGCACAGAAGTCCTGTAAATATTCATACTTTTTGATCAAATAATTTCATTTCTGGAAAGTTGTATTATTTTGCAAATTATTTGCAAAAGCCACAATAATTTTAAATATGGAAAAAATATTTATTGTACAAAGATGTATATTTTGACATTGTTTATGAGAGGAAAAATTAAAGTAATCAATAAGAGAATATTGGTTAATTGAACCATGGTAAAGCTAACCAATGAAATATGCAATCAAAATATGCTTTTGTAAAGTTTTTTTGTGATATAAAGAAATATTTATGCTCCAAATTTAGTGACAAAAGGAAAATCCAAGCATGTGAATTCAGAATGATGTCAACTATTTGAAAACAAAAGACGTCCACAGAGTAATAATGGAAGAGAATTGAATAATCTCTTGACACAACTTGGTTGGTACAAAAATAGAGAATTCTTTCTATCGCTGCTTTTTAGATTTTCCATATATTCTTTAATGAGGTTAAAGTATATTTATAATAAATAAGCAAATGTCTCTTTTTCAGCAAAGCTAGAATGATTCTTCTTTACGATCTGACACGGTGCTGACTTGGGTGTGGGGGACTAATACAAGGCCATGGGCTCAGGGTCCCTGGTCACAGAAGGTACTCCCACCAGCAGGGATGAACACTACAATCTTCGTTATGCACAAAGGTGGGCAAAAGCCACACAGAGGAACACGTAATGAGAAGTACCACATCCTGTGAATTTTACCTGAAATAGGCAAATTTAATAAGTACTAGAATTCTGGCTCGGGTAGAAAAAAGTGCTCATAAAGAAGAAAATCAGGGCTTCCCTGGTGGCGCAGTGGATGAGAGTCCGCCTGCCGATGCAGGGGACACGGGTTCGTGCCCCGGTCCGGGAAGATCCCACATGCCGCGGAGCGGCTGGGCCTGTGAACCATGGCCGCTGAGCCTGCGCGTCCGGAGCCTGTGCTCCGCAACGGGAGAGGCCACAACAGTGAGAGGCCCGCATACCGAAAAGAAAAAAAAAAGAAGAAAATCAGGGGAAAACTCTTACTAGATTACCAACTAGCTCATATGGGGCAAAACTATCCCAGTGAAAATATTAATCTGATTAATCTAAATCTGAGACAAGGCACCATTGGCAAACTGGCTCTAGAAGAATGGATTGTGGTCTAGTTTGCTCTGAGGGGAATCCGCTTTAACTCTGTCAGTCAACTCAGCCTCCGTAGCAGGAAAAGTGGCAGAGCCCGAGGGCCTTCCAGTCTGGTGTCACTGACGCATCTGCAGCCCTGCAGGCACCATGAACACAGGAGGACAGAAGGTCTACTGTCTGAGTCCCCGGGAAGCAGTGGGGGGCGGGAGCAATCACCCATGATCTCTTGGCACCCCCCAGGCCCAGCGTCTCTCCAGCCAATCTTCCCAGCCCCTCCCCTCCCCATCCAGCCCCTCCCTGCTGACAAGCCTCCCCAGGGCTCCCGTGTCCACCTGCAGCCTGACCAACCAGCTGCCTTCTCACTCCAGGCTTCCCCAACGTGTTTCACCCAGTACTCTCCACAGCCAGCCTACCAAACCATTACTTTTTCCTGAAAATAGCTAAATATTGGAACAGAGCCTAAATGGGTGTTATCATGAACAGAGGGAGTCCCCCAGTCTCCTCTCCCAAGCCCCAGCCCACAGAGGACAGCCGTCAGGGAGCTTTCCGTGATACTGATGCCCCACTCACCGCTGAATTCCTTGTCACTTGTAAATGAAGAGTCCTCTGAACCCTTCCATGGAACATATAGGCTTGTGGTTCTCTGGCCCTATTCACTATTTCCTCTCTAGCATGTCTTATTTTCTGAACCTTTAATCCATTCCTCTACCTTTTACCATGACAGTTTTGGTATTGGTACTTCACTTAGTGCAGGTTGCTTTTCTCAACCATCCAAAAGCCAACCCATATTAGCCTCATCTACTGGGGCCCTTGCCATGGTATAAACCCTGCATCACGGCACAGTGCTTCTGTTTGCTAAACTCTCCCTTATCCAACTCTATATCCCAGCCCCCTCAATCCAGCCCCCTCAGGATCTGGTCCCAATCATAATCTCCCATGAACTGCTGGTGCATGTTGACTCTGTACTAAGACATTCTAGACTACAGAACCTTCCCCACTTAGCGGTCCCAGCACTTCCCTGACTGGGTTATATGAGGCCATGACCCCTGTTTTCATCTGGTAACCAGGAAGGGAGGTACGGATAGATTAAGAGAGGGACACATGTTATGTATGGATCATCTTCAAGCAAGGCGGGGTGTGGGCCATTTTCCAGGCCCTGAGCATGTAAACAGGTATAGATTTTTTTGGATTTTTTTAAACATCTTTATTGGAGTATAATTTCTTAACAATGGTGTGTTAGATTCTGCTGTATAACTAAGTGAATCAGCTATACATAAACGTATATCCCCATATCTCCTCCCTCTTGCATCTCACTCTCACCCTCCCTATCCCACCCCTCAGGTGGACAAAGCACCCTAGACACAAAGCACCGAGCTACAAGTATAGGGTTTTAAGGTTCTTAGTGTATCAGCCAAGATGCCCCCATCCCAATCTCTGGTTCCCACTCCTTCCTAACCAGCGCCCTGACTTGGGCATAACAGACTTGCAGGGGTTGACGATTCAACAATCTCTGGAGCTCTGCTACCTTCACATTTACGTTCTGGGCCTGATCTTCAGCTGCCCCCACTGCAAGAGATGAGGGTTTCTTATACGCTGCCAGGAAGGCCCTCTGATGTGCACACTTTGCCTTCAATTCACGATTAATCACCCTCAACCTTTCATTATCTATCTCCCGTGACTCCATCTCACTCAGCAAGAGCCAACGACTTCCATTGTCTCTCTAATGATCACTTCCCCTGAATCTTTAATATCAGAGATTGAATCCTCCAGTTCACAGCACACGTGCCAAGCGCTATGCAGCCTCCAGCTACACCAGTCATGGAGTCCCCTTTGCCACTGGGCAGTAGATGACTCGGTCTCCGGATCCCATCTCTGAGCCTAGTTCCTCACATCACTCCTGGCACCGACTGTCTTAGGTCAGCTGTCGCAGGAAACAGACTCAGATGGAAACATGCATACAGCATGTATGCAAGCCACTTGCGGGAACCAGGATTGGTTACAGCGAGAAGCTGAATGCCATGCAGCCGCAACAGGGACCTCGGCAGAGCCTGTATGAGTCCCGGAGCCAGATGGTCCTGCAGACAGTCCTGCCCTGGGGCAAGGCATCCTTCAGGGCCTCAACACTGCATTCGGGCTATCCCGGGGAGGGGGACAGCTTTGGCTGAGACAATTCCTAGGGGGTACGGGGGGGAGACTTAGCTGTGAGCCATCAGCAGATGACTGTCCTGGCAGCCGGGGAGGATGAGGGCTTGGGTCCTGGCAGGGGTACTGGGGGGTGCACCATAGCTTGTCTGTAGGATAGCACTGCAGGGGGAGGCTGGGGTGTGTACTGAAAGCATGTGTACCCGTCTGAATTCTGGGACACAAGGGGACTGGCAGGAAGAGAGCAACTAGAGAAAGGCTGTACCAAGACAGACGGAGACAAATGAGCCAGATGATGAGGGCTTGAATGTCAGCACAAGGACATCAGGCTTGGTCCCTCCCACAAAGGTTCCGAGGAAGCTTATTTTGGGGTCGTAAGGAGATGGTGCAGCCCCTAAGGGGTCCTGATTTCTAAAGTGTCCCTTTGGCTGCCTCCCCGCCAACTCCTAACTGGCTTGCTCTGGCCAACCCACCCACACCACTGCTCCCCTCCCCCCAAACCAGCTCCCTTCAGATTGTCACTCCCCACAGAGCAGCATTCATGCATCAGCTCTAAATAGTCCCACTGTTCAGCTTTAACGAGAAGTAATACCAATTGCCATGTTTGCTCAGAGAGCACCATATTTCATCAAACCAGAGCCCATGCCGGCTCAGATTACTGACCGAGACAATGTTCTGTAATCCTGGTTTATTCACATGTCACGGGTATTTTAGCAAAACAGAAATGAATGTCCAGAGCCACCCTCGGAAGTAACGGGAGAGTTGGGTTCCCGCCCAGGGAAAGTCATGCTTTCTTCTGCCACGGTTCTCTGAGGAGCCGACTTTGATTCTCTGAGTTTTTCCCAACTTTCAGAAAGAGAATATGGGCTGGGGAGGAGTCACAAAGTGGGTAGTTATTTCCCTATAAAATGTTAACTCCGTGGATGGATTTTGCCAGAACAAAAATAAAATCTGTCATTGATTATAAAGTCTTTTGTGCTTGTTATTTCACAGATTTATTACACTTGGGCCTGGCAGCCTGGGGGAGGCCCTGGGCTTCTTGTCTCTAGCGCCCCAGCAGACCCTTCAGCCTCTTTTTCACAGCTCATGCCCCAAATGGGAAGAGGGATTTGCTCTCATTTCTTTTGTCCTAAGGGCCAAGAGCTTAAGAAATCTAGATGAAGAGGCATGAATCATCCACCCTCTCTTTGGATGGGGACCCACAGACACTGATGATAAAGGCACATTAGTAGAGGTCTATGACTTCCTAAACAAGGAAACATTCTCTTTCCTTTTCTTTATCTTTTCAGCTCTTGGGACTGTGCGCTAAGAAATGCATTTCCTCTACAGAACAAGGAATGACCAGGCTGAACCTCTCATCAGATCTCACAGAATCTGGATCTATTTTAAATAGGCTGCAACCTCTTTGGAACACATGATAAATAAAAAGGGTAGTTAACAAGGATCAACGCTATTTAGTACCATCTCATGTTAAAACCTTACCAGTGACACTCCTAATATCCTACTCTTGTCTCCATTTTAGAGTTGAGAAACCAAGGCCCAGAGAAGTCAAGTAACTTGCTTAAGGCCATATGGCAAGGTAGGGGTGAAAATAGGGATATGAACCTCATCCCAATTGACTCTAAAAGATCATGGAGATGCTCTCATTTCCAAGAATGAGTTGACATGAGTCCACAGACTCAGGCGTAGCATGTTGGAGCTGAAACGGCCGGGAGGTCAGTCTTCTCATCTAAACAGGAGGCAGCCAGGGTTCCAAAGAGAGGATGGGGCTGTCCCAGGGTGACAGAGCTAGTTAGACCCACAAAATGACTCTCCCAGAAGGTAACTGGACAATATCATGAAACAAGTGCTCAGGAACATTTCCTTTGGGGTTTACTTGGGGCGACGTTCCAGATGAAACAGAATCAGCTTGCTTCCCAGACTATCCAGAGATTGATTTCTCCTGTACTCAAGTGTGGCGTTTTATAACTATGGAGGCTCAGGGCTTTCCGAGCCTAAGGAAACCCTGCCACCCCAGAGCACGTGGCAGATAGGCCTCGGAGACCGAGGTTCCCCAGACAACCTCTCGTCACCCTAGAGAGAACACTCTCCATCCCTGACGGCAAGTTCAAGACCTCAGAGACCCTGGTAAAAATAGCATCGGAAGCTCCCAGGACCAGGATCATTTTAGTAAGAAGCTGCGAGAAATCACAGCTCTCAGGACTTGAATCCACCGTCCGCCATCTCAACTCTTATTTTGAGCTGCAGCCTGAGCTATTAAAAACCAAACATTCTCATTGGCAAGCTCCACAGTTAGCCTCATTTCCACGCTAGTAACACTGTTCTTCCTCAGCTGAAGTTGCACGGCGATTGTTCCTTGTCTCAGCGATGTTGTTTGCAGGCGATGCTGGGAGCCAGCGAGGATGTGACCCGGTGGTAATCTGAATTGCTTCACCAAACACATTTTTATCCCATCATCTCGGCTACATGAAAGGGGGCCATAGTGCTCCAGTGTTCAAGACTTTACAGTCCCGCTGTTTGGCAATAAAATGAGGCAAGAAATATTAGCCGTCCCCAGCTGATGCCTTAATTCTTTCCCAACAATGTCAGAGAATCTGTACCCTACAGGTTTTAGTGCTGGCTAAAGCCTGACCCTCCGGCTGGCTTGAATGGAGCGGGAATGAGTTAAGGAGAGCAAGGAGGCTTTAATGGACACAGACCCCGAATAGCCCAGCTTGTCCCGGCCTCCTGCGGACTCACACTCCTTTTCACAGGCCTCGATTGTGTATGGCCCCAGCAGAGACAAAACTACCCATGAGCAGAGGTTACCCCCAGCCGGTACAGGTCAGAGGCATTCTGGGGGAGAAGAGGAAAGGGGGGCGGAGGGGAAGTGAGGGGCACAGGGAGAAGGAGGGAAGTGGTGGTGGGGCTGGGGGAAGGGAGCAGTAAAAGTTCGTGTGGGTCATTTTCGAGGAGAGATTCATCAAGTCCAAGATTGTGACTGGTCACCTCACCTCCAGGCACACCGTTTTTGAAAACTGTTTCACTGAACAAACGGGGGCTATACTAACGGGAAGTTGAACGTGATGTGTGCAAATTATCAAAAGAAATAAAATCCTTCTCTATGGTTTTCCAAAAGCTACAGGCCTGAGGTTCCGAGGCTTTCAGTAGGATGGTCTCTAATTTGACACTGCAAGATTTTGAAAAATTACAAATGGGTTGTGTTTTACACACCAAACGGAAGCTTTCTCCAGCAATTTTTCAATTATTGCATTGTGAGTCCTCCAAGAAAAGTAACTATTTTGGCTCAGGGAGCCCGAAGTTACCAAGTAAAGGGAACAGTATGTTTGCAAGTTTGCAAATAGTCCTTAGAAATGTAGTATGGACAGTATCCTGGACCTTGCTGGAAGAATATGGGTTTGAAGAGGTCCTTTCCTTCCCTCAGAAGGGTTCCTAAACCTTTTATGTAGGCCTTGAACCTCTAACTCAATCGGAGGAAGCCCATAGACTGTTTTTCAAAAGAATGCTCTTAATATGCAGGGTTACAGAGGAAGCCAATTACATTCAAATAGAATTATCAAAATGTTTTTTTAAAACAACTTTGCAACATAGTGATATGTGTGCCTTTTAATTAATTCATTAAATAACTAGCAGCAGCCTTGACTACTTTAATTTCAGAATAGTGATGAGCAAGAAGAGATATATTTGAGAAACATGATAAGAAAATGTGATATGAAAATATCTGTGTTTGGTGGCTATTGGTGACAAAGTCACAGGTATGGTTAATACCACTGTAGTTGGTTACCTGTGTTTCTAATATGGAATGCCAGGTTGCAGGTACAGGTTAGTGAAAATAAAGATGTAAGTTTTCCCCATCCAAGTTCACAGATGCCCTGAAATTCTATCCATGGACAAGGAACCCTTCTAAAGGCAAGATGAAGCTCATGACCTTCTGCCCCAGGGCTAAACTGAGGGGTGGTGGGCCAGGGATTCACTGCACCCTCACTGTGACACTGTCTTGGGAAAGCTAAGCGTTTCCTTCTCCTATTCTGAAGTTTTGGAAACGTTTTGTAAAACAATTTAAAACCATGTCCTTTTTTCAGGACAAGCCTGATGGCTACATGTCCAACGATTAATAAGCACCTTTGATGTGTTCCTTCAACAACCAGAACTATAGTCGCCAGATAAAGGGTCGGTTAAATCGACTAATTCTGAATTTTAATCAGGATCTTGTTCCAGTTGTCCTGGGTTGGCTGAGCTTTAGCGTTAGGGTTTTTCTTTTCAAAGGATGCCGAGGAGGCTTCGCGTTCCCCTCACTCTTGCATTTTGGACACACACTGGCTCAGAGACAACCGGGCGCACACACATTCCCCCGTCGGGCCCTCACGGGGGAGCTGTCATCTTGCAACCACAATCATCACATGCCATTGCAGGGGCAACCCGGCAGGAGGGCCCCCCCTAAATGCCGCCCAGCCCCCACGCAGTCCCGGCCAGGCCGAGGCGCCGACACACAGGAGCCGGGCCGGGTCCCAGGTCTCCGGCTTTCCGCAGGGGAGCGGGGAGCGCGCCGGCCCACGCCCACGCCACCCAGACTTTGGGCGCACAATCGGGCGCACACCCCTGCGCGCGCACACCGCCACACTCGGGCGCACGCACAACGCGGCCGGGCCACGGACGGCAGTGTAGGCGGCGGCCCGGAGTGGTTCGGGGCGCGCAGCCGGGTCCCCCGCGAGGGCGCAGCCGGCCGCCCCGCCCCGCCCCGCCCCTCGAACCCGCCAAGCCGGGCGCGCCTGGGGCTGCAAAGTTTCGCCGCTAGTCCGCCGAGGCAGCGCGCCGGCTTGGGCTCGGCTCGGCTCTGCGTGGCTCCGGACTGCCGTGACCGCTGGCCGTACCGTGCGCCCGGCTGCGCGCCCAGCTCTGCCCCGCGCGGATCTCGACATCCCGCGCCCCCGCCTGCCGGTGCTGCCCGCGCGCCCTCCCGCCGCAGGGTTTGTTCTCAGCCTCTTGTGCGCCCTCGATCTCCCTCCTCCTCCTCTAACCCGGCTCCGATCCCTTCGCCACCGCCACCCATCATGGCCCGTGGCCCCGCTCGGACCAGCCCGGGACCGGGGTCCCAACTGCTGCCGCTGCTGCCGCTACTTCTGCTGCTGCTCCAGGACGCGGGCAGCAGCCACACGGCGCCCGCCCGGTCCGCCCCGCCCGCAGCGGCCGATGGCCTGGCGGGGTACAAGAACCCCCAGCGGTCTCCAGGGGACGCGGCCGCTGCTCTAGGCCCCGGCACCCAGGACATGGTCGCTGTCCACATGCTCCGGCTTTATGAGAAATACAGCCGAAGGGGCGCGCGGCCAGGAGGGGGCAACACGGTCCGCAGCTTCCGGGCCCGGCTGGGTAAGTAGAGGCGGCCCTGTGGCCCCCTTCTCTTCATCCTCCCTGGTCCTCCTCACGTGTCCATCCTCCCACCCCTGCACCTCCGCTTTGCCTCTTCCTTCTAGTCATTGACTGGTTCATTCATTCTTCCATTAACTATTCCCCCCACCGCCGCCCGCCCCGAGCACTCTGTGCGGGGCCCAGAGCCTCCCGTGGGGACGCCGAAGTGCCACAGAGCGACAGACTTCCTGCCCCTGGGGTGCCGCCAAACGTCGGAGGGTGTCACACTTGCCAGACACAGACGACCCCATCCACAAGGCTTTAAGCACAGCGTGGAGATGGGACTGGGCTGGGGGAGCTCACCCTGTGTGTGTGTCGGGGCTCGGGGGTAGGGATCCATGTCACAGGGTTCAGCTGTGCTGGCTCTTGACAGATGAAGGAGGCACTGAAGAGAGCCCATCAGGTGGGTGTAGTGCAGCCCTGATGGAAGTGCCAGGCACTGGGCCCAGGCAGGGGGTGTGCCCCTCTAGCTGGGGCACTTAGTGGGTGTGGCAGTTGGGGAAGCAGGGTGGACTGAGAATGGCCTTGGGTGCCCAGCCTTGGGTACATGGGACTGAGGCCTGCTAGGCACTAGCATGAATTGTTCAGACTATGGGGGTTTGAGGAAAGGTCTAGAAGCTTGGGCAGTGGGGGTTCCCAGCCCCCCTCCTGCCCGTGCCCCTCCTGGGCAGATCCTTTCCCCTTTCCCCACACCTTGGATGGAGCTGCACCAAGCCCTCCCTGCCCTGCTTCCGAGAGCATTTCAGAATCCTGCCTCAGCTGTCTGCCCGCCCGGGCTGGGTGACCTCTGCAGGCCCTGGGTGAGCAGAGACGAGGCACAGGGGTGATGGGAAGACCCTGGTTGTCATGGAGATTACTCATGGTCTCAGAATGCCATTGCAGAAAATGTGAGTAGGGGTCCCCTGAAGCCCTTGTGAAGGAGGAGGCCATTCATCAGGAGAAAGACCATTGGTCTGTAGGGCCCCCTCTTGAGGTAGAGGGGGACCAGCCCACCACTGGGGCCAGACAGCCTGGAGTCAGATCTGCCACCTCCCTGTCGATCACTGGCTGTGTTACTTAGGGTACCACACCGTGGCCTCAGAGCCAGACACTGGAAGCCTGGTCTCGCATAAACATGTACTGGGAGCTCCTGCCGCAGAGAAGCTCCTTCCCCCCATCCTCTACTGGGCAGACTCACTAGGTTCCAGGCCAACCAGATCTAACTCCATCCTCCCTGGTACCTTTTATTCACCTCTTGGGGCCCATTTCTGGAGTATCATTATTAAGTCACTCAAGAATCATCCAGCATGACTATGATCTTGGGCAAATCACTGAAGCTCTGTGGACTTGAGTGTACTCATCCACAAAATGGGCAGGTCATGGTAATATCTTCCCTGTAGCAATTCAGGAAAGATGACATGAGTTGATATGTTAAGCCCTAAGCCCAGCACTGGCCAGGTTAAGTGTTGGTGCATTGTGTTTCCCTGGAGTACAAAACACTTGTGTTCATATAGGTGTAGCCTTGACCTTGCGTCCATTGACTCAGTCCCCAAAGCCTTGCACTTGAGGAAAGCAAGCCCAGCAAGTTCACTGCTGCACTAAGGGATGAGCACGCCCATGGGCCCACCCTGTTGCTGCAGGCCCAGGCATGGAGGTGCACAGTCTGTTTTTCAGTCTTCTCAGGCTGGGGGTGGTACAAGCAACACTTAGCCCTGAAAAGGATCTGGCGACAGTACTTCAGATCCAGTCCTCCCATTTTACAGATAAGGAGACTGAGGCCAGGCCAGGGCAAGCTGTTCACAGTGGCAGTGGTTGGCACCGTCCATCTGTCAGGCTCGTGCTGTTCTCACTGCTAGTCCCCTCCCCCAACCTCCATCAGAACTGAGCCCAGGACTTAGGAGACAGAGGATGGAACAGATCCTGGGAGATCAGAATTATTCTGGATCAGTCTAAGACTATTTGACAAATCCAGTACTCTTGTTTGGAACCATTTGAAACAGCCATGGGTACAAGTCCCAGCTCCACCTGCTACTGGTATGTGTGTACACATCACTTTACCTCTCTGAGTAGCAATTGTTTGTGCACATAGTGGGGGTGGGGTGAAGATTCAATGGGATGAGGTGGGGTTTGTGCCTGGCACAGACTAGGCCCAGGCAGCTTAGTTTCGCTTCTCCTCCCTTGACTGACTTAAGTTTCTTCATACCCAGTCCCTCACCAGCCCTCAGAAGTGCCTGCTTTGTGACCCAGCGACGAAGCTGTGAGGAGGTGTGAGCCTGGGTGGGGACCCCTCATTTTATGGATGAGGCACACATGTGGGGGGCTTCAGCTCTGGTCCTGGATCGTACCGGTACCAGCCTGCTCCGTGACGGTGACCTCTGCTGCCTCGATGGGGTGGTCCCTGTAACCCGTGTTACAGTGGAACTGTGTCCCTTGCCTGCCTCTAGGCAGCTCAGCTCAGGTTCCAAGCGCAGGCTGTGAGCTGGACTGGTAAGGGCCAAATCCTGAGTCTGTGACTGGGGCCAGGGACTGAACTCGTCTATGACTCCGTTTTCTTCACTTCTAAAATGGGACTAATAATGCTCTCTTCCTTATAGGGTTTTTTTAATGAACTGAGATATGTTCAGGGCTTAACACCGTGCCTGGCACGTGTAAGTTCAATAATGTTTTAGCTCTACTGTGATTACTCCAGCCAGCCAGCTCCTTCCCTCCCTTCCATTGCTCCTTGAAGTGCATCAGTGGAGAGAGCCTCTGAGCCTGACCATAAGGGTTAAGGTTAGACACCTGCAGCCTCAAACGACCTGCATTTAAATCTAGGCTTTTCCACCTACGTATGTGATATTGGGCAAGGTACTTAACCTCTCTGAGGTTGGTGTCTTCATCTCTAAAATGAGAGTAATAATACATACACATCTGTCGAATCACAGTCAGTTCCCCAAGTCTTTCCTGAGCACCTCATTCAGTGGCAGGTGTTGTAAGCCCAGAGGACACAGAAAAGCAGAGAGTATTGGCCCTGCCCCGAAAAGCTCACGGGCTGGTGGAGAAGGGAGGAGAAAACAGAAGAATGTGTGCAGTGGCACAGGTAGGACAATGGAGTGAGAAAGGGCTGGGGGTGGGCTTCAGGAGCCCCAAAGGACAGCACTGACCCGGCAGGGGAAGGGCTGGTGGGGAGCGTCCAGTGAAGCCTTCACAGAGCAGGGGAGGCCCCCGACAGTCTCTGAAGGGCAGCGGGTGTTAGCCAGGTGTAGAAGTGAAGCAGAGCCCTATGTGCCTGGAACTGTGAGGCGTTTGGTTTCAATGAGGAAACAACAGGAAGAAAGAGGCAGGAAATGGAAGTGAACCAGTGGGCCACCAAGGCCTGTAAGCAGTGGGGCAGTATAGAGAGTGTGTATGGTGAGAGAGGGGCGAGGGAGGGGGAGGGGGAGGGAGGGAGAGAAGAAAAGAGGCGAGGGGAGAAGGAGAGACAAGAGATTATAAGGGAAATGCATACTTATCCAGAACTCATAGAAAATCACAGTAAAGAAAAGAAATCACAATCCAGATATAACCAGAGTTAATATTTTGTGGAATATTATGTATAGTTTTTACCCTAATGGGATCAGAGTTGCAGCAGGTAAAACTTGTTATATCTTCATTCTCATTTGAAGTTACCGTTTTCTTTTTCATTACTGGTCATCCTGAATTGTTTTTCATGCTTTTTGACCATTCAAAATTTTTCCCGTGAAAACCACTTCATCCACTTGGGGTTCTGGTCTTTTTCCTACTGATATGTAGAGGTTGTGAAGGATGTTAACTCTTCATCTGTAATAGACGATTCCCTGTGAAGCACGAGTGTGGTGTGAGGGTGACAGTGTCCTGGGGTCACAGTGGTGGTCAAGGTCAGACTGTGGGCTAAGACAGTCGTGGAAAGATGCAGAGTTCAGGGTGGTTGTGGAGAAACAGGATGTGGAGAAATAGGAACTAGGATAAGTTGCATGCAGGAGGGCGAAGAGGCTGTGAAAATTCTCAGGCTCCTGCTGGAGAGGGTGGACAGCTGGCAGTGCCTCCCGCTGGGCACGAGGGCAGGGAGCAGGGGTGGGGGGTCCTGAGTGTAGCAGTAGCTTGTGACACCACGTGACCACTGTGTTCTGAGCATGTGCTGGGTGCCAGACACCTTGCTGAGAGCACTGCAGAGATGAGCTCACCACTTCAGGAGGCACGCACACGTATTCTGTCTGATTAACAGATGGGGCAGAGAAGTTGTGTGACTTCCTAAGGCCCCACAGCTAGTCGGTGATGAAGCAGGGTTTAAACCCTGACTCTGGAGCCTGCCTAAAAATAGACACTCAGTACACATTAGTTCTCTTTCCTTCTCTGCACCACCACTGGTGGCCCACCACTTCCTTTCTTCAGCCTATTATGTTGGTGCTTGCATCTTCAGCCCAGCATTCTCACTCTGGTCACCCTGATGGCTGTTTCAGGGGCAATGAGTGAAGGGACAGATCTCCAGGTGACTTGGATTCCGTTTCTACAGAGCAGAACAGTCTGAGGGTCGTCTTGGCCTGAGAGTTGGCCAGCAGGGAGCCTGGGGGCACCCCTGGACTAGGGCCACTTCCCTACCTCTTTCCTCTCTAGTCCCATCCCTAAAGAGTCGGGAAGGAGGTTGAGTGCCCAGTAGAGTGGACCTCACTAGGGTTCTCAGATTTCCAAAGACCATAGAGAGATCAACTTGTCTAAATAAGATCAGTCCTTTCTTTCCTGGAGAGTCAGAACACAAAATAATCCAAATAATGACTTGTGTTTGCAAAATATTTTAGAGTTCACAGCACGTGATCTTTGTTACATTAGCTGTTAAGCAGATCCGGATTCTATCCAGAGCACCTGGTTGGGGAGGGTGGGGAAGGGCGTGGGCTTGGGGTCAGACAGGTCTGGAAGCACGCCCTGGCTCCGCCCCTTACCAGCTGGGGGACTTTAAGCGCTTTAAGCAAGTTATGTAGTTATGTAGTCATGTACCCTCTCCGAAGCTCCATCTCTTCGTCCATTTGCCACGTCTGCTGCCCTCATTGTGAACATGAGGAATCAAGCATGCATATATGCTTGGAACTTGGAGCTTCCTAATCAGTAAACAATATTATTCCCATTTAAAAGATGAGAAAACTAAGGCTCAAGGGGAAGTGACTGGACAAACGTCCTGCTGTGCAGTGCCTCCAGCTGGATTTGCATAGTTGGCTACACCTTTCCAAAGGAGACTTTCTGGACTTCTTTCAGGATGTTCACTGAGCCCCAGGGCAGCAGGCCAGGAACCCACTTTGTTAAGTGAAGCAGACAGATCTAGCAAAGACCCCTCCCCTCCCCTGCCATTCAGCACACATTCCTGAGCACGTACGATCATTCAGGCCTCGTGCTAGGATCTAGGGATACAGCAGTGCACACAGCTGGCAAAGCCCCGCCCTCTTGGAGTTTGTGTTCTAGAGGGAAAGAGAAACAATTGCAAGGAAATATATTATATCAGGATGTCCCAGAGTGACGTGACGACAAATGAAGCCAGGGACAGACAGAGCGATGGGGCTGTTCCTTCAGCCAAGGGAGTCAGTGGTACCCTTTGTTAGGGATGCCGCTTGAGCAAAGGCCCAAAGGAGAGAGGAGTGATTCCTAGAGGAGAGGTGATGACAGCAGAAGGAAGAGCTGGGACAAAGCCCTGAGACGGAGCTTCATGTTTGTAAGGACAGGAAGGCCAGGGTGACTGGGGCAGAGATGGGGGTGCGGGGAGCAGATGGAGTTGGGGAGGTAAGCAGGCCAGATCAAGTAGGGCCTTAGTAAAGGGTTGAATTTTATTTGGGGGGCAATGGAGAGCTCTGAGCAGGATGGTGACCTGAGGTCGAAAGCACCCAGCCCGCCGGGGGCCTCTCCTGGACACAGCTCTGTGAAGCTGCGACGGGCGCTGCAGGTGGGCGTCCCCACCATCCCTGTCTGTCTCATCCCTGGGCTGAGCTCCTCTGAGTGCCTGTAATCACCTTTGCTAGGACCTTGCTCAGCCCAGCACTTAGCCCAGAGTAGGAGTTTCCCAAATATTTATCTGGAAAAGGGAGGGAGGCAGGGAGGGGCGAAGGAAGGGAGAGAGGAATGATAGGAGGGAGGAAGGAAGGATCTTTTCTAGCTGACCATGAGATGGGAGCCACAGGCACCAGCACAGTTCATAGGAAATAGGGACTTCTCTTTGGAGATTCTCCTTTGTGACCTGGGCTCATCCAAGCTGGGAGGCTTCAGGTAGGTGGCCTTCTCTCAGCCACAGCCTGGAGCCCCCTGCAATGCAGGCGTGCAGGTACAATCAGAGAGCTGGGCCAGCCTGTGGCCCTTCATGCCCTGCAGATGGGAGTCACCCATCTCCACCTCCAGGGTTCCCAGCGGGGAGGGTCATCACGCATCAGACTGCCTTGTGAGGAGCGAGCTGCCTATGGCCAAAGGCATTCAAGCCAAATGGAGGAAAGACTCCTGCCCTGAGTGTAATTAATCAGGCTGCCTGACCTCTAAGGTTCTTCCCTCTATGAGTTCCTGAGCGTGCTCTCTGTGGTTCTCCATCCTAAGGGAAGGGCAGCATTGGCTTTCCCTCTCCTGCACCCCGTGCAGAAATAACCTCCAGGGGAGGGCACCCCGTCCTCCTCTACAACACGTTTTGCCACCCTGCGGCAGCCCTCCCAGCACCTTCATTGGGCCGCACCCACCTCAAGCCAAGGTTGCTGTCCCTGCCTTGGTGGTCACAGTTATCCTTCTTTATGTCCTCTCTCGTTCTTTACCTTGTCACTGGAAGGGGGGCCAAGGTGCTTTTCTCTGGGAAGCCCCATCTTGGTTCCCCCAGTCTGCTGTTTTCCTTCTCACCAGAAGCCGCAGGTTTCTAGGCCAAAGATGCTTGCATCCCGCTGTGAAGGGCCAGCTCTTCGGAAGGAGTCAGAAATGTCTATTTTGGAGCCTCTTAAGTGTTCTCGCGCAAAGAACCTGTTAGCGGAACGATGGAGTTGACTTGAATTGGATAAAAGAAAAACACTTCTTCTGCTGTGTTAGCTGGACCATTGAGTAAGAGGGGCCCGAAATGGTGTAGGAGGAGCTTGCTCTGCCGGCCTTAGTCATTTAGACAAAAGTGGCACAGAAGCACATTTGGGGGCTTCCCCCTTTGTGCCTGGCACATTACATATGTTATTTAGTTAATCCTCCAAGCATTCAGGTGAGATAGAGATTCTCTTGTCTGTCTGAGGCAGATGAGCAAGGCATGGTCCCGTTGAGGCCTGGGAGCCTGGTTCCTAGAGCCTTTCCCAGCTCGGGGGGTAGGGGCTGCCTTGTTGGTGAACTTGCACCCCATCCACAAGTCAACCCGGGATGCTGCAGATACACAGCCACCACCCATCGTTGCTTCCCAAACTTAGAATCCCTTAGAATGCTGGTTAGAATAAGAATTCCTGGGCCCCATTGTCCCAGACCTCTGAATCAGCATCTCCAGAGGAGGAAAGCAGTGATCTTTGAGCTTTGGGAAATGCAGGACTCGAGGACCATGACACTCAAGGCCGCAGTGTTTAGGGAAGCTAGGTTTAAATGTGCATCAAGACTCGTGCTTCTCCTTATGTGTGGACGTATTGAGGGGCTGCTGTGGACATGCTGAGGGTTTTTTCCTGAGAATTATGTAAGGTAGTGGCTTTAGAATGTCACCCAAGCTTTGACTGACATTTATTGGGCCCTCTGACTTTTCCTTCCTTCCTCTTTCTTGTAGTCCCTTAAAAGTACATGAAAGTTCTCAATTGAATTATGCCTTCTTCCCAGTAGAATTATGCCTTCATCCCAATAGAAACAAATAACCTTAAACTGAAGATTTTGGTTAAAAAAATTCCAGCTGAATCTGTGGACGCAGGTGTCAGAGATGAGGGCACCCTGTGTGTGTGTGTGTGTAGAAAATGGGTCACAGTTAGTGACCCATTTTCTACACACACACACACACACACACACACACACACACACACACTCCCGCTCTTGGAAGCCCTGTACCTCTCCCAGGCTTCACCCAGCAGACAGACCCCTGGCAACAGGAAATAGGGCAGCGGGAGGGAGACAGCCCACCTGACAGCTCTGGTCTCCGGCTCTCCTGCAGCATCTCAGGGAGATGACGCCTCCCTCCCACCCAAACCCTAGAGAGGGCTTGCTATTCCCAGACCTCATGCTGCCAGGGCCTGGGGCAGCTTTCTGCCCTGGGGTCCTGGTGTACACCTGGTAGAACCAAGAGAGAAAGGAAAGAGTGGTTGACAGCCCCAAGGATGCAGGGGCCAAGAGTATTCTCGAACTGCAGATGTGATGTTTGAGGGATCACGGTCCTCATCGTGGTTCCGGCCTCTGGAGAGCAACCTGGATGTTGGAGATTTTATTGAGTGACCTGGTACAACCCTGATAGTGCTTTTTCTTTGTAAAAACAAGTTTAAAAGGGCTTGGGCAGAATAAATAGTAGACACCCAAATGGCTGTGTTCTTAAGCCCGGTTTCCCTCAGAAGCCGCTCAGAACGCTGAGACAGCGCGAGGCACTCTAATTTACCTCATTCGGAAGAAGGACTGCATTTAATGTCTATAAAATAGAAAGCTGTGCAGATACAGGGGGGCTACTGTCAGCAGGGCTCGGACCCAACCCAAGTATCCCGAATACCTGACTCCATCTTATCTCATGAATGAAGATGGGGGAGATCATTTGTTCATTGAGAGGCATTAGAGTGCAGAGGCAGGAACTGGAGCTTCAGGGTCCAGCAGCCCTGAGCATCTACCCTGTCTGCCACCTTTTTTTCTTCCTTTCTTTGCAATGGGATATGACAGTCCCCAACCTCTCTGACCTCAATCCCTCATCCTCATCTGGTCCCTGAAAATAACAAAGGGTGCCCTCGTCAGTTCAATGTGAGGATTACAGGAGATGAGGAAAGCCTGGCTGGCCTGAAAGTGCTCCCTCAACGGGCATTCCTCCTCCACTTCCTGGACGGGACACCCTATGAGCACGGGGGCCTGTCCAGGAGACAACCTAACAGGCTGTGGTCTGTCCTTCCCTCGCAGACGTGGTCAACCAGAAGACCGTGTATTTCTTCAACCTGACTTCCATGCAGGACTCAGAAATGATCCTCATGGCCACATTCCACTTCTACTCGGAGCCGCGGTGGCCCCGGGCACGCGAGGCACCATGCAAGCAGCGAGCCAAGAATGCATCCTGCCGCCTGCTGCCCCCAGGCCCGCCTGCACGCCAGCACCTGCTCTTCCGAAGCCTCTCGCAGAACATGGCCACGCAGGGGCTGCTCCGTGGGGCCATGGCCCTGCTACCCCCGCCACGGGGCCTGTGGCGGGCCAAGGACATCTCCCCCATCATCAAGGCGGCCCGCCGGGATGGCGAGCTGCTCCTGTCCGCCCAGCTGGATTCTGGGGAGGAGGACCCGGGGGTACCCAGGCCCGGCCCCCACACACCCTACATCCTCATCTACGCCAACGACCTGGCCATCTCAGAGCCCAACAGTGTGGCAGTGACACTGCAGAGATATGACCCCTTCCAGGCTGGGGACCCGGAGCCTGGAGCAGCCCCCAACAGCTCGGCAGACCCCCGAGTGCGCCGGGCCACGCAGGCCATGGGGCCGCTCCAGAACAACGAGCTGCCGGGGCTGGACGAGAGGCCGGCACATGCCCCCCACGCCCAGCACTACCACAAGCACGAGCTGTGGCCCAGCCCCTTCCGTGCACTGAAGCCTCGGCCGGGCCGCAAGGACCGCAGGAAGAAGGGCCAGGATGTGTTCATGGCCTCCTCGCAGGTGCTGGACTTTGACGAGAAGACGATGCAGAAAGCCCGGAGGAAGCAGTGGGACGAGCCGCGGGTTTGCTCCCGGAGGTACCTGAAGGTGGACTTTGCAGACATCGGGTGGAACGAATGGATCATCTCACCCAAGTCGTTCGACGCTTACTACTGCTCAGGAGCCTGCGAGTTCCCCATGCCCAAGGTAGAGTGTGTGGGGTCGCCCCGCTGTGTTCTGCCCCTGGGCTAATTGTGACTCTCAGCTCTGCCCCTGCAGGCAAGTCCCTCTGCCTCCTCACTGTTTCCTGTCTGTAAATAGGGATAATGACACCTCCCATCTACTCAAGGCAGAGAATAGGTAGACAGACGTGCCAAAATGTCAGCCTGTTGGGTGGATACAGCCCACAGATGGATGGGGTCTGGCTGTGCCTTCAGTGAATTTGAATTTTAAATCAGAACCTTTCTCCTTTTGCAAAACAGGAGATCCATCTCCTTAGGTGTGTTCCCACATAGTAATATCCACAGAGGTTGAGGAGAGCCTGGCCCCCTGCACACAGGTCAGGTCTCTTAAGCCCCCTCCTCACCAAGGCTCTTCTAGAAACCTGGCCCGGGTCTCAGGGCGTTGGTGTCTGTGACCAGCACAGAGCTGGCCTCAGTGGCTTCCCAGTGTGACCGTCCATCCCCCACCCCCGACTCAGGGCAGGAACTCACAGGGCAGCTAGCTCTCATTGCACACAAGTTGGCAGGACACACAGCAGGGGGCTGCTTTCCCCATTGCACTGGCCCGGGTTTTCAGATGCTCACCTTCCTTCCAGGCTGGGCCATGGTTCTGTCCATCCATCTCCCCACATCCTGAACCACGGTGGGCTGGCTGCCTGCTGATGTCGACCTCGGCACAGAGCACACACTTTCCTCCTACTTAGCTCCTCTGCTGAGTTCCAGGTCATGCCTTCCTCTCCAAGAAAGGAAGTCAGCGCGTAAATCCACTGTGAACGTAAATAAATCAGCCAGCTGGGAAATCCCAGACCCAGACGCGGGGCCGCATTAACCTGTTTGGGAATTAAGAGGCTTCTCCTCAAAGCCGTGCATGTGCAGGAGAGAGGAAGGGAGGTGTCTGACAGAGAGACGGGCGTCTGCTGGAAGGGCCCAGCCCGGGGGATGCAGGGTGAGTGAGTACAGCAGGCTCTTGCTGGCTGACCCTGCACTTACCTTATCAGTCTGCCTGGCTGTCTTTCCACCTTCCCTGACACCAGCCTGAACTCCCCAAATGCCGGTGTCCCTCTCCTCCCACCTCGCCGCCACCAGAGGCACTGTGCACTGGGGTCTCACTCTGGCCGACAGTGAGTTGAAGCACCTGTGACGTGGTCCTCTTCATCTTGTGGGAGGTGCCGTGTTTGCTGCTGGGACCCAGACTCTTCTGGATGGGAGAGGCTGCCTGGGGAGGGAGGGGAAGAGAGCTGGTGTGGGCCCAGCGAGCATAGTTTCCAAGCCAGACTACTTTCTAACTGAGGGTTCCTGGTACAGTTATTTAGTCATCTTAAGCCTCAGTTTCACCAGGAAAATTAAAGTCATACCCACCCCATAAGGTTGATTCAATGACAAAATGGGGTGATGTAGGTGAAGCAGCGCCTGACACCCCAAAGTCAGACCCACCTGGGAACTGCGAGTTTCCAGCCTCATCACACTGACGCACTTGTGCCTGCAGGGCTTCCCCTCCTGTGCTGAGAACACGATCACGTGGCAAGCGCGTCGGTGCTCCCTGGACTGTAAAGTCTGGGCAGCTATGGCCCCAGGCAGAACCTCCAATCTTCTCCACTGCCTTCCCTCTGGGGCTCCTGCCCAGTTCCTGGTGCTCCTCGGGGATGTGTGACGCGCAGGTGCCCCCAAGTGGCCAGTGCCATGTAGGGGATGTGCCTTCCCTCTGGGAGCCCGAAGGGCAGGAAGGCCTTTTGCAAAAGTCCCTAGGACTCAGTCTGCCACTGATTTCAGAAGAAATGTGTACCCAGCCCTGTGATCTCACCTTTTCTCCTAGGTCAATGCCTTTTCTGTGGCCTCAGTCAAGGACATGCAGGCAGCCTGGTGGGTGGGTGAGGACTGCAGGGTAGGCAGAGTTCGGAGGTGACCGTGCTCCTTTCCCCCTTGCAGATCGTCCGCCCCTCCAACCACGCCACCATCCAGAGCATCGTCAGGGCCGTGGGCATCGTCCCGGGCATCCCAGAGCCTTGCTGCGTTCCCGACAAGATGAACTCTCTTGGGGTCCTCTTCCTGGATGAGAACCGGAATGTGGTTCTGAAGGTGTACCCCAACATGTCTGTGGAGACCTGTGCCTGCCGGTAAGACCAGCCGCTCTGGAGTGCAAAGAACCTGTCCCGCCTGCACACAGCAGGGCAGCCATCTCGGTACCTTCTGGAGTGAGCACTTGACTCAGGGTGCAGCTGCAAAGGCAGGGCACAGCTTGCAGGCAGCCATCTGTCACCCCAGGGCATCATTCTGGGGTCTTTCACTGCTGGTGACTCAGCCCCCTCAATGCCGGTCCGAATCCTTTGAAGGGATCTGGGAATTAGCCCTGGCCTGACGGTTGCCCACGGCCTGTCCGCTGTGCTCTGAAGGCCTGAAAACCGGACGTGTCCACAGGCTGGGTTTTGTGACTATCATCTCATAACCTGGAAAGAAGACTACAGACCCGAAGGCACTCACTCCCTTCACAAGGAAAGAACCTCTGTTTAAACAATCAGTTTAAAACACTTCAGGCCACAGTGTGATGCTACAAAACAGGGCCTAAATAATGGTATAAATGGATGTTTTCTCTCAGAATCTACTGCAGACGCTTTTATACATACAGTATGCACATATAACCAATTTTGGTTTCTTTTTCTTAATATATGTTTTATTTTAAAACAAAAAGGAGGGGGTTGACACCGTTCCCCACAGAGGTAGTCAAGCTGGTTGAGCATGCATTGTTTAAACGTGCTTGTTGAAATAACCCATACAGTGATACGCGGGAATACTAAAACATAACCAAGATTTTATATTTTTGTAAATTATACTTTCTATACTGTAGATTGTGTACGGTATGTGTTTTTATGGAAAGCTAATAAATTACAGGGACAGTGGTATCTTCAAAAACTGAATGTCACCCATTGCAAAATATGGATGGATCTCCATGTGTAAGTATGACATCTGGGTGACTGCTGGGGTCACAGCCTTGTTTAGGAGCCAAGGCCCCTGTAGGCCGTCTCCACACTCTCTCATCTTTATCCTAAGCTCCAGATACCGGCCACTCCTATGCCTTCCAGGGTCCTGCCCACTCATATCACACCACAGGTCCCCACCCTGGGCTCGTCCAGGAAGGACATGGCCCAGGCAGGCACAGTGACCTCGACTCCTTAGCCTCAGAGGGGATATCAAGTGATGGGGAGGTGCCTGAGATATTTAAAGGAACATCTATGGTAGCCTGGTCAGAGGGCTTCTACTTGGGGTAGTTCAAGCAAGAGATTGAGTAGAAGAAGTCAGGGGTCTCTCCAGAGATTTGGGGGCTCCTGAGGAACTGGAACATCTGCTTCTCCCTGCTTCCTAGTTAGCATCCCTGTCCGCAAATTTTCTCCCCCAAGTGGCTCCCTTATCCCTGAGTTGACATCGCCTTCCAGTTGTAGTACCTGAAGCTGATTGACCAGCATTTCTGAAGGAGAAACTGGGTCCAACTGGGGGCAGGTGTATAACAGTCCCTCGGCTGGGAACTCAGAGGATGCCATGGCCCCCAGTCTTCTCTTACTCGGAGAAGGTTGAAAAGCCATGAGCAGTTCTCCAGGATGGGACTTAGAAGGAGAAAAGGAGCCCAAGGCATCTGTCTTAGGTCAGGGTCCTGAAACCAGGGTTCCTGTGCAAGGCATGGATGAGGAAGTGCTCCCAGGAGAAACAGGCAAGGAGTGGGTAGAGCAGGACAGGAGGGCAAGCAACCAAGCATCCCAACCTTGCCCGGATCCTGTGGGGAGCTCTGGCACTTAAGCTATACCTCTGGGTTAGTCCAGCTTCAAGGCAAGGATGCTGGATGTTCACACCCCCTCCCCAGGCTGCCCCCAGTGCAGAGATGGAAACTCAGTTCTCTGGCCCTCTACACAACCAGCCACTGTGGCTTAGGAAGCCCAGGCAGCCTCTGAAGAAGGCTGCAACTGCAGCCACTGGAGGCAAAGCGGCCGACACTGAAGAGAGTACCCAGAACAGGTAGGTAAGGGGGGCTGAGGGTACCTGGGTTGGGGTCTAGGTATTTTCCCCATAAACATCTCTACTGCAAGCAGTTTCTTCACAAGCATTCTTGCTGCACAACTAAGTGGCCATGAGGCCATTTTGCCATAAAAGATAAAATAACTGGGTGACAGTTCCATTACACTAGAAAATATGACACCAGTTTTGACAGATTCTTCCGTGAGCACAGTCATACCTCCCACCCATCAAAACCAAAAGTTTACCGATTTATCAAAGATATAAAAGAGGCAGCTACTAACAACAGTCTTCGAGAGCACTAGTGATGGATTCTTTAGCTCATTTAGATATGACACCTTGTTCTCTTAAGCTGTCTTGACCCAATTTATTATGCCGTATTAGAAATTGGAGGCAAAAGAAGAATCAACTCCTCCTATCCCTGCCAAAACAAATGTTTATGTGATTCCTGATGAGTAGAAGTCTCTTGAAAATGGTGAGCATTTTAACAAAAGCTGGCTTAGATTAGTTCAACCAAGGGTGTGCAAAAATTGATGTGTTATCATTTTCTAGTGTAGTATAACCGTCAAGCAGTGATTTTTTTACAGCAACATGGCCTTAAGGCCAATTAGTCGTGCTACAAAACCGCTTGCGGCGAAGATGTTTACAGCAAAAATACTGGACACACCTGGCTGGGGCCCAGCAGCATATGCTCAGCATCTCCTCTGAGGTGCTCCAAATGGTTGTGGGACATGTGTGTGAACAGCTGCCCTGGGCACATGGCCCTGCCTCTTGGCAGAGATCAGGTGAGGCGAGGGGGGTGGTCCTTAAGGCACACACTGCCTTATTCCTGCAGGACCTGTACTGGGACTAAATGATTCTTTCATTGGATTGCTGGGATGTCTCAAATTGGTCTGCAAATCGGTCATGGCTTGGTTTGCCATGTCTAATCCTTTTTGAAATATGACAGGATATAAATTACTAGCAAAATAAGTAAAAACATTAGGGTTTGATAAGGTTCCAAATGCCTTTCTTCTCAATATTAGATTCTTCATGTTCCCTTCTCCCCCTCAATTTTTTTCTCATCCAACTGCTCCCTTTCCATTTTTTTGGTGAAGATGGAGTGTCTTATAATACTTCTATCTTATTCTTTCTGGCATTTGCAATTTCTGGGCGATCTCCTAGGTCACTGTGAAAGGCTACAACTTCTCTGAGCCCTCATTTCTGGATTACAAGGGTAGAGGGAGCGGGCCGGGAGGATCACCCCTGTGTCCAGCCATGGACAGGGGCTTCGTGCTTGTGCCAGGTTGGGTGGTACCCAGTGGTGGTGACTTTGCCGTATGACGAAAGGAACTAGTGTCAGCAGGGTCCCCTCACATTCACAAAGCATCATGCATTTAGATATGACACTTCATTTAGCCTCACGGCAACCTTGCAGCTTACTCCCCCGCTGGTGCTTCAGAAAAACAAGCCCAAGACAAGTAAGTAATACGGCACCAATGTCTTAACCAAGACCACAGGTAACATCAGCTTTGACACGCAAGGCTGCCTGGTTCAAGGCCTATGTAGCTGGTGTTGCCTCCCAGCTTCCTGAGCAGTGACCCCCACCACCAGCCAGTTAAGGTTGTCCCAATGGCCCTAAGTGGCCTTACAATAAAGCAAGGCTTTATAACTTTTAATAATGCTTTTTTCCCCTTAAAACCAAAATATCAACATCACATGATCACAAGAGCAAGAGGGCCCAGGACCCAGCCCAGGTGTGCGCGGGTCCCTGAGCTCACTAACTGTGTCTGGGTCAGTCTGGAGGGGGCAGTGTGGTGACCTGCCGCTGAGCCCTAATCCTGAAGTTATACATCCTCTGGATGGGCAGAGCCTTAGTTCATGTGACAAATATAAACGGTACAGCTGCGAGCTGGAAACGTTAAGGCTGGGAGAAAACTTTGAAAAACTTTGGATGCAACCCTTTTACTCAACAAGCAGGGACACTGAACCTGGATACTACCAGGTGTCTTGCCTGAGGCGTCCCGATAGGTGCCTCTGTATGTCTAAGTCACTCGAAAAATGTCATCAGAGATGTAGCCTGTAACTCGGGCTCCTTCTGTGGCCAGGATGGAGTCAGGGCCATGATGGAGAAGCCTACAGAAGTCTGGGGCTGGAGTGGGAGGGTTTGAGGAGAGGGCTCCAAGGGAAGAGGAGTGGAGATGACTCCACCAGGATGGAAGAGCTGGACTTAGCTGGTGGCATAAAGCCATCGCAGGCACCAGCTTGTGCAAGATGTGTTTGATGGCAGCCCGGGCCAAGGTGGGCTGGAGTGGGCTTCGGCGGGAAATCTAGGAGGGCAGAACCAGCCTGGCAGCACTGGCTCCTAGCTGTGCACCAAAACATGGAAGTTAGAGCCAAAGGCTATTTCTTTTTACCCAAAGCTGCAAACATAAAATCTCCTTCACTGATAAACTAATGCTTCTGAGATTTCCGAGTCTCCTCTCTTCTACTCCCTAAGATGATGGCACTCTTTCAAGCTTTGGTCTACTTTTACTTCTTGCTCAAGCCTAATCCAATCCTAGATTCCTCCAATCTCTCATAAGCAGTCCTGTCTGTATGTATAAGGGTGGGTGAGCAGAGGAACGAATGACCTGTTTATTCATTCAGTGATTTAGCATCTACTCTGTGCCAAATACCGTACCAGACAGTATACACACACCTGATCTCTTGGAAGGCTCATACGAATTTCCTCTTTTATTAAAACCAATGTGCAAACTTGAATGTGCATCAGAATCACCTGGAAGCCTTGACCGGCTTTCTGGGCTGAGTCAGACTCTCTGATTCGGGGCAAGACTTAGCATTTTTAACCAGTTTCCAGGTGCTGCTGCTGCTGTGGTTCAGGGACCATGCTTTAAGAACAACTGTTCTAATAAATGTGCTGACCACCTGGGCACAGTCCAGAGACAGAGTGCACATTGGCTGAGCACTTGCCGTGTGCCAAGAGGAAGCAGGATCTCAGGGAGGCGAGGCCCAGAGCTGGGAAATGACATACCTGCTGCTCTGCCTGGTTCATGCTCTCCCCTTACAGCCTGAAGGTCAGTCCAGTTTTCATTCCTCTGAGCAATGTGTGGGTGAGAGTGGAGCTTGAGAGGTTAACAGAAGGACAGGTGTCTTGTAGTCAAGTCTCTTGTGATGGAAGGGGTTCCTGATCCCACAGAGGCAGCTGTATCACAGTTAATCAGTAACTCACCATTCCCCCCTCCCCCCAGCCCCTGGCCACCACCATTCTACTCTCTATCTCTATGCATTTGACTACTATAAGTACCTCATATAAGCGGAGTCATACAATATTTGTCCTTTTGTGACCGGCTTATTTTATTTAGCATATCCTCAAGGTCATGCGTATTGCGGCATGTGTCAGAATTCCCTCCCTTTTAAGGTTGAGTAATATTCCATTGCATGGATGTACTACATTTTGTTTATCCATTCATCGATCAATAGATTCTAGGGTAGCTTCCACCCTTTGGCTATTGTGAGTAATGCTGTTATGAACGTGAGTATACAAATATCTTTTTGAGACCCTGCTTTCAATTCTTTTGGATATATACACAGAAGTGGAATTGATACATCACATGCTACACTACTTGGGGGAAGAGAAGAGGGGGAGAGGAGTGGTAAATAAGACCGCTTGTGGCTCAGTTAAGGCAGCCCTTCCCCAGGAAGGGAAAGCTGGTGGAAGGAGAGGGAGCAGGTCCTTTTGTATGAAGACCCCACATCATCTGGGAAAGATAAAACAAGACCCAAACCTTGTTCCCTAGAACAAGACCTAGAGTTAAGGGGATCTAGAGTTAAGGGGATCTGTCCAGAGGGACCAAGGCCCATATGTTCAGAAAGGTAACAAGGTCTCTAGATCACCTTGAGGAAAGTGGGAGTTTAGGCTGGTAACTCAGGGTCCGCATAAGGACCTGGAAATTTGTGGGAGATGGCAGGATGGGATGAGAGTGTGATCACAGCTGACCTCTTCTCTCAACCCAGCCACCTGCCACAGGGGAGTGCCTTCTAGAGAAAGGGTAAGCATAGGAGGATGTCTAAGAAAGCTGTTACCTTGGTGCCCAACAGGGGACACCATGGGGCACCCGGGCAGAAACCTGGACCAGCCAGGGCATCCCAGCAGCTGTGCACCAGCAGCTATAAGATGTGTGACACCCACCCCAGCAGCAGAGCTGAGTGTCACTGAGAAGCAACAGCAGGTGGGACCTGCCAGGACCTCTATCCCACTTCCCGCTTCCAGCATTAAGAAGTTGGACTGACACCATTCCACCTCCATCTCCTTTGGACTAAATAAACCTACAGGGCTCTTGGACAATTCAGGAAAGGGACGACCTGAGAGAGAAAACCAGACTTTCCAATAATATGGATCAGGAGGTCTCATGCAATTACTTAAAAACAATAAAGGAGATGTGGACATATTGATGCTCTGAATTTGTGGGGCAGATCATTCCAGAAATACAGAGGCATGTTTTACTGCACAGTTCTGGGGGCGCCATCCTCATCACAGTCTATGTGACCAGGACCTCAGGCAGTGTTCACATGCAGCCTCCACGGCCAGATGTGGCGACGGCCATATGTAAACAGGTCTGCGGTCCTATATCTGAGATCCCCAAATCCAAAAGAGAAAACCTGAAGTTTCTTTCAATTCCCTTCATGATAAAACCTGACCTGAATGGATATCTGTGTTTTTATTTGTTTCACTGCAGAAATGTCAATGTGTTTGAGTATAGGGGATCACCCCCAAGCCCACTGGGGATATTACAGTATACACTCCATACCAAATTATCCAAATCTGAAGCTTTCTGAACTTCAAAACACTCCTGGCCACAAGGGTTTTCAATAGGGGATTGTGGAGCTGCATGTAATCTCAAAATGGTAACAGTGGCCATCACTAGGTGGTGAGATTGCAAGTTATTTTTATCTCCTTTCTAATACTTTGCACGTCCCAAATTATCTGCACTGCATATTACTGTTATAATCAGAAAAAAATATTTGTCATGTTTTTAAGAAAACGTCAGATAGCAACTCCTCCAGCTTCAAGAGCACATTCAGGCCACCCCCAGTCACATCCCTTGACTCCACCTCTTAAATGTGACAGGCTTCTGGGCTGCCTCCAGGGACTAGAGCCCTGTGGGGGATGCCTGCCCAGTTCCCCAGCTCCTCCCAGCCCTCTCCCTGCTGTGAAGCTGCAGTCCTGCTTCCAGGGCTGTGCACCCGTTCATCTTTCCCTGCCTCAGGGAGTTCTTGCACTAAGCTGGCTCAAAGCCCAGCATGCTTCCTGCCCCCTCTGCAAGCAGCACTTCTGAAGCTGCACCCTTCCCATCCATCCTCCCTGGCAGTGTCCCCAAAGTACGGGGACAGCAAGTTCTATCCAGGCCTGGCCACTGGGGATTCCTGTTTTCACTCCACCCCCCACCAGGGGTGGGGAAAAGCTGGGTGCACACCCGGGATCTCTGACTCCGACCGCCCTGGCCCCTTGTCCATCTTCCTGAACCTGAACCCTCTCCCCAGGAGCCCTGCCAGCTCGAAAAAACTTCACATTCAAATCCTCCTCAGAGTAGACTCCCAGAATATGTTTATGCTCATTCTTTGCTGTGGTCAAACCCACACATGATGGAAATGGACAGATATAAGTGTGTGCCCACTGCCCTTAAAACAACACAGACTCTGGGGCCCTGCTTGTCAGCTTCCTCAGGGGGGAACATCTCCTGGGCATGTACTGGCCTCAGAGCTTCCCTCCTCCTTTGTCTCCCAGATTATATGGTTCTCCTGACTGACACGTGTGGCCCAAGCAGCCACTCAGCTGACGTGAGCCAAGACCGCACCCCCCCAGACCAGTGACAGGGCTCTTCTGGGGTCCCAGGGCCAGCAGGATTCTGTGTGTAAGTGGTGTTTTCAAAGAGCAGCCCGGCACAGGGCTTCCTCCCCAGCTCCCAGGTCAGTCAGACCCTGGGGTGGAGAAGTTGCAGCCGGAATGCAGCCACCCAACTGACTGGGGCTTAAGGCAACCGCCATGATGGTTAGCACATAATCACCTTGAATCCTTGCAAGTCTCTTCTGAACCCGAGGCTCAGAGAGGTGAAGCGACTTGCTCCAGGTCACGCTTGTGAGGTATAAGTGAGGGAGATGGGATTTGAACCCATATCTGGTCTGACTCCAAAGTCCCCACCACCTCACTAAATTATACGTGCCACCTTCACCCATGATCTCTAAGGCTCGGGAACTCGCTTGACAGATGAGAAACCAAGGCACCGAGCGCTTGAGCCACAAATGCACAGCCCAGTTCCACAGGAACCAGGCTTCTTACTAGCTCTGATACAGCCTCCACTCTACCACCCACCCTGGCTCCAGTGGTTAGCCAGGGGGCTTCTGGGAGTTTTGTGCTGTTGTTTCTATATTTGGAGGACTTTTTGGTCTTGTTTGTTTCCTGGATTCTTTGTTTCTGTGGCCCAGGAGATGGAGCACATGTCACCCTGTCTCGAGATTCTTCTGAACAGAGCTGGCAAGGAAATGAGAAAGGATCCTAATTAGGGGGCGATAACCCCACGGAGAAATTCAGATTTTTGCAGCAGGCCGTGTCCTTCCCACAAGCCCTGTGTGTTTGTCAGATGTTTATAGAGCCTTCATTAACAGAGAGCTCCCTTAGATAAGAGGCCTGAGCACAGCATCAAGGGCCAGATAAGAACAAGCGGAGGGCACTTCGGGGACGGCAGGCGGGTGAGAGCCTGTGAACTGGCCCGGTTGCGCGGTGCAGAGCGGTGGGCAGGACAATGCGGGCCGGCTCCTTCCCGGCTCCTCCCCGCACCCGCTAACACACCGCGGCTGCCGCAGTCTCCGGAGCAGGGCTAGAGCATCCCAAGATGTGCCGCGGGGCGCTCTGGGTGGCCCTGCCTGTGCTCTCCCTGCTGGCCTGCTCCGCGCAGGGGAAGCCACTGGAGATCCGGGGGCGGGGATCGGCTGGGGCAGATGCCCACCGCCTGCTAGGCGGGCCCGGAGGTGAGCGGGAGCGGGGCACCTTCGACCTGAGGATGTTCCTGGAGAACATGAAGGTGGATTTCCTGCGCAGCCTCAACCTGAGCGGGGTCCCTTCCCAGGATAAAACCCGAGCCGAGCCGCCGCAGTACATGATCGACCTGTACAACAGATACACCACCGACAAGACATCCACCCCCGCATCCAATATCGTGCGCAGCTTCAGCATGGAAGGTAGAGTCGGCTCCACCGGGGCGCCCCGGGTCGGGGTGGGGGACTCAGTGGTCCAAGGCTGCGCTGCCCAGTATGGCGGCCACTGGACACATGGGACTTTACGTTTCGATTTAAATTAGTTTAAATGAAATAAAATTAATAATTTAGTTTCACTAGCTTGGATGCAAGTGCTCAGCAATCATGCATGACTATGGCTACCCTATAGGACAGTGGAGATTATAGAACAGTTCCATCATTGCAGAAAGTTCTACTGGACAGCTCTGCTCTAGAAGATTCTCCCTCCCTGAGCCCAGAGCCACATTTAACACAGTAGGTGCTGAAGGAATGCCAGTCCCCTTCCTTCCATCCCTTCCCTACCTCCCCCTTCCCATACTGTCCCCTTCCTACTTAGACACAGACAACTTATTTAGCCTCCAACTAACCGGTATATTTTTAAACACCGAAGGAATGTCTATTTCTCTCTCATCAGAAGGTGTTTAAAATTCAGATAAATTCCTCCGAGAGAGAAGCATTAACAACAAGAAGAAGTTGCCCGAGGACAACTTAATTATTTTCTAAATATAAATTAATTTCACTGATTCAGGAGGACTAGAAGATAACGAATGTCAGCTTAGGGCTTATGTCCACTAATTCACACAATGTAGGTGACATGATCTTGTGAGCAGGGAAGCCAAGGCTTGCAGACTCTGAGGGAACTTGCCCAGTTCACATATTAGTTACGCAGTTGGATTCTGACCCAGGCCCACCTGTCTGCACAGCTCACTTTCCCTACGGCTGCAGCCTCTCTTTAACCAGCCAGGCACTCAGAGCTTCATCCCTCCTGGGCCTGAGACCTGCAGACTCTTAACAGGTATACGCCCTAGCTAAAGGATGCTGTGGGCATGCTGCATGCCCGGCAAGGCTGTATTTTCTGATGGCCCAAAAGAAGAAGAAAATTCTGGATTTTATGTGAACTTGCCTGGTTTCTAAAACACTGGCTTAATTTTTAAAAAATGAAGTCCGCAGGGCTTAATTTTTTGTTTTTTAATGTGGTCGGCAGGTCATACAGATACTGCCAGTGTCTCACTATGCCCATGGGGCGCGTCTGTAACCTCTGCTTTAGGGAAAGGCCAGGCTTCTTTGGCTGGACCTAATCACCAAATCCTGTAGTCTGGGAGTCCAGCATTCACAGCCATCTCAGTGATCCCTCCCCACTCCCCCCATCATTGTCCATGTCCTGGAAACAAGTGCTCTGATCTGATCCCAGCCCTGCCTGTGGCCAGTACTTCTGTGAAGGCCAATTATGCTTCCCTTCACAGATGGCCTGAGTACGGCTCCGAGGGGGAGGGTACTTGTTCTCTAAGTGCCTGATGCAGTCCCAGGAGTATCTTCTAGGTGTGCCACAGTAAGAGCACAGCAGGTGGTTAATGCACTGCTCATGGACCCCACTCATGACTCACATATGCCACGGTGGCTCACCACATGCTGCAGGAGCTAGACTGACACATCCGTGCTGGGTGAGGGGACACAGAGAGCTGTGTGAAAGGCCACGTGCTTGGGGGTGGGGGAGCTGTGCCCAAGTAGGGAAGACGGTCTTAGGAGGACACAGAAATACTGATTGAGCATCTGCTGTGAACCAGGGACAGTGTTGGGTAAATTCCATGTGCCTTCTTGTTGAAGGCTCACACCAACACTGGGAGGTTGGTAGGATGAGTCTCATTTTACAGATGAGGAAACTGAGGCCCAGAGAGACTCAGGACTTCTCCAAGGTCACAAGCCTAGAAGGGAGAGAGTCAGGATTGGCACTTCAGTCTGTCAGATACTGCCGGGTTTCAGGACAGCACACAGTATCCCCTCATGTTGGCACATAGTAGGTGCTCAAAAAACACAACTTCTCTTCCCTCTTTGCGACCAGGCCATGGTATAATAGAGATAAAATGGCCGGGTGTCAGCAAGGGGAGTAGGAAAGTGAAACAGTTGTGCGGCTAAAAGGCAAGGCCTATGTATGTCTAACACGACCAAGCTGTTCAGGTTAATATATTTTTCCCTCAAACATTAAAAAAAAATCATCCACTTTCATTTTGCTCAGAAGTTACAATTCTGAATGGTTTTTTACACCATTTAGATGCTGAGATTTTTAACATTGCCATAATGTTGGAATTTTACCATCCCTTCCCATGATCTCTCCTTTAAAATCATACACTCAGGATCTGCACTCTGAGGCTGACAGTGTGCTTTTCTGTTTTGTTTATTTGATTCTATTTTTTTTTTAATAAAGTGAGGATCGTTATATATGCACTTTGGATGCATACATAGGCGGTATGCACTTTGGCAGTTAAACACCCTAAGTCCCAGTCTCCACGTCTGTAAAAGTGGAATAATAATTAGATCTTCTGGGGATCAATGTGAAGAGAAAAGTGAAATATAATATGCAAAGCTCCTGGTGCAAAGCTGGGCACGTAGTAAATGCTCAATAAACAGCTGGAGCTGTCAATTTCAATGCGATGCATCTCCTGCCTCTGTTTTTCTTTGGAAGATGCCAAATGTACATTTTAAAATATCCTTCTAGGGCTCCCCTGGTGGCACAGTGGTTAAGAGTCCGCCTGCCGATGCAGGGGACACGTGTTCGTGCCCCGGTCCGGGAAGATCCCACATGCCGTGGAGCGGCTGCGCCTGTGAGCCATGGCCGCTGAGCCTGCGCGTCCGGAGCCTGTGCTCCGCAACGGGAGAAGCCACAACAGTGAGAGGCCCGTGTACCGCAAAAAATAAAAATAAAAAAAGCTTTTAAATAAAATAAAATACCCTTCTACATTAAGGGCTTAAGTGAAAACAAACAGAGACTTGATAGAGATAGACAATGTCACGCCAGATGCCCTTTCATCTAAACCATGAGTCTCAGCTTTGGTGTCATGAAAACAGACTCTCCCAGCAGATGACTGTCACCGTGTATTTGCATTTCAGATGCCATCTCTATAGCCGCCACAGAAGACTTCCCTTTCCAGAAACACATCTTGCTCTTCAACATCTCCATTCCCAGGCATGAGCAGATCACCAGGGCCGAGCTCCGACTCTACCTCTCCTGTCAAAGTCACGTGGACTCTTCTCACGAGCTGAAAGGAAACACGGTCATTTACGATGTTCTGGATGGAGCCAATGCCTGGGATGCTTCTGGGGGAACCAAGACCTTCCTGGTGTCCCAGGATATCCGGGACGAGGGCTGGGAGAACTTTGAGGTGTCCAGTGCTGTGAAGAGGTGGGTCCGAGCAGACCCCACTAAGAGCAAAAACAAACTGGAAGTGACAGTGGAGAGTCACAGGAAGGGCTGTGACAAGCTGGATATCAGTGTCCCCCCCAGCTCCAAAAACCTGCCGTTCTTTGTCGTCTTCTCCAATGACCGCAGCAATGGCACCAAGGAGACCAGGCTGGAGCTCAGGGAGATGATCGGCCACGAGCAGGAGAGTGTGCTCAAGAAGCTGTTCAAGAACGGCCTAATGGAGGCAGGTGAGAACAAGGACGACGACGAGGAGGATGTGCAAAGCCACACGGCCGTGAGCTCGTCTTCGGCCAGGCGGAAGAGGAGTGCCGGGGCCAACAACCACTGTCAGAAGACCTCCCTGCGGGTGAACTTCGAGGACATTGGCTGGGACAGCTGGATCATCGCGCCCAAGGAGTACGACGCCTTTGAATGTAAAGGCGGCTGCTTCTTCCCCCTCGCTGACGATGTGACCCCGACGAAACACGCCATCGTGCAGACCCTGGTGCATCTCAAGTTCCCCATGAAGGTGGGCAAGGCCTGCTGTGTGCCCACCAAACTGAGCCCCATCTCCATCCTCTACAAGGATGACATGGGGGTCCCCACCCTCAAGTACCACTATGAAGGGATGAGCGTGGCCGAGTGTGGCTGCAGGTAGTGCTGGCCCGTGGGTGGGGGAGGCAGGGTGGAGGGGGCTCCTAGTGAGAGGTCCTGTGTCCTGCTGGGCATGACAGAGACTAAGTCCACCTGGGTGGCAGCCTGGAGAAGGAAGGGGAGCCACCAGGTCCTTGTGGTAAAGACCTGCTCTCCCTCTCATGGCCCACCCCAAGCACACACCACTGGGTTGAACTGCAGGGGAGGGGATGCCGACGGGCAATCGGGGTTTGGGGAGAAGAGGAAAGCCTGGAAGTGTTGCTAGGGTGGAAGGGGAGATGAAGAAAAGGGGACAAGAGAAAAATTATCCAGAGTCAGCAGAAAATTGAGCGAAAACGAGGCCAAGGAGTATAGACGGGAGATGCACAGAGATTAATAGAAATTAAAGGACGTGAGAGGCATGGGGTTTATTCCAATAACCTCAGGGAGTGAAGGGGAAAGGAATGGGCTGGGTGCGCCACACCCACTCCACATTATTCCCACAACCTGCGAGATGGGCGTCGTGACTCCCAATTCACACACTCGGAAGCCAACACTCGGGCAGTTCAAGTAGCAACAGTCGATGGCATGATTCCAACCCACGGGTCTCCATAGGTCTGCTGATCACCGAAGGCCGGGACCTCCCCAAGTATCCCACTGAGGTTTAGCAGGTCGCCTGGTAGCTGAAGAAAATTAGACTTTGGGGGCTGGGGAGTGCGGGGCAAACGGGACTGAGGCCGGCCAGTACCCAGCAGGATGACTGGGCTGCTTGTCACATCCAGGGCATGTTCTGACTGCTCCGTACCTGTGCTGATTCAGTGTCCAAGTGCTTTTTAAGATGACCCCTAAGTCACTGAAAACCGTCCCCTAAAGCAACTGCGGGATGGAGAGAGGCAGGACGGAAGCCCTCAGGTCGCAGTGAACGCTGGGGCTGGAGGTACTTTGACCTGCTGGTTCATACAGGGTCACTCGCCGCCATGGACTCAAACCGCAAGATGGTTTGGAAGGGGGTGCACAGTTAACCCTGAGGGATGGGGCAGCCCATGGCCTGTGTCTCCGCAGTTACTTAGCACCAGCATCACACATCATGGGCTCCCCTCCCACAAGGACTCGGTGGATGACAAGACCTGGATTTGAATTTGTTGGAATAAATGCGCTCTTGCTTCAGTATTTGCAACGTCCCTATTCTTACTCCACGTACTCAGGTGAAGACATCTAGTCCTCCTGGGCGAGGGCTCCTGGCCACTGGCGAACTCAGGTCCTTATTGGCCGCATTGGCTATGGCTGTACTCGCTGGCTTTCCTGAGCAATGTGTGTCCAGCCCTGGTGCTGGGCTTGGGCCTTGGGACAAGGCTCCTTCCCCACTGACCGCAAAAGAGGACCTCTGACTCTCGAGGTCACACGTGGAATGGGGTGGACGAGGAAGTTCTGACCGCTGACCAGAGCAGAGCCTATAGGAGGCCTGGAGAGACCTGGGCCATTCCCACTGGTTGAAGTTCCCAGAATATGTTTTTTTAATGGTTTGTGTTAAATGTTTACATGGAACCAAAGAACAGCTTTAACACAAAAATGCAATAAAAACATTACTGTTTAATTACTGGAGTTACAGAAAATACTAATTCCTGGTACGACAATGTCGCTTAATTGTAAGGATGGATGACAGACATCTTTTAGTCCCGGTGGTGTATTTCTGTGCCTGCATCAAAGTTTCACTTGGAAATAAACTCAGAAGTCTAATCTGTGGCCTTTCTGGAGTGTGAGACCTGGGCCGGATGGTCCCCTAGCCCCACACCCTGCCCACCGCCCCCCTTCAGGCCCTCCTTTCCCTGGGGGGAAGTGGAAAGGAGAGTCACGGAGAGGGGTGGACACATGTGGGCGGTGTCTCTGCAGGTTGGGGGGAATGGACACATCTGTGCAAGAGCCCGTGTGTGGGTATGCGGGCCTGGGTGTGAGCAGGTGTGAAGTGGATACGTGCAAGTGGACAATGACAGTCAGCCCCATGCCTTCCTTGACCTCCCCACACGTCAGGGGCCGGAGGCTGGGCTCTGTCAGAGAGACACATCCGGCCGTAAATCTTGTCTGCCCGGTGTCCTGGGGCCTGCACAACTCTTCCAGCCTCTGCTCTCTCTACATCCCTGCTCAGACGCCCAGCTCCAGCCAGATATACTCAAGGCCACCCCACTGTTCTCGGCCCTCAGGTGACTGCTGTGGCCGCCCCGCCCCCAGCTCTGCAGCCCAAGTCCACCTTCCACGAAGGCCCAGCTCTAGTGCTGCCCACACCCCCCTTGGCCCCACTCTTGATGCTCCAATTCTGATCTTCTTGGCTCTAAGGGACGTTACAGTGCCTTTGTCTCCTGGTTGCCATTGACCTGGTGTGGGGTCCTACTGACCTCTTATCTTGAGCCTCCTGGGGCACCGAGTCCTCTGGGGACAAGACCCAAGGGCCTGTGGCCTCAGTCACTCCCTGGAGGGCTGATGTGGGCTGTGGCTCAGGACGAAGTGATTTGGATGGATGTGCTGGGACAGAACTTGCAAGGAGATCCTGAGAAATGCCCTCTGCCTTCCATTTCACTGTGTTCTTTCCACCAGACCCTCCAAAGCTTGTCCAGCCCCAGCCAGAGAATGAAATCCAACAGTGCCATCCTCTGGACACTCTGTTACACGGCCAATCAGCCCTAATGACTAATGACTAATGACTGCCACAGTCAATGCTGCATTTGTAGTGTGTCCTGAAGTGTTCTCATTTTTACCCTCTCAGGGTGAGGATCACAGATATGAAGTGGCAGTCCCACAGGGCCGCTTGGTGTCATGTTCTGCTCTTGCCATCTCAAAATTCATAACAAACTTTAAACAAGGGATCCATATTTTTGTTCTGTGCCTGGCCCCGCAAACGATGCAGCTGGTTCTAGATGCTTGTGTGGGGGTGGCATCTTGGTTTCCCGAGTCCCAGGGACACTCTGGAGGCTGCTTCAGGCCCAGGCACTGACAAGATCCTGTAGAACAGGGTGTTGGAGCTTGGGTGCTGAGAGCTTCCCCGGGGTCTGAGTGAAAGGACCAGCCCGGCCCCTCCTCCCCGGCCCACGCCGAAGGGGCCCAGGGGCTTCTCTGGTCTGTGACCAAAGGCAGCAACACTGTTTGGCTCTCAAAGGTTGGTCCATTCCATCTATATGTCAGCTCCCATGGGAGCAGCCTGATACAGAGGGGGTCCCACTTTTCCCAGATGCGCCTTGAAGAGGAGGCCAGAGACTGTACACTAGACAGGCAGCACTGGTGGCACACAGATGGCTTCCGTGAGACTGAATAAACCTTTTGGAACTTCTTTCCTTTTCAAATCAGATCATCTAGCTCAGGTAGAAATCTCACACCGTTTTCTCAGCTTCCCTGACACCTCTCACTGGGACGAGCACCCCTCCCCGAGGGAACCCTTTTCATCAGCAGACGACTCCGGTCCTCAGAAAGATGTCTCTGGGCCTACAGCAAACGGCTGCTCCTCTGCGGCTCTCTCCCGTGAGCTTCTGTTCTGGATGAGGGTTCCCTTCCTCCCAGAGAGCCCGACACCCGAGCCGCCTTGATGGGGGCTAAGGAGCTGGACAGTGAATATGTGAGCTTCGTGGCCCTCTCAGGACCCCAGTATCACACTTGCATTCGGGAGGCCATTTGGGGCCGCACCTCCAGTGCCTTCCAGGTCATCCACATCAGTGCCCGACTGTCCTTCCTTCGCCTGGACCATGTTCCTACTGGGCAGTGCTTGGCCGACTTCTTCCTCTGGCTCAGTGACCATCGCCCTGATTTGCCTGGGATGGTCCTGGTTAACATGTGTTGTCCATGTATAATTGAAATTAGGGCCTCTGTTTGGATGACAGGTTATATGGTGTCCATAGTCAGGGACAGCTCAGGGGCCAATAGCAGAGGACAGTTGGGAACAGCAGGGTGGCTGGAAGAGCACCGGGTGTGGGGTTGCCTGGCCTGGGCTCAGGTCCTGACCAGGTCATTCACTGGTTCATGGTCACATCAATGGTCACTGAGTCTTGAGGTCCTTGCTTATCACCCCCAAAATGACATGCAAATGCTTCCCAGGTACTTTGGAAAAGTTCATGTAGGTTCTTGTTTCTCTTTCTGAGTAATATTTGGAAAAACGTTAGAGCTACACTATTACCTTTTATTACACTCTTTCACTCTGAATCTTCATTTCTTTCCTCATTATCTTTTTTTGTTTCCCTCCTCTTCATTTTTTCCCATTCTCTTCCAGTATCTTCAGCCTTCCTACCTCTACCTGGGTTGGAAGCAAGAGTCACCTCTGCCTACATGTGCCCTCTCCATGCACATGCACCAGAGGTCCTCCATGTGCTGGGCACCCAAACCTGAAATGTAGCCAGACATCTGGGAACTGCAAAGACAACTCTCTACTTCCTTGATTTGCCTGGACCCAGGGGTCTCATGGAGAAAATCCTGATGCCTCTTAATTATTGGGGTTCATACATATACAGACGTGTCTGATAAACCTGGAGAAAGAAATGCAAGAAGAACGGCTAAGTCATGGGGGAAAAGTGAGGTCAGCATCTGGAGCGCAGGCCCTGCTCACCAGCAATGTACCGATGACCCCAGACACAGGGTGAGGCCACCCCAGGCAACACAACTGGACAGAGAGGACTACAGGTACACCAGGCCAAAGAGCACCATTGAGAGGGAAAGCTGGAAGAACTATGGTATGAGGGGTGCTAGCTCCCTGGTCTTCCAGAAAAGAGCTGGCACAGGAAAAGGGAGACTTTTCTTAGTGCCTGGAGAGAGAGAAAGAGAAAGAGGGGAGAGAGAGAGAGAAAGAGAGAAAGAGAGGAATGAAAAGGAGAGAGCAGGAGACGGCCCTCCTGGAGAGTAGATGCTCAAGGGGACATCAAAGGTTGATGACAGCTGAGCCCAGTGGCCTGAGCAGAGCCCCAGGCCTTCCAGGGTCTGCCCCACGACCTGTTCCAAGGCCTCCTGGTGGACCTGCTCTTAGATTTCCAAAGTTGTGTTCCATTCACCATTCCACCACTCCCATCTTATCCGTCTTATCCTGTGGATTCCCATGGGATGGGGGGAGATGTTCTGGGTTCAGGCTTCACATCAGCATCCAGCAGACTATCTTCCCTGGAGTCACAGAGACATGGCATTGCTGGGGTTACTAAAGCCATAGGGGATCTAGGCCCTACTCATGTCCCCAACCCCGCCTCTCACCACAGGTCCATGCCTGGGGTTTCGACACAGAGAGAGGAACCAAAGCCCAGGTAAGGGAGGGTGGCAATGTCCTCCCTTCCTTCGGCCAATCCACTGCTCCTCAGCTCTGTGATCTTGGGCATGTTCTGTAACCTCCCCAAGCCCCAGCTTCCTCACCCATAAAATAGGAGGAAGGATGGTTTAGGAGAAATCACCTTAGAAGCAGGATGTGAACAAGACCTATAAATGAAGGCATCACCCGTGAACAAATACTTACTGCACGAGACCTTGCAGACTTGGGGCAGCAGGAAACCTACTTGACCCTTGTTTACTATTCTTATAGTTTTATGTCTCTGGTAAAAATGACTGCTTAGGTATAAATTCTCTCCAGTTTTAATTTAAAATAAATCTCAGGGCTTCCCTGGTGGCGCAGTAGTTGAGAGTCCGCCTGCCGATGCAGGGGACACGGGTTCGTGCCCCGGTCCGGGAAGATCCCACATGCGGCAGAGCGACTGGGCCGGTGAACCATGGCCGCTGAACCTGCGCGTCCGGAGCCTGTGCTCTGCAACGGGAGAGGCCACAACAGTGAGAGGCCCGCGTACCGCAAAAAAAATATAAATAAATAAAATAAAAAATAAATCTCATTTATTTGTAAAAAGCATGCGTTCCCAGAACCTCTTTAGGCCCTGCACTCCTGTGCTTTGTCTTTAGGCTGGTTCTGGCCACAACTTTCATTGTCTGTAAACTTGAATTTCTGTCCTCACTGCACAGAAAATGTTTGATGCAGGGAAGAGTCAAGGCAGCCACCCACTTCATAGAGGTTTACCCCCTGCAGAGAAAGCATGTGGGTGATGTTCCCACTGCCGTTAGGACCTTGGTCACTACTCAGAGCGCCAGACACACCTCAGAACTGATCCCAGTTCAAAGCACCACCCCCGCCCCGCCCCGCCCGGCTCATTGTCTGGCATACAGCGCCCCCTGGAGGTGCCAGTGGGAGCTGCACCCACAGTTACCCTAGGTCTCTTCTGCATCAGACAAATGATGTTATCTGGGGGCTCTGAACACCTCTTATGTGAGTGATTAACAGCTGGAATGATCTTTATTCTGGGACTTCAGTTATTGTTTTCCTTTCGTGGCACAAAACTGTAAACATGCTTTGTTGGGAAGTGGGAATAAGGAATAAACAGAACCAGCCCTTCCTTGCCTAGAGCAGTACTTCTTAGCTCTTCAAATAATTAAAATAGTATCGATTCTACATGAACTGTCCCATAAAATAGAAAAACTTAAGGAATAGGAAGAGAAAAAATCCTTTCCAACTCATTTTATGAGGTCAGAACTACCTTGAAAGCAAAGCCAAAAGAAAAGACTACATATGGATATCCCTCATGAGCATGCAAAAATCCTCAAAAAAACACCAGTAAATTGAATCCAACAACATATAATAGGATAATACATAATGACCAAGAGAAATTTATCCCACAAATGAGACTGGTTAAATATTAGAAAACCAATAGATGTAATCAACCATATTAACAAACTAAAGAGGAAAAAACATGGTCATCTCAAAAGATGCATTTACAATATTTAACATCTGTTCATGATTTTCTTTTTAATTCTTAAATACTAGGAATATAAGAGAATTTTCTTAAACTTATAAAGAGCATCTATCAAAGAAAACAAAAAACAAATATATAGTTAACATCACACTGATGATAAAAGACTGAATTGTTTCCCCCTAAGATCAGGATCAAGACCCCAGAGGTCCTAAGGAGTGCAGTAAGGCAAGGATAAGAAATGAAGTCTGTAGATGGGAGAGAAAGAAATACAATATGAATACTCCTCTAGAAAACTCTAAGGAATCTATTAAAAACATAGTGGATGAATAAATGAGTTTAACAAGGTTGCAGAATATAAGATTAATACACAATGAATAACTAGAAATTACAATTGTAAGAAAAACATATCATTTACAATAGCACCTGAAAATAATGAGAAATACTTAAGTATAAAACTAACAAAATACTGAATGGGAGAAAATATTTGCAAATGAAGCAACTGACAAAGGATTAATCTCCAAAATTTATAAGCAGCTCATGCAGCTCAATATCAAAAAAACAAACAACCCAGTCCAAAAATGGGCAGAAGACCTAAATAGACATTTCTCCAAAGAAGATATACAGATTGCCAACAAACACATGAAAGAATGCTCAACATCATTAATCATCAGAGAAATGCAAATCAAAACTACAATGAGATATCATCTCACACCAGTCAGAATGGCCATCATCAAAAAATCTACAAATAATAAATGCTAGAGAGGGTGTGGAGAAAAGGGAGCCCTCTTGCACTGCTGGTGGGAATGTAAATTGATACAGCCACTATGGAGAACAGTTTGGAGGTTCCTTAAAAAACTAAAAATAGAACTACCACACAACCCAGCAATCCCACTACTGGGCATATACCCTGAGAAAACCATAATTCAAAAACAGTCATGTACCACAATGTTCATTGCAGCTCTGTTTACAATAGCCAGGACATGGAAGCAACCTAAGTGTCCATTGACATATGAATGGATAAAGAAGATGTGGCACATGTATACAATGGAATATTACTCAGCCATAAAAAGAAACGAAATTGAGTTATTTGTAGTGAGGTGGATGGACCTAGAGTCTGTCATACAGAGTGAAGTAAATCAGAAAGAGAAAAACAAATACTGTATGCTCACACATATATAAATCTAAAATCTAAAAGAAACAAAAAACAAAATGGTCATGAAGAACCTAGGGGCAGGATGGGAATAAAGACGCAGACCTACTAGAGAATGGACTTAAGGACACGGGGAAGGGGAACGGTAAGCTGGGACGAAGTGAGAGAGTGGCATGGACGTATATACACTACAAAATGTAGAATAGATATCTAGTGGGAAGCAGCCGCATAGCACAGGGTGATCAGCTCGGTGCTTTGTGACCACCTGGAAGGGTGGGATAGGGAGGGTGGGAGGGAGGGAGACACAAGAGGGAAGAGATATGGGGATATATGTATAGCTGATTCACTTGGTTATAAAGCAGAAACTAACACACCATTGTAAAGCAATTATACTCCAATAAAGATGTTCAAAAAAATTAAAAACAAATAAATAAATAAAAGTTAGGTTATTTGTCTTTTTATTGTTGAGTTGTAAGTGTTCTTTATATGTTCTAGATACTAGACCCTTATCAGATAAATGATTTTCAAATATTTTCTCCCATTCTGTAGTTAAATACCAGTGTCTTTTAATAAATAAAAATATTTTTGGGAACAAAAACAATAAAACTAACAAAATATTTACATAATTTATATACTGAAACCATACAACACTGATAAATCAATGAAGACATAAATAAATGGAGTTATACCCTTTTCAAAGATTGGAAGACTCAGTATTGTTAAGATGTCAATTGTCCCCTAACTGATCTATAGTTTCAATTCAATCCAAATCAATTGTCTGATTCTAAAATCAATTATTGGTATCTGAAATGTACATGGCTTTAGATAAATCCATATAAATCCAAAGGATAATGATTTTGATGAAGAATAACAAAGTTCGAGGGATTACACTACATGATTTCAAGACATACTATAAACTATAGTAACCAAAATAGTGTGGTATTGGTGAAAAAACAGACAGAATACAGCAGAACAGAGAGTACAGAAATAGACCCACTCAATTAATGTGGTTAATCACTTTTTGACCTAATGCCAAGGCAATTCAATGGGACAGGAAAGTTTTTTCAACAACTAGTGTTGGCAACTGGATATTGATATGGAAAAAGAAAATCTTGACCCCTTCCTCGTACAATAAAATAAATATACACATACACAAAAATTAACTCAAAATGGATTAGAAATGTAAAAACTAAAACTATGGAACTTCTAGAACAAAATATTAAAGAAAAGCTTGGTGACCTTGGAATAGGCAAAGATTTCTTAGATATAGCACCAAGAATATGAATCATAAAAGAAAAAAATGATAAATTGGAATTCATCAAGAACTTTAAATCTTCAAAAGACACTGTTAAGGACATGAAAAGACAAGCCACAGATTGCGAAAAAATATTTGCAATACATACATTAGGCAAACGACTCCTATCTAAAATGTACAAATAATTCTTACTTGATCAATAGTAAGGCAAAAAACAGCCTCCTCTCCCTACCCCCTACAAATGGGAAAAAGGTTTAAACAGAGATTTTACTACAGAATATATACAAATGGTCAATAAATATACAAACAGATGCTCAACACAATTAGTCATCAAGGAAGTCCCAATTAAAATCACAATGAGAATGTACTATATACCCGTTATAATAGTCAAAAATTTAAAGTCTAACCATGCATACAAATTGTTGGCATTAATGTGGGGGAACTGAAAGTCTCATATGTTGCTGATAGAAATTTCAAGTTTGGAAAACATTTAGGTTGTTCCTTAAAATGTTAAACACGCATTCTTGTCCTAGTGAAAATAAAAACATACATCCACGCAGAAACTTATACTCAAATATTCACAGCAGCTGTGTTTGTAATAGGTACGTTCTGGAAGCAAACTGCAGTTCTATCAACACGTGAGTGGATAATAAATTGTGGTATATCTATACAATGGAATACTACTCAGCGATAAAATAAGTGACGCAATGGTACACTCAACAGCTGTTTGTCAGTGTTTGCCTGGAGATAGAGACGCAAGGGAATGGATAACAAAGGGGCATGAGGAAAATTTGAGGATGAGAGGAAGATACAAACTCACCAAATTGTACATTTCAAAGATGGGCAGTTTATTGTATGTCAATCGTACATAAATAAAGTTGTAAAAAAAAAAAAAGAAAAAATACACATCTATTATATAATTTTAAAGTTACTGAAAATATAATAAAGAAAAAAAAATAAACAAGTGTCCAACCATTTGATTCAGCAAGGCCAGGTTTGGAAATTTTTCTACAGAAGCAAGAAGTACTAGTCCTAAGAACATGTATTTGAGAACACTTATCACAGTATTGTTTATGGAAGCAAAAACAGAAACAACTTAAAGTATCTTTTGCTAGGGAAACAGATCAGTAAATTGTCAAGGACAATTATGCAGCCATTAAAAGAACAAACTTTATGCTTCAACTTGGAAGGTTGTTTCTGCTGTATGCTTAAGTGAGTAAAACAAAATGCAAATTATCCTGCGTGCTATTATGAGGTGACACTAGGTAGACGGACGGATGGATGAGCATCATAGATGGGCAGATCCATGGATGGACGGACAGATAGATCTCCTACATATGTGCTTCCACATATGAACACAGAGAAAAGTGAAGTGAGGACAGCTACACATTAAACTGTTATTATTGGCTGGATTAGAAAGGCTTTGGGAGAAGACTGTTCATACGTTTATGAATTATTCAACTTGCAAATATGAGTATGTTTTACTTTTATTTTTAGAAAAGTAAAAAGAAAAAGGATTAAAATAAAATAAAGTCAAGATTCAACTTGCTTTGAAATACATCCCAAAATATGTTGGCTTGAGGGTTAGAGAGAGGACCAGAGAGACAGAGGTGAGAGAAAGGAAGGGTAATAAAATGTCAATGGTGGAATCTAGGTGAATAGGTCATGGATATTTGCTGTGCCGCTTGAAAGTGACCATAATGAACACTGAGGGGAAAACTAACATAAAACAATAGATAGGTAGGTATGTAGATAGATAGATAGGAAGATGAATGGATAAATAACCAGACAGACAAGGCCTCTGACCACTGAAAAAAAGGAATCCGTAATGTAGCAGGAGATTAACTTTTTCTGGGATTGCCCAGGCTCCAGGTGTGCTCCATTCGACTCCCAGTAGCACACCATCTGTGCCACTGTCCCCCTTTTAATCTCCCTGGAGTGTGCTCTGGAGTGAACACTGTGTCAGGGCCTTTCTCAGGTGTACAGACTCTCCAGATACACAGAAGCCCATGGAAGGTTTGGGTCTTCAGAAGCACTTGGTACCCCCAGGGTCCCTAAGACAACCCCTGCCTCTTGGGTTACCTCTGCCCAACCCCACTGGGGAGCTCTGATCACAGGCTGTCTGCCACTCATCAGCTGCTACTGTGACCTCGGCTTCTTCAGCATACCTACTGACACTGTCACAACGACACTGTGAGGCTCTTCTTATCCTCTTTCCCTTTTGAGGAAGCCAAGGTACAGAGCAGTCATGTCACTTAATCTGGGTCTGTACTTTAGAAAGCAGTAGGGTTTGGGGCGGCTCCTGAGCCCGTGCTCTTAACACCTCTGCCCACATGGCTGCTTGTACAAGTGAGGGGGAGGCAGGGGCTTTGACTGCATCCCAACTCCAAACTCAACCCGCAAGATCGCAATGGGACTCTCTGTAGCCCCTGGGCCGACAACTGGCCAAGGCTGCGTGGAAGCTCCTCCTGGCTCCCGCAATGGGACTTGCCCAGAACGTGCTCACCTTAGACAGCTGCCACCTGCTATGCCCCCCTCATCTGGGGGCCAGGACACCCCTTCCTCCTGGAGAGTTTGGGGAACTCTGGGGACAGAATCTCCTCCCACTGGCCTCAGGCCACACCCACAGAAGGACACATCATCTCCCCTTGCAGGCACTAACCTGGGCACCTCAGGGACTTGCAACAGACCCCAGTCCTCCCTGAGGCTCTGGGCCGTCCACAGAAATCAAAGCCCCACACCAGCTCCAGGCATCGCATCCTGAGGCTGCATTTTAATGAGTCCAGGGGAAACACTTTTCCCAGAGAGATACGTATTCCTGCTCATCTTCATCTGCACCTTTCCTGGTCCAGAGGCTTTGCCTGGGCTCAAGCGATGATGGAAAAGTGCCCTCAGAGGATGAGGCTGGCATGTTCCGAGTTGTGATTCCCCAAGCGGCGGTGGAGCAGAGGGCTCAGCCTTCCCAGTGGGGACTAAGGAGGCCTTATTATTATAATAAATCAGTCTCACTTGATTGGCTGCACACGGTGGAGTGATGTGACCATATGTCACTTGGGCATTAAACAAATCCTAATGAGCTAAGAATATGTTTGTTTTAGCTAATTGACCTCTTTGGCCTTCATCAACCACTTGGTAAACATCCTCAGATAATGATTTCCAGGGAGCGGATTGTGGCTCTCGAGCGTGCTGAGAAGGTCCCCCGGCCCCAAGACCACCTCCTCCGGCTGCCGGCTGAGGCACACGTGCACGCCTGCCTGTGGCCACCCGGTCCCAGGAGGGTGCACTGGCGGTAACGGGGCGAAGGGAAAAGAGTGCAGCCAGGCGGCTCTCCCAGCGCTCGTCCCTGGCTATGTGACCACACTCTGAGCCATAGCTGTCTCATCTGTTAAGTGAGGGCAATGCCCACTTCCAGAGGGATGGGGAGACAAAGCAGGGGTTCGAGGGTCTAGGCTCCGTGGTAGGTATTCTTGGAAATCTGTGCCAAATCAGTCACCAGCTGGACGCACGTCACTTCTATGCAAAGGAGCGGGCGTCCAGCAGTTCTATGGGGACTGATGATCTGGAAACCTGTGGGGTCTGGACCACAGAGACCTAAGTCCTCCAACTCAGTTCTCCTTGCAAGCAGTGGGCCAAGGGCCGAGCCCTCAACCAGCGAGGGTCTTCTTTAGCCAGGATAATGGATGCTTGTTAGATCTCAGCGCTAACTTCATCTGCCCTGGAATCACCAATCCCGTTCATCATGCCCCACAATGTAGTTCAGACATTTCACTCCTATCATCTGAAAGCTGTCGGGGGGAACCACTTCGCTTCCCTGGATGCATTAGCAAGACGGGGGAATAAACTTCAAGCCGTGAAGTAGATGGAGCCTCAGACTCAACCTTGGCGCCGTCTAAGTGACGGTGACCCCACAGGCTTCTACTGGCTGCCCTCACATCCCCCCACCTAGGATGGTGGGCTTCCGTTAGCTACTGAACTCTGTTTCTTCAGCTACAAAACAGAGCAACTATCTGACACGAAGAACTTATCAGTAATCGAGTGCTTCCTTCTTCCCTGATGCTGTCAAGTGCCTTACCCATATTTTGTCACTTAATCTACACAATAAGTAAGACACTTCCCTAAGGCCACAGAGTAAAGGGTGGCAGTACCAGGCCCCCAAGTTCTCCCTAATTCCAGAGGGGTGTGTCGCCCAGTGCAGTGGGGAAATGCTATTTACTTGCAGGTTATTAACTCTGCTTTGCACGGTGGAGACTGTCAGCCTGTAAAGCGTGGAACACAGTGCGTGGCACGTGGCAGGAACTTAAACGGTAGTTATTCACGTTAGTCTACCAGAGGTGGCGCATCAAGATGAGACCCCACATACCTTCTGAGTCAAACCACTTCCGCCGTTTCTCCCCAGTCCCCAGGGCTGATGCGCTTGAATTAGACAGGATTAAAGGCTTACCGGAGCTGGAAGCTGCACCCCAACTCCCGTGTTTAGCCCCAGACCTTCTGTCCGCTGGCTGAGAAGGACGCGGGAGAAAGGCAGCCACGCAGGGCAGTGCTGTTGCCTGGCGCACGGTGTCGAGAGAGCTTTTGTGCAGGAGCCAGCCCTCCCTCTGGATCCTCATGTCAAGAAAATGGGCCCTGCTGCTGCCCGTGCTGCTCTGCAGCCTGGCTGGCCCCACACACCTATTCCAGCCGAGCCTGGTACTGGACATGGCCAAGGTCCTCCTGGATAACTACTGCTTCCCAGAGAACCTGATGGGGATGCAGGAAGCCATCGAGCAGGCCATCAAGAGTCGTGAGATCCTGGCCATCTCAGACCCTCAGACTCTGGCCCACGTGCTGACAGCTGGCGTGCAGAGCTCCTTGAACGACCCTCGCCTGGTCATCTCCTATGAGCCCAGCACCCTCGAGGCTCCCCGGCAAGCCCCAGCACTCATGAACCTCACGCTAGAGGAGCTTATTGCGGGGCTGCAGAATGGCTTCCGCCATGAGGTTCTGGAAGGCAATGTGGGCTACCTGCGGGTGGACGACATCCCGGGCCAGGAGGTGATGAGCAAGCTGAGGAGCTTCCTGGTGGCCAACGTCTGGAGGAAGCTCATGGGCACCTCTGCCTTGGTGCTGGACCTCCGCCACTGCACTGGGGGCCACATTTCCGGCATCCCCTATGTCATCTCCTACCTGCACCCAGGGAACACAGTTCTGCACGTGGATACCATCTACGATCGCCCCTCTAATACGACCACTGAGATCTGGACCCTCCCCGAAGTCCTAGGAGACAACTACAGTGCCAATAAAGATGTGGTGGTCCTCACCAGTGGTCGCACGGGGGGTGTGGCTGAGGACATCGCTTATATCCTCAAACAAATGCGCAGGGCCATCGTGGTGGGTGAGCGGACTGTAGGGGGGGCCTTGGACCTCCAGAAGCTGAGGATAGGCCAGTCTGACTTCTTTCTCACCGTGCCCGTGTCCAGGTCCCTGGGGCCCCTGGGCAAAGGCAGCCAGACTTGGGAGGGCAGCGGGGTGCTGCCTTGTGTGGGGACACCGGCCGAGCAGGCGCTGGAGAAGGCCCTGGCCATCCTCACGCTGCGCCGCGCCCTGCCGGGCGTCATCCAGCGCCTGCAGGAGGCCCTGCGGGAATACTACACGCTGGTGGACCGCGTGCCCGCCCTGCTGCACCACCTGGCCGACATGGACCTGTCCTCGGTGGTCTCCGAGGAGGACCTGGTCACTAAGCTCAACGCCGGCCTGCAGGCCGTGTCCGAGGACCCCAGGCTCCTGGTGCAGGTGGTCAGGTCCAGAGAAACCTCTTCTGGGCCCGAGGATGAAGCTGAAGACCCCCCGGAGATGGTCTCAGAAGTGCCCGAGGACGAGGCTGCCCGGCGGGCCCTGGTGGACTCCGTGTTCCAGGTGTCCGTGCTGCCGGGCAACGTGGGCTACCTGCGCTTTGACAGGTTTGCCGACGCCTCGGTGCTGGGGGTGCTGGCCCCGTACATCCTGCGCCAGGTGTGGGAGCCCCTGCAGGACACGGAGCACCTCATCATGGACCTGCGGCAGAACCCTGGGGGGCCGTCCTCCGCCGTGCCCCTGCTGCTCTCCTACTTCCAGGGACCTGACGCCGGCCCCGTGCGTCTCTTCACCACCTACGACCGGCGCACCAATGTCACACAGGAGCACTTCAGCCAGACTGAGCTGCTGGGCCAGCCATACGGCACCCAGCGCGGGGTGTACCTGCTCACCAGCCACCGTACCGCCACCGCAGCCGAGGAGCTGGCCTTCTTCATGCAGTCGCTCGGCTGGGCCACGCTGGTGGGCGAGATCACGGCGGGCAGCCTGCTGCACACGCACACGGTGCCCCTGCTGGAGACGCCCGAGGGCGGCCTGGCGCTCACAGTGCCCGTGCTCACCTTCATCGACAACCATGGCGAGTGCTGGCTGGGGGGCGGCGTGGTCCCCGATGCCATTGTACTGGCTGAGGAAGCCCTGGACAGAGCCCAGGAGGTGCTGGAGTTCCACCGAAGCCTGGGGGAGCTGGTGGAGGGCACGGGGCACCTGCTGGAGGCCCACTATGCTCGGCCAGAGGTCGTGGGGCAGACAGGCGCCGTGTTGCAAGCCAAGCTGGCCCAGGGGGCCTACCGCACAGCAGTGGACCTGGAGTCACTGGCCTCCCAGCTCACGGCAGACCTGCAGGAGATGTCTGGAGACCACCGTCTGCTGGTGTTCCACAGCCCTGGCGAGATGGTGGCTGAGGAAGTGCCCCTACCACCTCCCATCGTCCCCTCCCCAGAGGAGCTCTCATACCTCATCGAGGCCCTGTTCAAGACAGAGGTGCTGCCGGGCCGGCTGGGCTACCTGCGTTTCGACGCCATGGCTGAGCTGGAGACGGTGAAAGCCATCGGGCCGCAGCTGGTACAGCTGGTATGGCAGAAGCTAGTAGACACGCCCGCGCTGGTGGTCGACCTGCGCTACAACCCTGGCAGCTACTCCACGGCCGTGCCGCTGCTCTGCTCCTACTTCTTCGAGGCAGAGCCCCGCCAGCACCTCTACTCCGTCTTTGACAGAGCCATGTCGAGGGTCACAGAGGTGTGGACCCTGCCCCAGGTGGCAGGCCAGCGCTACGGCTCCCACAAGGACCTCTACATCCTGGTGAGCCACACCAGCGGGTCAGCGGCTGAGGCTTTCGCTCACACCATGCAGGACCTGCAGCGTGCCACCATCATCGGGGAGCCCACGGCTGGAGGGGCGCTCTCCGTGGGCATCTACCAGGTGGGCAGCAGCCCCTTATATGCCTCCATGCCCACACAGATGGCCCTGAGTGCCAGCACCGGTGAGGCCTGGGACCTGGCTGGGGTGGAGCCAGACATCACCGTGCCCATGAGCGTGGCCCTCTCCACAGCCCAGGACATAGTGGCCCTGCGTGCCAAGGTGCCCACTGTGCTGCAGACAGCCGGGAAGCTCGTGGCAGATAACTACGCCTCCCCTGAGCTGGGAGCCAAGATGGCATCCAAACTGAGCCGTCTGCAGAGCCGCTATGCCAGGGTGACCTCAGAAGCTGCCCTGGCCGAGATGCTGGAGGCTGACCTGCAGGTGCTGTCCGGGGACCCACACCTGAAGACAGCCCATATCCCTGAGGATGCCAAGGACCGCATTCCTGGGATTGTACCTATGCAGGTGAGTTACAAGGGAGACTTGGTCCAGCACAGTCCCAGGAGAGAGTCAACCAACCGTCCGCACATCCAGGGCTCTGTGCAGGGTGCAAAGCAATGGCTTCCAGACGTGTTTTCATGTTAAATTTTTCACCAGTCACATCTTTTCCTCTCTCTCACCCTGTCCTCCAGTCCCTCATATGCCCATGAGATCCCTAAGCACCTCAGTAGAACATCGGTACCCACAGGAGCTCAGTTTGAAAAGTGCTAGTATAGAAGGAGCTTCACTCTTGGTTGGGTAGAATGCAAGGGTTTGTAGGGCTTCCCATTGTCAGTGCTGGAGAAAGAGGTTGATAAGTCACATGAGGTCCCCGTGATTTCCTATTCTGGAAATGGGGGGTATGTGTGCACCCACATCACCTGCTTGCCTCAGGGGTTTGCAGTTTGTGTGAATGAGTCAGGGGGATGGAGACAGGGAATCAGCACAGGTCCTGGCATCACAGTTGCCTTGGATCTAGAGCATGGAGCCTGGGGACAGGTGCAGGAGTGTCCACGCACAGCCTGGACAACCCCTGCAGTGAGGCTGCTTGGTTAGGCACCGACTGCCTTCTCCTCCCCTCCCGCAATGCCAAGTACTGTCTCCCAAAGGAGTTGCGCTGGGTGGGCGTGCACCATGATACAAGGGCCAACTGAAGGGGAAATTCTGGGCCAGGCTGTGTGGTCAAGACATTTGAAGCCAGCACTGCAGGTCTGGGGAACACTGAAAAGGTAAATCAAGGCTGAGGAGTTTTGCTGCCGGGGTAGATGAGGGAAAAGTTCTCCCGATCAAGGGCCAAAGCACACCACAGGACTCACCGAGCACTCCCATCAGCAAGAGCTGGATCTAAAGCACCTTTACAACACCTCTCCATGGTGTTTATCATCTATGATATAACTGCATAGTCACAACAAGTAGGCAGGGAAGCATTTGTCCTGGTTCCCTTGAAGCCAGGACCTGAGACAGGGGCTTAGGTGCGGTCAGTTGATGTGGGAGGTGGTCACTGAAGCAGCAGTGAGGAAGTGGGGAAAGTGGGACAGGAAGTGTGGGCGCATTATGGAGCCTGTTGCCTCTGAAGACTGCAACAGCACCCTGAGAAGTGTGAGGAATGCCTCTGCAGACGTGACCCCACGGCTCCCACTCTCTGTTAGCTGAAGGTCCCCCTGGGGACATGAACGCTCTTAGATTCTGGGGCAGCTTGGAGAAGGTCCTGAAGTAGAGAACAAAAAACAAGGGTATGCTAGAGGCAAAGCCCTGTCAGCCTGCGTCAAGCTGTGGCTGAAATCAGAGGGCTAAGGGCACCAAAAGCATCTACTGCCAAACTGTTATCCCATTTTACAAAAAGAGGAACTGAGGCCTGGAGGGGTACAGAGGAGAGCGGCCCATGGCCAAAGGGCTTGTGACTGAGGTCAGCACAAGGCCTGGAGGCCGGGTGTCCTAGTCAGCAGGGGTGTTCCTGGTTTGCAGTCACCTGGTGTGGATTCATATTCTGGCTCTTCCACTTACTGGCTGTGTGCCCTTGGGCAAGTTACTTAATCACTCTGTGCTTCAATTTTTTTCAGTAAAAAGATGGGGATAATAGTGTCTTCTCTACGGTAAATGCTACATGCTCAGCACAGGGCCAGATCCCTGGTAAAGACTCAAGGGCCCAGTAGTTCATGTCTTCAGATGATGATGTCTTTAGACGATGAGCTCAGAGACAAAAAGTGTCTGGGGAGCTCAGGGGAGTCAGAGTGGAGACCATGCCTGGGCCTTTCAGCTCTGACACCAGGGTGAGAGGTTGGCACCCATGAGCATTCCCTGTAAGGAGGCTGCTGACCATTCATTGGGGTTCATATCCCAGGCCCACTACTCATGTAACCACCTGGATACCAACAGGAAAGGCCCTGGCACCTACAACCTCCTTAGGAAATGTTAGCTCCCTTCCTGTGGGCTCAATATATCTCATGATATAAAGGACCTCCGTGGCACCCACTTTCAAATCTGACCTTTCACTGTATCTGGCAGAAGTGACAAGGTGTGGATGCTGGGCACGGTTTGGCAGGATAACAGGGAAACATGGCTATGGGAGAGTTTGACCTGGACTTTCTTCTTTAGCGGAGCTAATTGTCCATTTAAGTACTATGGTCAATAATGAAATAAAGATACTCAGAACCTTAAAAAAAATAATTTGAGCTTTCAAATCTCTCCTCTCCTGACATGGAGCCGACCTCCCACTCTTTCAGATCCCTTCCCCTGAAGTCTTTGAAGACCTGATCAAGTTTTCCTTCCACACTAATGTGCTTGAGGGCAACGTTGGCTACTTGAGGTTTGATATGTTTGGGGACTGTGAGCTGCTCACCCAGGTCTCCGAGCTGCTGGTGGAGCATGTCTGGAAGAAGATTGTACACACGGACGCCCTGATTGTCGACATGAGGTCAGTGGGCGGGGCTCAGCAGTTCCCAGCGAGGCTGGGGCAGCTGCTGGAAGACAGTCAAAGCCATGAGTCTAGTAGGGATGAAAGGACCTTGGGACGCCGGCAAGAACCCAAGTGGAATAGCCCGCCTGGCTCTCAGGGCTCTGGCCAGCTATTCTGGGGTTCTGGTTTAATTAGCCAGGTGGGACCCCACCACTGTTGGTTTTTTTAAGCTCAGGTGACCAAGGCTGAGAACCACTGAGCTAATCCAGTGGTCCCCACACTTACCTAGTCACAGGATTCAGTGAGGAGAGAGGGGAAGTGTGACCTTGAACACACTGATTCCAGGACCCCTCCCTGCTGAATCCAGAGCCCCAGGAGTGAGGTCCAGTGATCCGTATAGTTAACAGGCATCATCCAGGTGGCTCTGATGATCAGCCGTGTTTGGGACAGCTAGGCTTCCACCTATGCTTGTGTCTCACATCTCACGAAATCAGCCCAGGACAACCCTGGTCATGAGAATCATAAAGCCAGTGGCCCAGAGAGAATTTGCGATTTAGTCACTATTGTTGCAAAAAGAACTCTTTACACTACAAAATGATTGTTGGGGGGATGCTTTCAGCTAGACCTCTCATCGGCTTCTGTGAAGGTATGCCTCATACAGGTTGAGTTTCCTTCCGAGAGCTGGGGAAGGATGGGTAGAAGAATGTCCTTCAGTAACCAGACCTCTTGTCACTCCCGGGGCCATCAGCAGACGTGCCCTGGGCACCTTCCATGGGCACTGGGAAGGGGGGAGCCAGCTCCCCTGGGAATTGGACACTATCCCCCGCCCCGCCACCCTACCCCCCATCCCCAGCTGCTGGATTGACTGAGAGGGAGCTCTGGCTTCTGGCTTGCAAAACTCTTGTGATTCCTAGTCGTCACTAGGTGGCACTGGATCCCAGAGGCGGACTCTCCTCCCTGGAAGATGAACCATCTCCCAGGGCTTGGGTTTGGGTATACACAGAACTTGAGCTTGGGGACTCCTGTGGCACCTCTGATGACTTTATTCTTCAAACGCTCTATTGACCATCCAAATGACCTTCATGCTAAGTCCCTTTCTGCTTAACTGTGTCATCCACATTTTTCTAAAGAGGAGACCCAGCCCACAGGTGTGCTTTGCTTAAAGATCCTTCCAAGCCAAGGTTTGGAGGTTCAGATGCAGAAGTCATGGGCCATGAACCCATCCTAGACCATCAACTGGAAGAGACTCCTAATACACTGCCAGCCCAGGATTCCTCGTTTCACAAATAAGGAGACAGGGGCCCAGCGAGGTCACACAGCAGGACAAATCCAAATAGCCTGGAATGATCACAGGATCCCTCACCCCCAATGCAGTTCCACAACTCTGAACACTCCACCACACTAAGAGCCATGTTAGGACACCTCAACTAAGATACCTAGTGCGTTCTGTGAAATTATCAAGCATGAAACTAGGGAAGACAGTGCTCTCAAAATGTGCAGGCAGCATGGGTGCATGGGAGAAGTACACGGTCAGTAAGCTGGGGAAATTTATCAACAAGTTCCAGACTGTAGGACTTAGGGCCTTTAATATAATATATACAATATGTATCACATAATGTATTAATGTGTGAACAGAAGGGGTGGGTAAGTTATGCAGTATTTTCTAAATAAATTTGACCACAAAGTCTCTGGTTCTCAAGAATCTTGTACTCTGGGAAATGCCAACCAAAGAATTCTGTAGGAGGAAGAAAGGACACCAGATTGAGGCTGCCTGGAATTAGAACCCTCCACAGGGCAAGGATTAGGGCACCCAGAGGGGCACCGAGGGCTTCCCTGTGGGCTCCGCCCCTCAGTGGGCAACATTTCCCTTCCCTCAGGTTCAACATCGGTGGTCCCACCTCCTCCATCTCCGCCATATGCTCCTACTTTTTCGACGAAGGCCCACCTATTCTGCTGGACAAAATCTACAACCGGCCCAATGACTCTGTCAGTGAGCTCTGGACCCACGCACAGCTCGAAGGTGGGTACAGAAGCCTTTCCTTCCTATTATCATTCTAGAAGCTTCTGGGAAATCAAGGAAAGACAGTTTGGGTTCGGGTAAAAGTAACTGTAGCTAGAATATAAAGCCCCCGTCCTATGCCATGTACTCTGTACATAAGACCTTTAATCCCTGCAAAACATGTACCATTATACCTACTTTCTAGATGAGAAAAATGAGTCCCAACTAGGTCAAATAGCTTGTCTAAGGTCACTCAGCTAATAAGTGATAGCTCCCAAACTCAAACACTGGTTTGTCTAAAACCAAAATGCCTGCCATTCCTGCCACAGCAACCATCAGCCTGCAAGACAAATGTAAAGCTAGAAGGGTCCTCAGGCCATCACCAAATCCCACGGCGTTTCCAGTGGTTTTCCATCTCACCTGAACTCTCAGCAGTTTGCCAGCACACCTACCTAAAGGAAGTTCATAACTCTGATGGGGCTTCTGTTAACTGCCCTGAGGCCAGAGCAGTGGCCGGAGGAAGTAGTACAGTCCCTGCGCTTCACAGAGCCACGGCTCTCCAGCCACATCCCAGGTGGATAGCCTTGCTCCATCTCCCTTGCCTACCTTGCAAAACCAAGGAACCTGCCCATCCATCTGAAAAGAGGAGGCTGGGAAGCCAATGGGGGGTGTGCCTCCTCCGATCAGAAAAGCACCCTGCAATTTTCATTTGCATACTTCCTTATCACACAAGCATTTGGAGGGAATCTTCCAAGATATACATTCAATAATATTGCAAAATGTAAATAAAAATCAGGACCAGATGAATTCTCAATTCAAATAGACATTCAAGACCAGCAGTTAAAAACAGATCTGCAGATCATGGGGTCTTGGAATTGCGATGTCCAGTACGGAAGCCACATGCCACACATGGATAGAGGTGCATAAAGTGTTCAGTGCACACCAGATTTTGAGGACTTTTTATGAAAAAAAAGAATGTAAAATATCTCAATAATTTTATTGATGACATTTTGAGAGGAACAAATTTTGGATTTGTTGAGTTAGATAAAACAGTATTAAAATTCATTTTGTTTAACGTGGCTTCTAGAAAACTTGAAATGACATATGTGGCTTGCATTCGGGCTCATGTTGCTTTTCTATTGGACATCACTGTTCTAGAGGGCTGTCGTCATTAAGTCATAAACTTGGCTCTTCTGAGGGTCCAAAGTGAAGAGAGTCTGGTCAGGTTAGCCCTTTTCTCGGCTAAGTCAGTCCAGCCTCTTCCCATCACTGGTGATAAAATCTCTCAAGTACTGGCATGCTCGGGACCCGGCACACATCCTTATCCCCATTTTACAGATGCAGAAACTGGGGCTCAGAAAGGTGGGGTGACTTGCCTGTGGACACAAGGACACAGAACTAAATCCCTGGCCCTCCTCTCTGTAGTCTAAGCAGTATGGAGAAGGCAGGTGCCCAGGGTGGAGACTTGACTCCCTATTTTGAAGGGCCTTATATCCTGCAGGTGAACGCTACGGCTCCCAGAAGAGCATGGTCATTCTGACCAGCAGTTTGACAGCTGGCGCCGCAGAGGAATTTACCTACATCTTGAAGAGGCTGGGCCGGGCACTGGTCATCGGGGAGGTGACCAGTGGGGGCTGCCAGCTGCCGCAAACCTACCACGTGGATGACACCGACCTGTACATCACCATCCCCACTGCCCGCTCAGTGGGGGCTGCAGACGGCAGCTCCTGGGAAGGGGTGGGTGTGGTGCCTGACGTGGCTGTCCCTGCAGAAGCAGCCCTCGCCAGAGCCAAGGAGATGCTCCAGCACACTCTGCTAAGGGCGAGGCGGAGCCCACGCCTGCAGGGCCGCCGCAAGGGCCACCATAGTCAGAGCCAGAAAAGGCCGGGACCTCTGGGACACATCCAAGGGGCACCCAGGCATGAGGTCCTGACTGAGGCCCCCAAAGGGCAGCAAAGGGGCCTGCTGCCCTCTGGTTAGGCTTGAGAATCAGAGATACCCTTGGAGCTCATATACCTGGTCTCTTCCCAATTGCCAGCATCCTCCCTGTTGGAACACCTCAGGACAGGAAGCTCACCCCCTTCAAAGTCAACCCCCTCCTGGGAAGTGAAGCCCATATCTATCTCCACCGACGCTTCTTAATCACCAACCCCTGGTCCTCATGCAGTCAACTAGAGCGTCTCTGTCCAACAGCGTCATAACGTGAGCCACGGAGGCCAGGCACATGTGTCACTTTACATTTTTAAGGAAAGTATAAAGAAGCAGGTGAAATTAATTTTAATAGTATACTCCATTTAACCCACTATATTCACAGTAATATCATTTCAATGCGTATTCAATATAAAAATTGTCATGAATGAGATACTTTTGCACCACGTCTTTGAGATCCAGTGTGTGTCCCACACTTATAGTACATCTCCATTGGCACATGTCACGTGTCTAGCACACAGCAACCACCTGCAGCTGGTGGCCCCCATGTGGGACAGAGCCCCACTCCCCCGCTACACTGTCCCCATTCTGTCCTCCCTGCACGGGCATCTTCCCCAGTAGTGTACCTCTCCCACTCTGCCCCGGGATCATTTCTGTCCCCGCCATGCTGTGTAGTCCTCAGGGGTGGAAACCGTCCTACGCATCCTTGTCTCCTACTGCCCAGCACTTGGCATGGCACCTGACACAGGCGGTGGATGCACAGTGAACACACATGCCTATGAAGCTGCAAAACTACGTTTCCCTCCAAGTGTCAGCCCTCGGACACATGAAGACAAATTCAGTTTCACTTAGAGCCCTCTCCTCCCTGCCCTAAACCCTCCCAGTCCAATTCTACACAGCAAGTCTATCTTTCCTTCACGTTCCTCCCATGACCTTGTTCTCCTGCTTCTGCCAGGGACCCAAAAGTGAGCTCAGGTGCCACGCAGAATCCCGCCATGCAGCGTTGCTACCAGAGGGGAGAGTGGCCCTGCGTGGTGGTCTGGGGACCTGCCCTGCTCGTCCAAGTGCAGCCTGTCACTGCCAGCTCTGGCGACCAAGCTGACTCCTAACAGGGTGAGCAGTTTGAGACAGGCAGAGCCCAAGACCTCCCCCAGGGTTGGGCCAGCCCTGGGAGGAGACCTGGAGCCCAGGGGTAACCTGGAGGAATGAGAGGCCCCCGGTTTGTGCCCTGGGCCCATGCAACTCTGCTCTGCTAGAGTCACAGGGACCCAAAAATGAGAGACCTCTGAGGCTCTGCCCAAAGTCATGGTGGGGTGAGGCCAGGAGGGCAGGGAGATCCCAGTGCACAATCCCTGCTCCCAGAGCTCCAGGCTCCAGGACTGCCGGGGTGAGGATGAAGTTCTGGTCCTGTCCTGTCCGGCCCTCTGGTGAGTCCAGGCTGCAGCTGCCACAGGCGACTCCCCAGGGCACCAGGCATGGCCTGGACTTCATCAGCCCCCTCCCTAGACCTCAGAGATCTGGGGAATCTGGGCCACCACCATCTCTAGGGGTTTCTCCACTAGAACACCTCAAAACAACCCTGTCTAAACTGGAAAGCCCTGATGGAAGGCAAGATTTCTCTCCAGCTCCTTTTCCTCCTGCTAAATTCAAGTAAGATTCATGACATGATCGTATTTTAGTAGTTGTCATACATACTGTGATCTCACAGTTTTCTTCATTAAACCTACTGCTACCCAGGCAAATGTGTGACCACATTATATGCTTATACTCTAGGACTCTCTCTCCTCCCTCTTTCTCTCTCTCTCACATACACCTACAAAGAGATACATACATATATATACACGCATATATATGTATGTGTGTGTATATATATATAATATACATATATATATATATATATACACACACAGCTATGAGATGATTACCTAAATCAAACGATGGTTTCTTCTAGATGGTAGCATTTGGGGTGATGTTTTAACTTTCTTATTTATACTTTCTCTTTTTCTTAAATCCTTGTAATTAGCATATATCATTATTTTCAAATGCAGCCATCGTTATTCCAAAAATATAATAAAGAAGATAACATAAATTATATAACTGACTCACTATCTATACCTTAGTGATCATTAGTGGTTGTTCTTTTTTTTTTTTTTTTTTTTTTTGCGGTACGCGGGCCTCTCACTGCTGTGGCCTCTCCCGCTGCGGAGCACAGGCTCCGGACGCGCAGGCTCAGCGGCCATGGCTCACGGGCCCAGCCGCTCCGCGGCATGTGGGATCTTCCCGGACCGGGGCACGAACCCGCGTCCCCTGCATCGGCAGGTGGACTCTCAACCACTGCGCCACCAGGGAAGCCCCGCGTGTTCATTTTTTTATGGGTTTTCCTTTCACATCTTTTGGATTTCCTTGATTTGCACCACTGCTGTTTCCTGCAGCTTAATTTGTTTAAGCTGTCCCACAGGCACTGTGGGGTTACAGATGGCAAATACCCTGGTGGGTCTTAAACAGGGGAAGGGGTGGAGCGGTTTAGGGTGGGTGACATACACAGATCTCTCTTCTGAGCTTCACACCACATGGACATCCATTGTTACCACCTCCACCAGAGTCAGCTCCGCCCAGAGCCTTAGACAGGATCAGTTATTCACTGGCGGTCACACACCTAACACAGTGGATGTTTGCCCTCCTTTAGGTCACCAGCATTTGCACCGCCTTTGGATGTTCAGAGAATTGCTCCCCATATGAACGTGTGGGAAACAGACTTACTCAGAAGCAGAGAGGTGGTTAGGAGCTCAGGTTCCAGCTTGAGCCTGCCCAGATAGGAAGGCCAGCCCTGCCACTTCCAGGCTGTGTGACTCTGGGCAACTTGCTTCACATCTCTGTGCCTCAGTTTCCTCAACCATGCGATGGACGAGATAATAGCACTTCTGGGGCTGTGTAGATTGAATGATTAATCTAGTGCTTGGCCAATGTCAGCTGTAACCATTCCCCCACCATGAAACCAGATGTCCTGGACGCTCACTTTTCCAGCTCCCTGGCTGTGGGGTATGGACATGTGGTCCTGCCTGGGCCAACCAGAGGCCCCTATGCAGGACATTTTTTTTTTTTATGGAGCAAGTGACCCAGGGAAGCTTGGTAGCAGCAATGACCAGACGTCCAGCGTGCAGGGCAGCATGGCTGTGCCCCGACTTATCAGGGACAGAAGCAGCACCTTCCAGAGGCGGTTCCCCTGCCTGACCACAGATGAGGTCCTGCCGAGTAGCTCCTTGCTTCTGCCTACTATTCAGCCTGGGCTCCCTGCTTGCCCACCCAACACTGGGTGCAGCCCTGGCTCCTCTCAAGATATCCTTTTCCACTTCAACCAGCCACACACTTTGCTTTCTTACAATGAACTGCATCGTCCATCCCCCCTGCCTTGTCCTGAGGTCCTGGCTCGGTACCTAAATCCCCACCACAGCCTCCTGCCCCATTTCTGTGTTCCGGCCTGTAGCCAGGGCCACTGCTCTGCCATGCAACCTTCTCCCATGTCCCCCTGCTTGAGGACCCCTCAAGGCACCCACTGATGTGCTGTGAGAGGGGCTGGACCAGGCCGTCCACCCCCTTTCCCAGGGTATCCCCAGGCACAGACAGGCTGGACCTTCACCATCAGGATCGTTGCTGGAGACTTGACCCAGCTCTCAGGCACCATGCTGGAGCACCAGAGGGTAGGACTGGAGACTTGACCCAGCTCTTCTCCCATCTCACTCACCCTCCTGCTTCCTGTGTGCCTCCATCTGCCAAACAGCCCAACACGAAGCAGACGGCCCCATTTGTGTGTCAGTGAGGGTCATGGCCACCCACACAGCTTTAATGCAATGAAAGGATACAACTTCGAAAGAAAAAGGATACAGCCCGAATCACAGCTGTGGGCAAAGAAACCTGCCTCCAAGGTCCCCAGTGGAGAGCGCTCAACTCACACTTCCTAGTTTCTATAGGATTAGCTGCCTAAGGACCTCCTTGCTACCTCGCAGATCAGGGTGGCTGGCAGTGAAAATAGCCTCCTAATCCAAGCAGCTTAGAATAGCAAGGGTATCAGAGGCTACTGGCTTCCTGTCTCCTGCTCCAGGAAAACATAAGGTGACCGGGGAAGAAAAAGTTACATTTAAAGAACAAGAACGGCTGCCCTCCTTCCAGAAGGCACTGTCTCCCCAACGCCCATTCAAAATCGCTTTCCTGGGCTTCCCTGGTGGCGCAGTGGTTGAGAGTCTGCCTGCCGATGCAGGGGACACGGGTTCGTGCCCCGGTCCGGGAAGATCCCACATGCCGTGGAGCAGCTGGACCCGTGAGCCATGGCCGCTGAGCCTGCGCGTCCGGAGCCTGTGCTCCGCAACGGGAGAGGCCACAACAGTGAGAGGCCCGCGTACCGCAAAAAAAACAAAAACAAAAACAAAATCGCTTTCCAAAAATTCTTTTCTAGGACGCGGCACAAATCAAAACACATTGGAGAATAATTTGTTTTTAAAATAAAAGTTTTATTCTATGGATTTCATATCTTACTATATGATATTTAGACCTCACACATGACTTCTACTACAAAGAATAAAAACAAAATTATACATATAGGCAGGGCATGTAAAACCCCTTCTCTGAAGAGAAGTGGCCTGCAGGGAAGGCATGCTGCCACCAGGGGGCGGCAGCACCTCCCAAGGAAAGAAAGGCTGGGAGGTTTACCGTAGGACAACGCCTGCTGACTTTCACCCCTCTATAGGGTCTCTCCCTGTGCCTAGAGGAACAGGGCAGTACTGTGAGGTTAGCAGGGCCAGGCCCACCACCCAGTTGGTTCAAAGGCTGGGAGCATAACAGAGTTAGGGGTCTCCAGCTGGTGGTTCCTGCCCCTCCCCACGCCACCACCACTAACGTGCTTCCTTAAGTCCATGCCATTTTGGCCATCAGTTTTTTAGAGAGACAATTCCACATACGGTCCTGATTTCTGGCCTCTCTTGAGAGCTGCACTTGGCCTGGCACTAAGGAGCCTTCACCTAGGACACATGAGCTCCAGGTGTCAGGTTGACTCTCACCTCCCCTTCCCTCTGCTCTCCCCAAGCCCAGTGGGCTACACACACTTTCATTAACATAATTATATAGTCTTTTGAGTAGAATCTGCGGTCTAAGATTCAGAAATTGGCCAGAAGTAGATATGGACCTAGGACCCTGGCCTTGTTAAGGTTTTACTTCTCTTCCAGATAAAAGCAGAAAGAAAAGCAAATCTCGGTAAAAATTGAGAACTAAAATGGATCTGAATTCAGAATGTCTCATTTTAGCCTCATGAGCACATTTGGGGGACTTTTAGAAATCTTAATGGAATGGCTGCTGTTTTGGTAGGTCATATATTGAGATATAATTTGCTATTTTTCCAGCCACTATAGGTATTTTCTCTTCCGTTGTCCAAAAAGCAAGCCAAGAGTTTCTGTTTATTGGCTCAGTGGCTCCTGTGTTACCTGCCTAATGATGGTATTGCCAGAAAACCAGCAGGGCTGAGATCCTGGGAGAAGATCCAGAGCACGTTGGAGGATAGAGGCGAAGACACCAACACGGCATGGGGATGCTGCTTGATGCTAAGAGAGGGTATTCTTAGGTGGGAGGTGCTGGGGAATGTCCTGTAAACTGGAGAGACAGGGGAGGGATTTTAAAAAGACAGACTGCCTGTCCTACCAGAATAGGATTACGGTAGAGAACAGATTAAATTAGATATAGAGAATCTAAGGAATGTGATGATTCTTACCCCAGAATTGTCGAGTAAAATTCATACCTGCTGATGTGATGTTCTGTGGCAACATCATCTGCCAACTCTTAACTGGGATGGAAGGTGGCAGAGTGAGCATGGGCAAAGTCGTGATTAAAAGTGACTGATCTCAAGTCGATATAGGAGAGTAGGAGAGAAAAGGGACGAGACAGGCTTCAACTGCCATGGGGACTTTGGGAACGCGGCCTGGTGACAAGTAGGAACTGCCACATTAATAAACTGGAAGTCATCACCTCCATAAGTCATCTTGGCGGCTGTCAATTTGAATGGCTACAAAGCAACTTGCATCTACATCAATTTTTGCCAAAATGAACTCCATCTTAAAAAGTTGACTTGGGAGATGTTTTCCTGTGCTTCTTCATAAAATTAATTAATTTTTTTTCAAAATGTCTCTCTTGCTTATGAATGACGTGCTCACTATCAGTAATCATTCTGTTTGCGGCCATAGCCGAGGTTCCCAGAGAAGTGTGGGTGGGCCAGGGAAGACACACCAGTGTAGACATCTCAGGGGTCCTAGCCTTGACCTCACCACCTCTTGCCTTGCATCACTTTGCACGTCAGCTCATCATGGACCTCAATGCTCACTGCTATAAAGTCAGGGGATGGACTAGAAATGTAGAATCCCTTTCGATTCTAAATTTCTATTGTTTTAGTATAGTGCACTCATGCCTGTCAAACTGATTCCTAAGAAATTATAGAGCAATCCGACAAGTCAGAGGAGAACAGCTGTGCATCCATTTTAACAGATGTCGAAACCCTTGTGCGAAGCTGGTGTGTCAGGAATGAGGCCAGAACCAGGCATCTCGTTCATTCCTCCCACAAAGGTCTGTCGAATGCCTGCTATCTGCCTACATTGCTCTAGCTGCTGGGGATACAGCAGCGAACAAAACAGCAAAAATCCCTTATGGAACTTACATTCTAGTGATGGGAAATACAAGAAACAAGACAAATCAGTAAAAAGAGTAAGCAAAACGGTGAAAAGTGCTCAAGAGAAGGGCAATAGAAAATGTTGGGGAGGGGAGGAAGGGTGCAAGTTGAAATTGTAGACAGGGAGTCAATGCCTGTCTTAAGTCCCAGTTTTTTCATCGTCCACAATGCCACACAATCTGGCTGAGCAGACGCATGGCAGGCTGGGAAGGATGTGAGCACAAGTGGGGCAGTCCTGGGGTCTTATTCTTGTACTGCTTCTCCAGAACCCATGGTCTTAGGAAAGTCAGCTGACCTCTTGGAGTTCAGTTTCTTCCGTAGTAAAATGGGAATTAAGTATCTACCTCCTGCGGGACTTCTCTGGTGGCGCAGTGGTTGGGAGTCTGCCTGCCGATGCAGGGGACACGGGTTCGAGCCCTGGTCTGGGAAGATCCCACCTGCTGCGGAGCAACTAAGCCCGTGTGCCACAACTACTGAGCCTGTGCTCTAGAGCCCACGTGATGCAACTACTGAGCCCCGTGCCACAACTACTGAAGCCCGTGTGCCTAGAGCCTGTGCTCCACAACAAGAGAAGCCACTGCAATGAGAAGCCCGTGCACTGCAACAAAGAGTAGCCCCCGCTCGCCGCAACTAGAGAAAGCCCGCACGCAATGAAGACCCAACACAGCCAAAATTTAAAAATCAATCAATTAATTAATTAATTAATTTTAAAAAGTATTTACCTCCTGGGCATATCATGTAGATTAAATGACATAACGTACATCATTGCATGGTGTGGAGTCTCAGATTCCAACCCCATGAGGTGCCCTCTCCTGTCCCACATGGGACGGCAGCCCTTCTAATTAATCTTCTTCCCCACATGGGACGGCAGGAGAGGGAGGCTCCCCAAAGCTTCAGCCCCCTTCTTGGCACAGCCTCCCGGTGGGCAAATTGTAGCCCCACGCGGCTCCCAAAGGGGCCCGGCCTGCAGGACTCCTGACCTCCTTCAAGGAGGGTGGGGCCTCCAAGCCTCACTATAGAAATGGGGGTGCTTCTTTGTTGCCTCTGTGGAGCACTGCTGCTTCCTTCCAGATGCAGAGGAAACAGCTCAGAGGGTCCATCTCCTCTCCTCCAGCCCACTTTTCCTGCTGCAGCCAGAGGCCCCCTGGAAGGGTTTCTTGGAGCCGGCCCTCCAGGGCCCTGGTCTGAACTCCTTTCCTTCGATGCCTTCCTATGTCTCCATCTCAGAGGCCCACCTCCCCACTAAGTCTGCCCCACCTGGGCCTTGGAGCACCCTCAGACACTACAGCTCAGGACCACCTTCTCCCCAGCACTGCCCTCCCTGTCTGAATCATCAGCTCTTGCTGGACTCTGAGGCTCAGCTCACATCCCCAACCCTCAGGAGGCCTCCAGGGGTACCCTCCTCCCCTACCCACAGGTCTGACTTGGGCATGCCCCCCGACATGCCCAGCACCCCGGCACAGGCCTCTGTTCTGCATCTGTCGCACTGCACCCTAATCATCTCACACCCTGAACAAGGACTATGTTCGGCTCACACAGTGGATCGAACTCACTGTGCCCCCAGCAGGGCCTGGCACACAATCTGGCACAGCACAGGTGCCCAGGGAGGCCAAGAAATGAATGAATATACCTCTGGCTGTGGAGAATGGGTGGGAGGTGGGGGGAGTGGGAGAGAGAGGGACAGGTGTGGGCTGGGCCAGGGGGGACATAGAGCTGCCTCGGGCAAGGTGAGAGCCTGCCGTGGAGATGGAGAGGGGATGCGGAGTCTGCGGGTGTTTGGATGGCTGGCTCGCTGCTGGCTGAGACCCCCACCAGCTCCTTCCCACCCACAAGCCTGAGCTCTGTGACTGAGGCCCCAGAGGAGGGGTTGGAAACTGCAGGTCAAATGAACAAATCTTGAAAGTGAGGTGGAAACCACTCAAAAGAACTGCAGTGACTTGAAAGAAATTCCAACAGAGGGCTTTCACACAGACTGGCTTGTGTTACAGCAGAGTGTATGACCTGAGGTTTGCATTGTTAGGAATAAGGACAAATGTGGATAAACAGCATAGGTACTGAAACTCAACATGCATCAGATAATAAACGGTACCCAGAACTCTGCCAGTCTTCACAATGTCTCAAGCCGTAAGGTTTTGAGTATGCTCACTTCCTGAGAGTTAAGGGGTGTGTGTGCGTGTATGTGTGCATGTATGCGTTGTTTCATTTTCCCATTTTCACGTATTCAGAATGTGAAGAACCAGGGACCAGGTGTTGGTTGAATTATTGGTCCCAATTCCACCGGCCCCTGTAGGATTATACACTCACTCATGACTTCCCCGTTGGCCATATGCACACCTCACCCCTTAACTTTGGGCTTGGCCATCTACTTGTATTGGCCGAGGGGACATTAGTGGAAGCAAGCCAAGCAGAGGCTTGAGCTGTGCTTGGGTATTTGGACTTGTCCTGCTGTGCTCTTGGCGTAACCATGAGAGAAGCGTGACTGGGCAGCCCAACAGTCCTGAGAGAGAAAGCAACCTTGGAGCCAAGCCCAGCTCAACCCCAGCCAACCCACAGGCCCATGACTGAGAATCAGGGGCTCTGCATTGTTTGCCACTGAAACTTTGTCACTTAACAATAGTTGACTAGTCTGGATCACGCTAATAGTACTGTTTACTCTGTGATGACACTGCCGGGTACATGCTGACCATTTCCCACACGTCTTCCCATACAATCCTGACAACATCCCTCAGACACAGGTGTCACCATCTCCATTTTTGCAGAGAAGTACGCCGGGACTCAGATAGCTAGAGCAGTTTGCCCAGGCTCAGGGCCAGTATGTGAAAGGGCCAAGATCCCAATCCAGGTCTGTCTGCCACCAAAGCCCGTGCTGGGTGCCAGACTTGCTTCCACATGGAGCAAGAGTTATGGTGACGGGAGCAGAGCCCTCACTCTTGAAAACGTCAGAAACACTTGCTGCCTGTTCGTCACCATACCCTGCCATTAGCAAAGCGCATCATTTCACGACATTACTTCCTTTAAAGCACTTCCCGGGGGCGCGTTGACTTTTTCCAATTATGACTGAGCTGTTCATCCTCAAACGCCCAAGGAGACGGCCCTGCGGACAACTGTGACCAGTCTTTTCGGAGGAAGGCCCCGTGAGCCATCTCAGCCTCACGACCACGTGCTGGACGCCCTTGTTCCAAACCACCTGTTAACTGTGAGAAGTCATGTGCCGGGAGAGATGGTGGCGCTCGCGGAAGTACTCGTGGCAAACGGGGCACGTGAGGGCCTCTTCTCTCAGCCTCTTAGAATGCAGGTCGGGCCCCACGTGCTCCTTTTTGTGGTGGGACCGCATGTGGAAGACCAGGTCGGAGGTCAGGCGGAAGGAGAGGTTGCACTTGGCGCACCAGTTCTGGGTGGACAGGCCCAGGGAGGCGAGCGTGGGGGGCAGCAGGGCCCAAGAGGCGGTGGAGGAGCACGACAGAGGTGTGGGCATCTGGGCCGTGGCATGCTTGAGCCACAGCATGGGGTCACCCAGGAAAGTGCCACAGAGACGAGCATTTGGTGGCACCATTTGCAGGTTCCAGAAATCACCCACCAGAAGCTTGGAGTTGGAAAGTCGATCCCAGCAACGGACATCTACTGTGTTGATGAGTCCCAGCAGCTCCCCCAGGGTGTCTACGGGTCCGCCTGCCTGGAAGACGGAGGCTGGCCCCGGTCTCCCTGCTGGACTCCTGGTTGGCTTGCTGAAGGCACTTCTCTGCTCCCCGTGGGCCCCACTGGGCCCCACTGAGAAGCAGGTGATGCTAGCTGGGTCTCTGGGGTTGTCCAGGGTCAGCTTCTGGGGGCCCGGCTGGCCTGCAGGGCCACTGTGCACCCTCTCCTGGGCCTGCCTGCCCCCAAGCCTCTTCTTGAGCCGAGGCACCTCCATGAAGGCGCTCTGCCCCTGTTCCCAGCAAGCCTTCCGGGGCCTCAGCTTTCCCAGCCTGAGCTCGCCCGGGGCTGCTGACAGCGCCATCTCGGCACAGGCCTCATCCCGGCCACCGCTGCCCGGGACAGCCTCAGAGCCCAGGCAGTTTGTTTTCTCCAGCAGCACTGGCTTGAGGCCCCAGCCCTGCTCGGGTTCACTAAGCCGCCATCTCTTTTCAGCTGAAGGGCTCCGCAGAGCTCCCTTCCCGGCAGCCATGGGGACCGCAGGGCCTGGGCCAGCTGAGCAAGGTGGATGCTCCAACAGTTGTCAGTCTCTGAGGCTTCTGGGCCCGGGGAGGGGCCGTGGGATTGAAGGGCTCCCCTGGTGCTTGGGTCGGCACACTCGGACCACAGGGCTCTGCAGAGAGAGGAAGCAAAAGGCAGTGAGACATGTGCTCTCCACTCAGGGACGTACAGGAGCACGCAGGTTGTAGGAACTTATAGAAAGCCTTCTCTCACCTGGGATCTTGGTGTCTCAGGGCAAGTGCTGATAGGAGCATGAACTCGGGGCAGACAAGTGTCCCTGTGAGTCCAGGCTCGGCCAGTCCTCAGCTGTGTGATATTAGACAAGCAGCCCTTCTAATTAATCTTCTTGGCTAACTTGGCAAGGGACAGTTTTTGTCCTTTGCATCCGAAGAACCCTGACTACTACAGATGCAGCAACTCACCCTGACTCAGAGCACAATGCTTTCACCTCCAGGACTCCATCGGGAGTGGGGGGAAGGACCACAGCGCACAATGCTGCCACCCAGAGGCCAGGCTCAGTACTGCCCCCCATCCGTCAACCTCCAGGCAGCAGCTGCTATCTTTTAACAGCGGCACAAGGCTTCTACCAGTCAGTCTGACTTGGTTGACAACTCTAATATGTTTGCACCCTGACTTAAAGCAGTTTTTGTTCCTTGCTGTTCAGTATGCTAATTTTTCTCCCAAATCATCAGAAATGCCCAGACACTACAAGCACTTGGACACGGGAGCTGCTGCATCACAGGTGACCAGAGGGTAAAGGCTGGACAGTAACATCCGGACATGGCGGGTTGGGTCTGGAGCTGTTCCTGTTCCCTGCTCCCACATCTGGGGGCAGCCATCTCTCCACCAGGCCCTGCCCCTGCACCAAGTGTGGGTCTCCCTCTCCACTCTCTTGAAGTGACCACAATTGTTCTTCACACATTCATACACTTGCTTCTCCTCTGCTCACCAAACAACTGTCAAATATGCCAGTTGTGCCAACCTGCTGGGCATCACTTTGCCCTCGAGGTGCTCATGGCTGCAGGGGAGACACACAATGGCCATAAGTAAGGGTGGCATCCAGGAGGGAAGGGAGCCGTCAGCCCTTCTGGGAAGACATTCATCCCTGCCCTTCCCTGATCTGCTCCACCAGCAAGTTCCTAAGGCTTGCAAACCCATCTTCAAGCGCCCCCTCAGCTTGTGAGAGGTTTGCTGGACCACGCTCAGCTGAGTGTTCCGAGTTGTCATCGTTAACAAATATGTCTCCTGAGCCCAGGAGGACCGTGAGGAGGGGACAGCTCTGCTCCTTCCTCACAGGAACATCACTTGAGTTCATCTTAGCTCCTTCCTCTTGCCCTGCCTCCTGCCCCACCTGTAAAAGGAAGCACAGGTGCCTGCCCTCCTTCTCACTATCTTGGCAACAGGAGTCTGTGACACGTTTTGCATATGTCACCTCCTTCCCTCTTCAGCACACCTGAAGGGTCATCACCCTCTTTCACAGATGAAGAGGACCCAAGTCCTGCAATACTAAGCATCCTGCCCTATGCCGCCTGCAAGGATGAGGCGCAGCTGGGATTGAAACCCAAGTGTGTGTCGCCAAGCCTGCTTTGGTTGCACTGGCCATGTCACCCTCCCAGAGCCCCCAGAGGTAAACACCAAGTCAACCATGTGACCCAAACACCAAATGAGGGCATGTTGAGGGTTTAGGTCTCCTTTTCCTGCCTTCTCTCTGACTTCTCCCAAGCTTTTACCCCATTAAAAAGTCAAATTCTTTGTCTAACCTCTGAGCTTTAAACAGCTCCTGAGGAAACACATGCCAGACCTACCTTTCAGCCCATTCCTATGTGAGCCTGGTCTCGAGCTTTGTCAACCTGAAAGGACTTACAAGACTGGCCACCAGGGAGAGCTGAGCCTCTCGTAACATCCTTTCCAAACCAAGTCCTCAAAGGGGATGCCACTGACATCAGAGATTAGTGCCCACCAATGTTCCTTGAAGAGGAAGAGGCAGTCACATCACTCCACCAGCTGACCCTGAGATGTCCTTCCCACCTCTCTCAGCCTCGAATTCCCATCACCTGGGATTGGGCTTAATTATCTCCACAGTCCTTTCCAGATCTACCAGTGTATGACTCCAACTGGGATGAAGCCACTTCTCCCCCTTTGTCAAAGAATAACTGGTCTGCTTGAAGCCCTAATGCTGAGCTCACAAAGACACACACACACACAGGCACACTCATACCCTCACACACTTTCACAACACATACACACTCACAATCATATACACACACTCATATACACATACACTCAAACACATACATGTACTATCACACACTCCAATGCACATACACCATCACACAAACTCCCCCTTTCTCTCGCTCTCTCACTCTCTGTCTTTCACTGTTCTCCAGATGACAGTTTAGAACCACCTGATGTATCCCACGCCTGGGCAGGAGGCTGCCCTGCTGAGTCTGGTACGGCTGCACCCCTGCAGCCCTCTGCACACAGCCCCGCTGCACTGCCCTCACAGCTTAGGCAACCTTGTCCAACCACAGCCATGTAGACCCCATTGACAGAACCGTCCAGAGTGCCCTGAGCCACAGATGGGACAACCTTCTCAGGGGCAAAATTTGGAACATGTGGTCTTACTTCAGGATGGAATGTTTGCTTCATTTATAAAGGATGCTTCATGATATAAATATGCAACTCACCACTTATTGACTATGTAAGCGTCTACATGCCAGAGATGCCAAGAGCTTAACACACCTTATTTCATGGAGTTTTCGCAACAACCACGTGAGGAAATTTGCAGGTCTCAACCCAAATGTGTTCATCTCCAACCTGCAAGTGCCATAGTGCTAAATTCTGTGCTCCTCCAGCTTGTTGCAGATCTGGCCAATTGCTGAATCCACCCCAAATCGCTTCTGTCAATGCTATCATCCAAATCTTAATAATGATAACGAGAACAAGGAGGAGGAGGAAGAAAAGGAGGAGACCAAGGTACTGACCTGCCAGGGGACCTCAGCATGCTGCCCACGCTCCCTGAGGGCCACCACTCTCACGTGCACCAGCACTGCTGGGTAAGATCACTCAGGCAAATGCAAAGAATGTCCTACCAAACTCCATCTGGGGCCCCATCTAACCTCAGTCCACTCCATCTGCGGCCATCACCAGATGGAAGTCTTTCAGATGGAAGATGATGTGAGTCTGCTGTGGCTTGTTCCTGGGGAACCCTGCCAGCTCTTTTTTTTTTTTTTGCGGTACGCGAGCCTCTCACTGTTGTGGCCTCTCCCGTTGTGGAGCACAGGCTCCGGACGCGCAGGCTCAGTGGCCATGGTTCACGGGCCCAGCCGCTCCGCGGCACGTGGGATCCTCCCAGACCGGGACACAAACCCGTGTCCCCTGCATCGGCAGGCAGACTCTCAACCACTGCGCCACCAGGGAAGCCGCGCCCTGCCAGCTCTTAATGCTCATCTCCTCTTGTTGAGAGATCGCAGGCTCTCTCCCAGGGTCAACATCAGACTTTGAGCCTCATCCAGCTCCAGGCTACGTGCACCTCTGCCATGGTCCTCAACTCCTCTCAGGTGACCTCTGCAGATGTGTGGGTCACTCCTGGCCCTGGACAGTGAGTTCTGGGTCAGGACACCACATGCACAGCTGCTCAGGGCTGCCTCTGTCCCCCTTTCCTACATGGACCTACCAACGCCCTTTGCAGCTGGAGGCTGGTTCTCTGTCCAGACAATCGCTGGGCAAAGCAGAGCTGCTCCCTCCTCTTTCTCCCTCCACAGACACCAGTGGTTCTGGCAGCGAGTGGATCTATGCAGCCCTTGTTCTTTTGCTCCCATCCAGTATTAAAAGACCTTTGCTGTCCTCCACTCCCCTCAATAGCCTCAGCTCATTCTGGGCTCTCACCCCCTGACACTATTTACTCATCCTTGTCGCTCTATTGTGTGTGTCCTGAGAAGGGACTCTTCTTGTCTTCCTTGGTTCTTTCAGTCTGAGCTCAGCAAGACAACCCTCTGAGTCACACAGACATCCTTCAGTACCACCCATAGTCTTCCTATTGAAAGAACCTGATTTCAATTCCAGGCTCTGAACCTTTTCCCAGCCCTCAGATGATCTTGGCAACCTTCTGAAACTGAGCTCCCCAAGCCAACAGGGTGTCTGACCATGTCCAATCTTCCCTATCAATGGGGATACTTCTGCCTCGGGGTTCAGTCCTCCTGGGCCACCAACCATGATTCTACTGACCAAAACATGAAGTTCTCTGAGAAATGATACCTCACCCACCCCATAGCATAAAAGCACTTGTTTCTCTGTTTATTATCTATTCCTAGATAACAGGAATCATTGCTTCATCTGAGAAGCACCGGCCACATTCTACCTTTCTGTTCATGTTCTAACCAGGCCGTCCCAGGAACCTTCCAGCCTCACATCCACGTGGAGGTTAAGCGTGTGGGTTCTAGGGTCAGAATGCCTGGATCAAATATAGCTCTGCTCTTATCAATCACATGACCTTGGGCAAGGTGCTAATCTTCTCCCTGCCTCTGTTTTCTCATCATGGATCACCTTGGTGCCCACTTCATCAGGTGTTTGTGAAGATTAAATGGATTAACATGTCTAGAGTGCTAAAGAGCCTGGCTCCATAAATGACAGGTAGCATCAATTTATTATCGCACTAGTTCTGAAGGTTAGAGACAGCCTCAGGGTTGCCTACCCTCCACTCACGCCCCTCCAGGGACCAGTGCACAGGAGTGTTTAACAAGTGACCAAATGGCCTGGGCAGTTTTCTCCTTCCCCCTCCCTTTACAGAAGGACTCTTTGCAAACAACTGAACGACAGTATGTTCCAGAGATGTCTGCAGATACTTACCACCCCAAGTCAGCTGGTCAGCCTCCAGCCGTCCCAGGCTGCGGCTCAGAAATTAGGTCTTATTTAGTGACACCATCTACACCAACAGTGCCTTCCTGCACTGCCTTCCTCTTCAGCTAAAACAAGTGAGAACAGAAAAAAATCTCCTGTGCCCCAATTCTTTGGTTTCCCCAGACTCTGGAGATGCTTCTCACACCTTTTTGGAAGATTTCTAAGGATAATCATCCATCTACCTCTTCTACATGTGGATTGTGAGGTGCTGTGTTTTCCTGAAAAGGAAAACACATATTTTCTAGACATCCTCCTAGCCCTAGAACCCTGAGAAAACAAAAAGTTGCAGAGCTGTCCAGGCCTTCCTGGAGGCTGGCTGGTGGTGCCATGAGGTGGGAAAGAGGACTTCCCAGCCAGGCCTCGAAGGCTCCATGTTCATCTATGCCCACATCCCCCTAACAGCAATGCCTGCTATGTCCAAGCAAAACCAAATGCAGGATTCTCAGGATGTAACCAGCTCCCAGGCCCACTGTGAGGTCAGCTGTGGCCCTAACACAACTTGGCCACATGGACCAATTCCTGTGGCAGCCTTCAGAGGAAAAGGCCATGGTTTGTACAACAGACTACTCAGCCAGACTCTACAATAGCATCATTAGCTAGAAAGAAGAGATGCAGCTTATTGAAGAAGGAAAAAAAAATCTAAAAGCACTGCAGCTCAAGACTTAGCCTTGAATCAAAAAAAAAAGAAAAAAAGATGTGATCATCTGTTTTAAAGAAAAGTTGTCACCTATTTTTTGAAAAAGATACCTGCTAAGCAAAGCAGGCATGATGGTTCTAAATCATTGGAAAAGCATCCCCTCCCCCTCCCCTCCCAAAATTCTAATACATGGGAAGTCAGTGGTTAAATGATGTGAAAGACAATTTAACTCTTCAATCCAGAGAACAGTCTCCCAAATCAAAGTGCCATGCTTATACCTATGAATGTGTCCAACGTTCTTTGATACAAAGTGGAAAAAAATTTCTTTCAATAAACACACTGAAATCCTCTTCCATCATTTTTAATTTTTGTTCAATTCTGTGTGATTTATCTATTGACAAATTTCCTTTTGCATATCAACCAAAAAGTTAAATAAGCTGAATTATCACTAAAAATCATAACAAACTCAAAGGACAGGTTAAATTAATTATAAGAACAAAAAGCTTCAAGTGCTGGGCAGTAATTAGCAGCTTTAAAACCAAACAAGTTTTCTTTTTCCAACTTAATATATATATATTATGTATGTGTAGGTGCGTGTTTGAACATACATGACATAAGAATATCATCAAATAATGAAATCATGTCTCTCTGATAAGATTATATTTTTAAGAAGCAAAAAATTGCTTTGCTATTTAATACTTTCTACTTTATTTCTCACAAATGAACCAGATTTGTTTTTCTGTATTTCTTCACTTAGTATGTATCTAAGACAATCTTTGATATGATGATGAAACATTTTCACTGTGTACACAAAAACATTAATTTCCAATACCACAATAATTGTTATAAAAAGTCTGAATCAGTTAACAGTAATTATGGAACCTCATTTTGGCACACCACCAGCATTGACAAGTATATACTTTAGAAATTTATAGTTAATTTCTTATTTCAACTCTCACCCAAATGTTTCACATGCAAAGCCCTGGCCTATTGTCTTCCCACAACTGCTCTCTGAGTCCCACCCTCATTCTCCCCACCAACCTAGCCTTGCACTGCCTCCACAGAAGGATGGTGTGGGCCCCCATGTTCCCTAAATGATCCTGCAAGATTTAGCTTCCTGGTGTCGTGTCTGTAACTAAAGGCAAAATGCCAAGAAAAGGATTCATTCAAAGCCTTGTCTCTAAAGCCAAGTATTTCTTTCAGCTCACCCTGAAAACTCAGAGATTTACAACTTGATCCTTCATGTATTTTTCCCTGAACAGGTTACATGCCCAGATCTTTGGATATAATCTGTTGGAGAAAGGATCTGGGGCAAATGCATCATTATTACCCTCGTGCCCAGTACAAGCCCTGGCTGAGGATAATGGAGCGGAACAGGGTGGGTGAATGGATGAATTAATTGCAGCCCAAAAAAGTTGACCTAGCAGAAAAAACAAAAATCCAAGGTGGAATTCTTGACTGGGGGAAGGAAAAAGGGAAGAAGGGGGGGAGGAGAGAGAGAGAGAGGGAGAGAAGAAGAAGAAAAAACAGAGAAAGGGAAGGACAGGGGACACAAGTAATAAAAAGATGGGTAGGAAAAAGTGAGACAGATGAGAGAAAAATACAGAAGAGGCAAGGAGACAAAAGACAGAGGCAGAGGGCAGGGACAGGAGTAGCACGGGAGAAAAAAAAAGGAGCGATGGAGAAAGCTGGTGACAGAGGAAAGAGAAGAACCGGGCCGTCAAGGGCAGGACTGAGAACCTGCCCTGGGGAAAAGCCAGTAGAAATGAGATGACTCCCAACCCCCACGCCCACTCTCGGGTCCGTCCCGGGGGGCAGGACAGCGCGTCTCACCTCGGCTCTCGCGCGGCGCTGGGCGCTGGGGACGCGCTGGCAGCCCCGGCCGCCTCCAGGTCGGAGCAGTGACACGCGGGTCGGAACTTGGCGCGCGAGCCCTGGGGGGCCGGCCAGACCCCGCCTTCCCGGGCTGCCCCCGCCTCTGGGGCGGGGCCTCGGGCACCGCCCCGTTCCTAGGGGTCCGCGGGCCTTTGGGGAGGGGCCTGTGAGTGGGCTGAACCCGCAGAAAGGGGCGCCTAGGAGACCCGCTTCCCGGGCACCGCCCGCAGCAGATCTGGACGCAGGAGTGCACGCCGGCTCCACACCCACTCGGCTGGGCCCGGCCCTCCCGCGAGTCCAACTCCGCAAACCCCGGCCCGCCGTCCCCGCTGGTTCACGCCTCGCCCCGCGCCTCCCAGGTGCGGGACTGAGGAGGGTGCCCAGGCGCGGACCTGCCTTTGGAGGTGGCCCTCGGGCCACGGCGGAGGCTGCACTTGCCGCTGCTCACTCGCCCTGTGCGCCGCGACTTCTACCCTCCTGGGTCTCGGGGACCCGGGCAACAGCCTGGTTGTCAGTGCAGGTGTTCCGTGTCCTGCGACTGCGGATCCTCCGTGCTGCCCAGAGACCCCATCAGCGCGTTGGACTCTCCTTCCGCCTCCAGGCTGATCGGCGAGGCAAGCTCCATCTTTGTGGCGCACTGAGAAACTTCCAGACTTCACTGGAGCTGATCCTCGGCCTCTCAGCCTTTCCTGAGCCTCCTCAGTTCTGAATTGGCAGCATTGTGCCAGATAATGGTGAGTTCTGTGACTTCACAGAATGCAAAGGTGTCAGGGAACTTAACTACCCATGGAGGGTGGGACAGGTCAGGGCCTAAAGCGTGGGGACAGGAGGGAATGCCTTCTAAGTGACTACATTCATGCCAGGTCTTGGACTACCTAGGATATTTCCCTGTAGTGAGGGTGAGAGGAGATAGGAGTGGGGTCTCAGGTGACCAGAATTGTTGCAGTGGCAGCCAGGTGTATGAGTCACATTGTTTGAGCCCAGAAGAGGGGCAGAGCAGGCTAGATAGGGGAAGAGAGAATCCTTGAGGGACTGAGAGGGAGCCCTGAGTCCCCGCTCCTTCCTTCCTTCCTTCAGTCACTCAGTAACTGTTCTGGATGCCCCTGAGAGGAGAGAGTGTGGAGACATAAGGAGACAAAGCTCTGTGCTTTTCCCAAAGGATTGGGAGCATATATCACACAGACAAGATTGTAAAGGAACAAAATTATGATGAGTCTGAGGTGGGCAAAGTGAGATTCAGAACAGACAGTAAAGCTCTGAGTAACGGTCCCCAAAACAAAAATTTTCTTCTGTGAAGAGAACCCATTAATGAATATGGATATGAGAGATCAAATCCCAAATGTGCAGCTCTCTCAGCCTTAGTGAAATTATAGAATGTTTAGAACAAACCTGGAAAATAATCTGTCCACTTAGAATCCTGTATCTAACTGAACTGCTATTCAAGAGTGAACACAAAACAGAGATATTTTCGGAGGTACAAAGCCTAAGTTGAACACCCTCACAACCTTGGTGAAGGAACCACTAAAGAATGTATTTCAGAAGCAAGGAAACTGAACCCAGATGAAAGGAGAGAGAGTCAAGAAACCATGACTGGAAGTCCAAGATCAAGGTGTCAGCAGGGTTGGTTTCTGATGAGACCTCTCTTCCTGGATTTCAGGTGGCCACCTTCCTTCTGTGTCCCCCACTGCCTTTTCACTGTGACTGTGTGAAGGACAGCACTGGTGTCTCTTCCTTTTCTTATGAGGACACTAGACCTATAGGATTAGGGCCTAACACTTATGACCTCACTTAACCTTAATCATCTCCTGAAAGGCCTGACGTCCAAGTGCAGTTACGTTAAGGATTAGGGCTCAATATATGAATTTGGGAGGAAGGACACAATTCAGTCCATAGCATTTAGTAAATATTAAATAAATTGTATCAGTAGTTTAAAGACTTTACACAAAGAAAACACCAGATATAGGAGATATCATACCAGATATTCAAGAAGCAGACTATTGTGATCACATTCAAAGTCTTCCCAAAGACAACATAAAACACTCCCAAGTGCATTTCAGGAGGCTAGTCTTATGTAATATCAAATCCAGATAAGAGCAGCACAAAAATAGAAAATTACAGGCCAACCTCTCTCCTGAGCATAGGCCAAAAAAATCTAAACTAATACTAAATTCAATCCAGCAGTGTTTAAAAAATATCATGGCCAATCTGGGTCTATTTACAATATGTTAATATTGTTTCAGATGCATTAATTTAATTAGCCATATTAATAGATTACTGGAGAAAAATATATACTTCTCAAAAAATATACAGAAAATTTTAGATAAAATTCAGGACTTGTTCATGATATCTAGCACACCAAGAATATTAGCGAAATACCCTTATCTGATAAAGGATTTCTACCAAAAGCTTTCAATAAATATCATTCTTAATGGTGATGTGTTAAAGGCATTCTCTTTAAAATCAAGCATGCCTCCATCATAGCTCTACTCGTTGAAGAAGTAATCAAGACAGTGGTTGTTTTTTTTTATTTTTATACTGACCCAATGGATTTTACAGTTAAATTTTTAGAATGAGAGAGCTTAGCAAGTTGAGTGAATATATCAACCAATAAATACATTTCTTCACAATACCAATAAACAGTTTAAAACTCTATTTCAAAATGCCATTTACACTAGCAGCAAAAATATAAGGTATTTAGAGAACGCACTTCCAAAAGAAGTGAAGATCTTCATAGGGAAATATAAATGAAAAGCATTGAAAAAGACCTACATAAACGAAGACAATGCCATGTTCACTGATACGAGGAGTCCTGATTGCAGATTCAAATCCCTCCAAATGTATCTGTATATATGTTGATATCATAAACAAACATCAAGAGGGTTTTGGTGGAGTGGAGACTTAAAGAGTTGATTCTAAAATTTGCATGAACGAGCAAATGGCCAACAATTACCCTAAGAAAAGTCAGGTGGGTGATTTACCCTGTACTATCAAGGCTTGCTGTAGCACTCTGCGTATGTTAGGTTAGGTAACTGAACGCCGTGTGTATCAGGTTCTAGTGGGTTATCTTCTGTAACAAAACCCACCAAATCTAATCAGCTGAAAGCACAAACTTTATTTCCCACTCGTGTATCTCAGTGTCCCACATGTACATGTCCATCCCAGGTTCCCAAGAGGGAGCAGCACATCACAGTTACTCAGCTACCGGGGGTGTTGGATTCACCTGAGTCACACCTGGATTCTTGAAGATTCTGTCCAGAAGTGGCACGTGTAACTTCTATTAACGTTTCCTTGGTGGAATCAAGTGCAAGCCTGCCATGAATGTGGCAGGGAAGCAGTCCTCCTCTGCAAGAGGAAGGAACGGTGAGGAGCAGTAATACAATCGTTCACAATACACAATAATTTAGACAGTGCGGTTCCGACGCTTTCAGTATAAACCAATAGACGGATAAAGACAATGGAACAGAGAGCACAGACCCAGGCCCACAACTATATGGAATTTGAAACACATCAGAGGTGACATAGAAATCATGAAGGAAAACATGGAATAGACAACAAGTGATGCTGGGACAATTTACTCTAAATATGGGAAACATGAAATCAGATCCCTGGCAAGAATCAGACATAAATTAATTCCAGATGGATTCAAGACATCAGTGTGAACTCTTTAAAACTTTTAAGATAAAATCTTTAAATCTTTTAAAACTTTAAAACTTTTAAGTTTTAAATCTTTAAGACTTTTAAGATAAAATCTGTTTCAGCTTAACAGGGAAGGATTTCTTAAATAAGATACAAACAGTGCAAATTTTAACAGTTTCACTTAAAAGTGACAAGTTCAACATTTGTCATTAAAATTAAGAACTTGTAAAATAATACATATATGTACATAGAATACAAGAACATATATATATATATATGTATTCAGGAATACATATATGTAAATACATATATGTAAATATATGTATTCCTGAATCACTTTGCTGTACACCTGAAACTGACACAACACTGTAAATCAACTGTACTTCAATAGAAAATTAAGAACTTCTGTTTTATTAAAAGGCATTAAATAGAGTGAAAAAAGAGCCACACACTGAAGAAAATCTTTGCAACAATTGATAAAAGATTAATATCCTAAATATACAAGGACTGCTAAGGAATCAATATGAAAGAAAAACAACTGAATTGGAGAATGGATACAGGCAGAAACAGGCATTTCACAAAGGAGGGAAAATTAATGACCTGAAATCTGTTGAATAGAAGACCAATCCCATCAGTAATGAGGGGAATGCAAATTAAGACCAAAACAGACGTTGAATCAATAGAAAAATATACAAAAATATGACAATAGCAAGTGTCATGAAGGATGTGAAGCAAGGAAAACCTAACAGCCTCTAGGGAGAAGTATACCAGATTTCATCAATTCCAAATATCATTTATTTAAGATATTCCATTATTTAAAATATCACTCAAATAACAAGAACTACAAAACTCACCAACACAGTGCATTTTACCATTTGTAATTTTTGTATTTTCATTATACATATTGAAAGATCTATTTTAGACTTATTACAAATGACCTTTAGCATATATCACTCTTCTTTTGTGCATACAAAAGAAAACAAAATAATTTAGTTAAAGTATTTCTAAAAGTTTTTACATTCACAGCCTGAGTTTTTGAAACATTTTTGACTTAAAGTTGTTAATGCCCACTGTTGATCCATGGAGAAGAGAGAGGCCATCCCCGCTCAGCCCTTTCTGATTTCTAGTCACAGAATTTGTGGGCATAATATAAAAGTTCTTGTTCTATGTCACTCAGTTTGTGGTGGTTTGTTAAACAGCAGTAGATAACTGGCATGCCCTTCATTCACAAGGGACTTTGACATCCTTGCAGGACCTTCTTCCCCTTCTAGATCCTTCCATCCACTGGGTCACACGAATGACCGCTGCAACACTCTACACTCCCAGTTCCTGGACCTCCTCCCCCACAGCGATGTCCTCATCTAAGCCACCTCAGCTGCCCTCTTTGAGCTGACAAAAAGGCAGGATTTCTCCAGGATTTTAATGGCCACCTGAGAGGGTCTGGGATGAGGAACAAACGGAGGCCTCATCTTACTGCCCCTCCAAAGAGCCCCTGACTCCCCCCTTGGATTGTCAACAGGCAGGACACTGAGCAGAGCTGCAGGTCACAAAGTCACCATGCCAACCTTCCTGTCCATCATAAGGGACATCACAGGGAATTCTGCCTCCTTGGGGCTTGGGGGCAGGCCGAGCAGGTAGTGGGCCATCCCCCAAGGCCAGCCATCTTTGCCTCTTCCGCCCTCAGGGCAGGTACAAGGGGAGGCTCACAGTGCCCCATCCTTAGAGGGCTGGAGGGGTGGAGGCTACAGCCTGAGGTGGCCTGGAGTAGCCAGGGTCCAACAGGACTGTAGGTACAGCCAGGTAAATGGAGAGTGGCGGGCCCTGGATGCCCAGCCCTGGGCTCTTCCTGTTGCTGTTGCTGCCCCCTCCACTGCTGAGTGGAAGGAGCTTCCAGCATAGCATCCCAAACTGGAGAAATTTACACCACCTTGACCTTGGGTGGAGAACAATTCACCGCTACCTCAGCCCAGACTGGAGAAGCTTCCACAGGGGCACCAGTCATCACAGGAGCAAAGCAAACAAGTTGCATGACTGCGATGGTGTCTTCGATCTCTACTTCATCTTGGATGCGTGAGTGGCCTCCCCATCTGGCCCCCGAGCTTCTCAAGGCACCACTGTCACCAAGGTTACTGATGGAGAAGTGGTCCAGGGGGATCCCAGGCTCTGAGAGAGGGGAGGCAAGGACAGTCTTGATCAGACCCAAGGAACAGACTTCTGTGGCCTCCTTGTTCCTGGACAGAAAGAAAGCCCCAGGCATTTATTTCCTGGGGCTCTTACTTCTGGAAAGGAAAAAGGTCACCATAAGTTTTCTCAATGGTTCTCAGTCTCTCCATCAACTTGGCCTGGATCTGTGACCTGCACGCCCCTTAAACAGCTGGAGGGGCAGGCAATTGCTAGGAGCTGCCTTCTCAACAGTTGTGAGAAGCTCACAGTGCATTTGGGTTTCTTTTCTTTTCTTTTCTTTCTTTCTTTCTATTTTATTATTTTTTTTTACCCAAATAACCTCTGTTTTTACTGGACCTCAGAGAGATTGGTATATCATCTGTTAGGCATTCTCACAGTGTCACTGCTTAGAAAGTCCTTTGCTTTGCTGCTTTCTTTGACAACTTGGAGACCCACGTTACAACTTGTGTGCACTTTCAGAACAGTTTGGTCTGTGTGAGTGTGGCCCTGGGAAGCCTGTGCTGTGCATTAACTACCTTCTGGCCCTCAAAGAAGGAAAGGGAGGGGTGAATCCTCAGGCTGGAGAGATTGCCTTGGTTCCATTTTCAACTCCTCTGTGGGGCTGAGGATAAAGTTTACTTATTTAGTAGTAACAGTGGCATGACTCTTAATATCATTGACATATTTTATGGTTTCCAGAGTCCATCACTGCACATCTGTTATCCTCAAAACAATCCTGGGAAGTAAAGTGGGAAGGTATATGCATATGCAATCTCCTGGAAAGGGGAACAGACTCCTAGAGGTTGGATGAGGTACGACAGAAGCTGGTGGGGGTGACAGGACTGAATCCTGCTGGATTCTGCAAGTGGGAGGAGGAGCTGAGGGTGTCCAGGGAAGGGATCTACACACCCATTTCCCAGCCCCAGGCCATCAGAGAAGAGTAGGCCTACAGCACGGCCATAGTGGGCCAGGCTAGGCTTATCTGAAGCCACAGCAAATTCCTCAGTTCCAGAGAAATAACATTGTCTCTCTGGGAACTGTGCTCATTCAGTCTGGTTATAGAAACCCTTGCTGTCTTCGAAACCATCTTGATGAGAATATTTGGAGGTTGAGGACAAATTCCCTCCTGATGTCCCCTGCTACTCTTGGGGCGGGGGGAATAATGACCACTGAGGAGGCAGCCCCAGCTTTGCCGTCAGGCAGACTCCACTCATCAGTCATGCGGCCTAGGGCAAGTCGCCTCACCTCTGTCTGCCTCAGTGTCCCCATCTGTACAATGGGGACTTCATACCCACCTCACCAGGTTGTGATGAGGATGAAGGGGAGTTTATATGCTGGTTTGCCCAGCATGTGTCAGATGCAGTCGTGGAGGATGAGCATAAAATAAACTTCCAGGGAAGGCAGAGTCACACACCCTGGGAACTCCCCAGCACTGCAGGGGCCCCTGATCCAGCCCTGACTCCGTGGCTCACTCTCTTCGCATGTGCCCTTTGTGGGGAGGTGGGGTGTGGGTCAGACACCTCTGCTGGTGGCACTCCCAAGGTTCTCTGGATCTTTCATCCATTGGTGAGCAGTCTTATCCATTCTGTCATTCCCTTGTTCATCCACTCACTGAAATAATTACTGGAAAACTTCTATATGCCAGCCACTGTTTGGGGCAGTGGGGATAAGGCAACAAACAAAACTTGAAAAAGTCCTTGTTCTCTTGGAGTTTTCATTGTAGGAGACAAGAAATAAAGAGGAACTAGGGTATTAGATGGGGATAAATCAGGACCGGGGGGAAATCAGGACAGGAGGATGAGAAGTGCTGAGGGAGGATCAGAAGTGCTGAAGAGGTGCTCAGGAAAGGCTATGCTGACAGACTGGGGCAGTGTGGGGGAGGCTCTGGTGATTTTTGAGCAGAGGAGGTGTGTGATTGGATCATGTTTAAAAGGGTCACAGTTGAAGGGTGCAAGAATAGAGCCTTCCGGGAGACCAGTGAGGGGCCTCGTGCAGGGATCCAGGGAGGATATGATGGTGGTGTGGACCAGTAGGTATGGGTGGCAATGATAAGTGGACAGATTCTGGAGCTATTTTGAAATTAGAGGCCACAGGAATCCAGAGAGTGTGGATGGGGGGAAAGCCAGGTGTGTCCCTAGATTGGGAATAGGGGGTAGGGGATTAAAGCAGTTTCATCACCATGTCTTCATCATTATGTGAATAAGTATTATTATCCCTGTTTTATAGATGAGGCAAGGAGGCAGCTCAAGGCCTGGGGATGACCCACCAAAGCCTCCATATAGAATACACGGATCCAGAATTTGAATTCTGGAATCTTAGTCTTTGTTTTCAACAGTTTGATTATAGTGTGCCTTGATGTGGATCTTTTTATTTTATTGCATTTGGAGTTAGTTGAGATTCTTGGAATTGTACGATCATGTCTTTCATCTAATTTTGGACATTTTGGGATGTTATTTTTTCAAATAATGTTTCTGCTTCTTTTTCTTATTTGCTTCAAGAATTCATACAATATGTTTGTTGGTCTGCTTAAGTGTGTCCTACAGGTCCCTTAGACTCTGACCACTTTTATTCATTCTTTTTTCTTTATGCTCCCAACACTAAACAGTAGCAATTGTCCTATCCTCCACTTTGCTGATTCCTTGCTCTACCTAGTAAAATTTGTTATTGAACCACCCTAATGAATTTTTCAATTTATTATTACACTTTCTGCTCCAGAATTTCTCCTTGGTTTTTTAATAATTTATGTTCTTGGTGATATTTATTTTGCTCATATATCATTATCCTGGTTTCCTCTATTTCTTTGTCTTTATTTTCCTACTTCTGAGCATATTTAAGATGCTTTTAAGTGTTTGTCTAGTAAGTCTGATGCCTTGGCTTCTTCGGGAATGGTTTCTGTAATTTTATTTAGTTCCTTTGATTGAACAATGATCCTGTTTCTTTGTATGTTTCACTTTTTTTGTTGAAAATTAGGGTTTTTATTACTATAATGTAGTATCTCTAGAAAGCAGAATTCACCACAGCTTACTGGGTTGTATTTGCTTTTATCTGTTAATATAGACTTGTGTAGTAGTCTGTTTATTCTGAAACTTTTCCAAACTACTTTTGCAAAGAATATGCCTTGTTGTGTGTGATCACTGGAGTTTCTGTTCCACTAACTCTTATTCACTGAATGTATTGACAGAGATTTCCCAAATGCCAGGATCTGAAACAAACATAAAACCGTTACAAGATTGTAAAAAGACCTGGGGTGGCAGGGAGAGGCCACCTCTTCCATTCTTTGCAGAATGTTTCTTTGCTGGGACATCTTAGCTAGACTACCACTGAGCCTAGGGATCAGCCTAAGGTGAAACTTAAGGTCTTCTCAAGACTTTCCTGAACTTTCTCCTGGCCTGAGCATATGTGTCTGTTTTTAAATTCACCTATGCCCACAGCTGATTTTAAACATCCTAATTGACTCCAGCCAGGTAAGGAGAGTTTTACACAATAATTTGTAAGTAAGGTTGACACTGCTCCCTCTAGATCAAGGACAACCTGGGACTGGGCCAGTGATCAAGACCAAAACTGCCACCATGCCAGAGAAGGTGTAGGAGAAATGTGATGAAATATGCAACAAAACTCTTGTCATTTTGAAAATAGCTATTTCTTGATTGCACGTTTGCTTTATTGTTGTAATCCTTTTTTGTTTTCTAGGGCTTCTACAAAGTTAGTGCTGACAGCTTATGGTTGTTTGTTCAGTGTCTCCATGGGGGAACGAGGGCTTAGATTTTCAGATGTGCCATTTTGGTGACATCATTCACGCTACAAGTTTTTGTTTGCAATTTTATTTTCACATTTAGGAGAAACTGAATGAACATAAATTTTAAATCAAACACTATTATTGTTCACAACAAAAATCTTGAGGCCCTTGACCCTTTCCTCCCCACTTTTGATCTCACTTCCCAGAGGCAGCCACTTAGAAATCTTCCAGATTTTTCTTCTGATAATATGACCATGTTTCCAATGCTGTGCTCGTATCGGCTGCTATTTCCTGCTTTTTGAGGTTTATACATTCTCTATTGAGTTCTTATTAGGGGGAGAGGAAAATGTAGCTTTCTGATAGCTCAGCTCCCCTGCATGACACTGCCATAGCCACTTCCGATGTCCCAGCATAGTTATCTCACTAGGATGTTTTGGCCTCAAGCTTTAATATCAGAGATATCCTCAAATTGCTGGTGACCCTCGTCTCTCCATTGTCATTTAAGAGTGGGCACTAAATCATGATTGAAGCTCTGTGTGCCAGAAGCCCATGTAGTTGCTCTGTTCCAAACTGCCTCCTTCCTGGGGACCTGAGGGTCCCTGTAGTATTTTCCACTGCCATGAGCACTCGTGTTCTTCTGCGTTCTAGAATCGAGACCTTCATTCACAATAATCACACACTGAAACCTTTTCCAGAGGAGGTGGGTGGGTTGAAGACTTTTGTTTCCTATATGTCTCCTTTGGAAGATCCTCTTCAGTGGGGGAGAACACAGACGAGAGGAGTAATGAGAAGAAAAGTGGAATGTGGTATGAATAGTTAGGAAAGGAGTTGCCACGCACTTAAGTATAGGAGCTCCTAAGGAAAAGTCTGTATTGTTGTTGGGTTGACAGAGTCTTATGCTTTGCCACCCACAGTTGTCACACACAGCAGTGTCTCCCACATCTGCCAAGTTCAGGGGGTAAATCATGGGGTTTGCAGCTAGTTCTGGGTGCAGGCCCATGGAAATTTTGGCAAATTCCTTGACCTATGAGAGCCTCAGCTTTCTCATCTGTAAAATGGGAATAATGATATCACAGAACTGTTTTGGAATTGGAAATCATGCATGTAACATGTCTGGTATATACGTACTCCATGAATGATAACCATAGTATTGTTAGAATTATATATTCTTAGTGTACTCGCCGTCTCTTGACAGTTCTAGATACAGCCAAGAGGAAGCAGAAGGAATGGTAAGAGAAGGATGCTTTTGGGTATATGGGAATTACACATATAAATATGACATTCAGGATGTTTATGGGCATGGTGATCACTGGAGGTGAAAGGAAGCAGCTCCTGGTGGGTTCCTCAGACTTACAATCCATATCAAAGACATGAGCCAACATTCACTGGGGAAGAGCCCAAAACAGGGCACCAGCCTCAGTTTCATCCCTACCATCTGCAGAACCTTGAAAAAAACACTTAACCAGTGAGACCCACATTTGCCCTCCGTAACCTGCACTAGTGCACACCTGCAGAGGCGTGGGATTGCAAGGACCTTTGAGCCCTGGCCAGTAGGGCACATGGAAGTTCTTCCCACCTAGACAGAGGGGGCATGAGGCTCCTTCAGCCTCCTCATTCTCCATTCAGGTACTAAAGTCAGAGCCAATGGCAGTGAGAAACTGAAAGTAGGGATAGGAAGGTTCCACACCTTTCCCTGCTGGTGGGGTATGATGACACCAAGACAGCAGTGTCCCAGGCCTGGTTCTGTTCCTCGCCATGAGTGTTCCCAGAAAAGGCCTTCAGTGTCCAGAGCGGCTCAGCTTTGCAGGCTGCTAAGAAAGTAGTGAAGTAAAGTAGTCTGAGTAGCACATCCCTCTCCTGCCTGAGGCCAGGGCTCTTGTTGTGGTGTCAAAGCTGGGGTACCAGGAGATCAAACATATCAGAATTGCTTAGGCTTCTCCAACCGCTGTCTCCTCCCTTATTCCTTGTGTATCAGCCGTCCTGGTTTGCCACCCAAAGTCCCTCATCCCCAAGCACACAAGTCAGGTTGGTCACCCTCCCCACCACTCACACTGGTGAAAGTTACCACCAGGGTGACACACTGAGCTTGCTGCGGGAGTGTGGCAGCCTTCAGCTACATGCGGTAGGGAAGAGATGCTAAAGGGTCTGCTGGAAACGGGAGGCAGCAACTCTGCCCACCAGGAGGAGGTGCCTCATCCCTCTTAATCAAGTCTTCTTTGTTTTCAGGTCGGACAGCGTAAGGAGATCCTGGGATGACATTTGCGATTTAGTAGAAAAACTGTTGAAGAGGTTTACAAAGTAAGGCTGGTGTTTTCCTCTGACAGGCAGAGTACACAGCTCTTTACAATCGGTGGGCATGGGAGTCCTTTGGATCAGGAGCAGAGAGCCCAGGGCAGTGTTCTGAAGCAGAAAGAATTACCAATCACTGGTTTTATCAGGTGTCGACATCCTTCTTGGCTCCTGCCTGGGAATCAGGTTACAACGTGGGGGGCACAGTCTGCCCTTGAGGACCTCATAGATGAGGAAACGGGCAAATCGGTAACGCATAGCTAAATACTGGGCTAAAGGGTGCCAAGGACCAAAAGAAAAGAACAAAGGAGTTACTTGCAACTTTAAGGAAAGCAAGTATTCTTAGGGGAAAAAAAAAGAAACGCAAGCATGGCTTCCTAGAGACTGTGGAATTTTGAACTAAATCTTGAAGGATGAGGAAGGACAGGGTAACAGGAACCATCAAGGAGACTTCTTGTGCAGTGAGTGGCCTGTTTGGCTGGAAAGTGGGGTTACTTCAAGGGAGAGCTAGGAGATGAGGCTGAACAGGACAGCATGGGGCCAAGTCCATGGGGCTCATAATGCCAGGCCCTGGGGCTTATGATTTCCTGCTCTGAGCAATAGGGAGCTATAGATGATTCTAGGGCAGGGGTCTGACATGATCAAGGTTGTGCTCCAGGAGAAAAATCTGATAATTATGGATTAAATGAGGTGGAACATGAATGAACCAGGAGAATTGGGGAACCCAGCAAGAAGCTACTGCAGCAATTTCACAAAAGATGAGAGTCAAGAGACCAGAAGACAGTGGGGGAAAGAGGGAAGGATGTATGTGAATGGCTGCTGAGAGGTAGAACAAGTTCTCTGAGATAAGAGGCAGGCAGGGAAGACAGGAGAGGAGGGAAGTGTGGGAAGGTCCAGAGAATTTGACATTAGAAGAGAGGCCAGTGGAGAGGCCCTCATGCAGGAGTTTATAAGTGTCTGCCTTCTTGTGCGTGCAGGGAGCGTGTGCATATGCCTCTGTGTGTGTGAGAGAGAGGGGGGGACTTTGGGGGTGTCGGGAGTGTAGGGATGGAACATGAAGCCATCTCAGCACTCACTTCCAGCAAGATCACACATCTTATAGGCCTCCGAATCCTTCACAAAAGGAATGAAACTTCCAGGATTTGAGAAATACGCAACAAAGCAAAAGAGCTGGGGTGCAAGGAGGGAAATTGACATGCACCCCTCCCTGGCTGCTCATTGATGTTCATTCTGACCAGTGTGCATGGCTGCTTACGAGCTCATCCTTCCTCCCCAGCCCTAAACTGCGTATTTCCCTCATCACCTACTCATCATATGGCAACATTGTCCTGAAGCTCACCTCAGACAGGTAAGTGCCATTTTAAACGCCCAAGGCAGGCCTGGTGGGCAGGGTAACAGAGAGACACGGGGAGCTGACAGTTCCCACTGGGAGCAGGCTGGGCCATCCTGGGCTCCCCTCAGCGTCCACTCTGACCCCCAGCCCCGGCTCCATGGCTCCCACTGACCCCTGGCTGCGCTGGCCCTGGCAGACCCCGTGCTGCTAGACCATCTCCGCCCGCTCTAAGCCCTGCCCTCCACCTGTCCTGTGTCCTCTCAGCGCTCTTCCCTTTCCTGAGAACTGGCTCACTGCAAGGACTCCTGGGATCTGGTGGAGCAGATGTGTGGGCCCTTTGTGAACACAGGCCTGTGTTGGGCACCTGCTCTGTGTGTCACTCTCTGCTCTGGGCCAGTGGGGGAAGAGGGGAGGCACAGTCAGAACCAGGAGGCGGGGGTGGGCAGTGCTGAAGTGCTGGAGCTTCAGTGGAGGGGAGCTTGGTCCCTTGGTGGGTCTGAGACAAGGGAGCCCATGAGTGTGGGCTGGGGTGCAGGAAGGAAGGATCACACGCCAGCATCCTAGGCGGGCCGCTGGGAGGGCCCAGCGATGTGCCCAAAGCCCTGGAGGTGGGAAGCTATGGAGCTCCTGAGTAGCCGGCAGGGTCCGACGCTCATGATACAAATGACTGGAACCCAGTTCAGTCGGTGAAATACCAAAGAGAGGTTGAGGACATTTAGAATTGAGTGGGTCCAGGATTTGTGGCACAGAGCCGTGTTCGGGAACTTGGAGAGAAGCCAGAGCAGCAGGTGAGCAGCCGCAGCAAGGCTGCAGGGGAGGGAGTGCTGGTGCCGGTGCATGGACACAGCACTCCGCATGCCTGGCTCCCTGGAGAAGCAGGGGCTGTGCTTCCTGTTCAGTGAGCTAGGGGAAGGCGTGGTTTTGTGCATGTTCGAGTTTAGAAGAGAGAGACCAGCGTGGGTTTGAAGTGGGAGAAAGGAAGTCCATGGGGAGGGATGCTGGCAGGTGGCAGAGAGAGGCGGGGGCCTCCGGGGGAAGAGCTGCCCGTGGGGGAGAGGAGGACCACTGCCCCCTCCAAGGCAGTGGGCTCAAGACCGAGACCGAGAGAGGTTTGGTGAGGCTCATGGAGGGCATCCCTGGTCCTCTCTGGAGAGTGTGGGAGAGGAAGTCTTCCATGACAGAGGGTTCAGGAGAGGGAGTGGGGCTCAGGGGAGAGGAAGAGATATGAAATCCTCTATGTGTGTGTGTTGGGATGGTGGGGGGGCGGGTTACCTACCTACGAGGACAGCTCAAAATCAACCATGGCCCTGATGCTTCCAGCTCGGGAGGAGCCCACAGAATCTCGCTGAGAGCAAGGCTCAGCCCGGGATTGGGCATTCCCAAAACTCCCTAGGAGTTTAGGAGGGTGTGGCAGAGGGCTGGGGTGGGTCCTGGTGTATAGGGTAAGTCCAGCAGTGGCCGATGGGATCTGATACGAGGTGTGACTCTGGTGGGTCTGCAGAGCGTGTGGGGCCAGGACTGGGACGAGGGATGGTGCTTTCTGAGCCCTGCCACTAGGGGGAGCAGGCTGAGGATGGCGCGGTCCACGCAGGGCTTGCTCTGGGTGCTGGAGAAGCCAGACGGCACAGGGCTAGGAAGCCCCAGGGGTGATGGCGGGGGTGGGTGAGAACTGGGAAGAGGTGGAAGGGGCTCTTATGGTATGAGAGGGGTATTTTAAGAGCAGGAAGGATTAGCGAGGGTGCTGGGAGCCTGGTGTCCCTGTATGAGAAGAGCTGGGAGGGCAGCACTAGGGAGAGCCACTCAGGTGAGAACGTTGCCTGGTGACTTGAGTCCTGGGCAGGAGGCTGGGGAGGGCTGAGAGTTTCAGGATATTGCGAGGTGCAAACGACAAAACTGAAATCTTCCAAAAAGCACCAAGACCTGTATTTATGCTAGAGTAGGCAAGGCCTGCTTTGGCCTGCCCTGGCCATTGGTCCCAGGTCTCCTTTCCTCCTGAACTGGGTTGAGTAGGTCTGGGGCTCTCAGATCGCACCTCGCGGCAGAATCCCTTCTGCGCAAGGCAAGAGCCAGCCTTCAGGGACCATGTTCTCCTTAGACTTGCTGTGACAGCTCAGCCCATCACACTACATTAGCCTGAACCTAAGCCCCACCCCTGGTGTGTCCCAGTCCCATCCCCTGCATCTGCTTTAACAGAGGCCGACTGCCCATCCCCATGGCAGCCTGGGGCCACTTCTCTTCCTCCCACATGGACGGGCCTCAGGCCTCTTTCCCAGCTTATGGTCTCTTTCTTCAGGAGCACATGAAGCCCAGGAGCCCTAGACTCTAATGGAGCATCCTGACTGCTTCCTTTAGTACCGATCCAGAGGGGGAAGTGGCTTGGAGGGACCAAGTCCACCTCACGAGTCTGTGGCAGGGGAGGAGGGCACAGGGCAGGGGTATCAGCAGAGTGACCTTTCCAAACTCAGCCTTGCCTGTTGGAAGGTGATGTGCCCTCACCAGGGACCCCTTAGGTGCCAGCAGTACCGCCAGTCACATTGGGGGTGCTGGATTCACAGGTGCGCAGCCATGGGTGCTCCCCCCTCACCACGGACGGTCAAGGCAGGGCCCTTGCTGAGTCCCCTGAGGTCTGCATGAGCACATTGAAAGCCAGGCCCTACCCATGGGACCAGCAAAGCAGCACCCTCCACACTCCCTGAATGGGGCACAGAGAAGGGTTAGGGTTAGTTCTGTCAGTGTCAAAGACACAGGCAGAAGGGTCACGACAGGGTGGCTAGTGTCCTCTCTTGTCCAGGCAGGTCTGCACAGGGCAGAATGGCACCAGGACAACTGGAGCTGTTTTATAGCAATCAACCCTCCTTGCTCCTCAACCCTCTTTTCTGATTTGTTTTCAGAAATGAGCTAAAATATGGTCTTAAAAGACTCCGGGATGTAGTGCCCTCAGGACCCAGAAACATGCAGGCAGGACTGAGAAAGGTACAGACTCTACGGCTAAGGGAATTTACCCTGCTTTGTCAAGTTCTTAAAGAATTATTGGGTCATCTCACTGCCCACCCCCAACATTCCTTCATTTTGTTGCAGGCAAATGAGCAGATTTCGAGAGTTTTCTACAAAAGTAAGTTGCCTGCTGACATCACTGTGCTCAGGTGGGACAGAGCCAGGCCTGGGCCTCAGCGAGGGCTGGTGCAGACCCACCTTGGCCAATCCTAGCGCTGACCTTGGAGCGAGTCCCTTGTCCTCTCTGTGCTGCAGGTGCCTCGTCTGCACAGTGAGGATGAAAACCACCGCCAGGGATGCTTCCGAGAGCCACATGGCTTCATGCATTACATTCCTGGTTCTTACTAGATATCAAATGCTTGACCTACGGTTGGGCTGCATGAAAAAGAAACGAGAACTTCCAGGGATGGCGAGCAGACGGGGTTCAGTTTAGGGAACAGAGACCTTGGTGTCCCCCTGGCTGCCCACACTTTGTCCACCACAGCTCTGGCTCTGCCTCCTTTTCCCTTGAGCCTCTTCCCTCCGGTTGACTCTCATCCTGTGACTGTGCCTCCACCAGTGGAAATGGCTGTACTTGGCCCAGACCACCTGCATCGAGACTGTAGGGTTGCAGCCCTTGTCAGGAAGGATGCATGGGCTGCTGGGGAAAGGCGGGGAGCTGGGCGGGGGCTGCTGCCCAAGCACCTTGACCTCGAGTTCTGAATAGCAGGACCCACAGAGCCAGCAGGAGTGCCTGCCGGCGCCGCCCAGGACAGGGCCCACTGCCCCCTGACCCAGGGGGTGTCTTGTGCAGTCGCTCGGCTGCTCCTCCCTGCGCTCACCTGAGAGGCTTGTCCTCGTCCAGTGAAGTAGCTGCAGTTGCCTTTCAGGGCAAAGGCCGTGCCACCTGCCCATAGTGAAGGTCCACTAGGAAGGGCTCTGACCCGGTCTCAGGCTCCTCGTCTGTCAAGTGGGTCCTGGGCTGAGGCCCCTTCTCCCTCCAGGCGCTCTGGGTGGTGGGTACTCGGGTCAGGGTGGCCTCTCCCCAGGAGGAGGAGGTATGAGAGCAGTGCTGTGGGCCTGGCAGCCTGAGGCAGGTCACTCCAGGTGCCTTGCTGACCAGGCCACTCCCTGCTTCTTCTGCAGACAGGAAAGCTGCCAGCCTAGTTTATGCTCTGACCGCTGGACCACTGCTGCCATCGACATTACGGGATGCTAAGAATGAAGTGAGTCTAGTCCATCATTAACAGTTTTGTGCCTCATGTATTTGTGTATTTTATACTAAAAATCTTTCTTCTGTTAGGCCAGCAGGCTTCGGAATATGAAGACCAATGTTTACTGCCTGGGTATAAAAGACTATCAGAGAGACCAGGTAATTCAGAACAGGTAACCAGGTGCCACTCTTGAGCCCAGTTGGAGAACGCTTTCAAAGGCAGTTGTCCCAGGGTTCCCCAGAGGATGGCCCTCTACCCGTCCCAAGTGTTTGGACAACAGGTAGTCACAGCAGATGAACAGCCAGTGTTGTGTAAAGCTACACACCATCGGTGTGGATGGAGGAGCTTTCTACTTGCCAAGGGTGGGCTGCTGGCCGATGCCAGGGTGTGGCCATTGGAGTCCAACACGGAAAGAGGCAAGAGCCTGTCTTCTCGGATGGGATCTGCTGTGTCCTCAACCCTTGGCTGTGTGCCAACCATCTCCTCTTCCTTGCAGCTGATTCAGATTGTAGAAGGAAAGACCCACATGTATGATGTGCCCAAATCCAGTGATGAGGAAGCCTTTATTGTATCGGTGAGTGTGGGCTAAATGTGAGAAGGGGGAGGGGGGCTTCTCACCACGGTCACGCCTGTCTCGCCCTGACCCTGCCACCCATCTGTCTGTTCCAGCTCGTGGGAAATTCCTGTAAGAAAGTTATGGGTAGGAACACATTCTATGCCTGTGTAAGAGGTACGTGCTAGAATCACTGTTCTAGACTGAATGGCGTTTGTGCATGTGTGGAGTGAATGTGCCTGAGTGTGTCCATTTGAGGGTGGTGTGTGTGTGTGTGTTTGGTGTGTGAAGTGTGTGTGTGTGTGTGTGTGGTGTCTGAGTGTATGCTGTGTTCATGCAGGGGGTGTTTTTACAGAAATATGTTGTGTATGTTATCGTGTGTTAAGTATATAAGTAAGTGTGTGTTTGTATAAGGCATGTCTGCCAGAGGTTGTGGTGTGGATATTGTGTGTAAGTACATGTTCTTCCAGTTTTATTGAGATATACTTGACATACAGCTCTGTGTAACTTGAAGGTATACCACAAAATGAGTTGACATACATATGTTAGGAAATAATTACCCCAGGAAGTTGAGTATAATCGCCTTTTTAAAACTCAAAACCAGGGCTTCCCTGGTGGCGCAGTGGTTGAGAGTCCGCCTGCCGATGCAGGGGACAAGGGCTTGTGCCCGGGGCTGGGAAGATCCCACGTGCCGCAGAGCGGCTGGGCCCGTGAGCCATGGCCGCTGAGCCTGCGCGTCCGGAGCCTGTGCTCCGCAACGGGAGAGGCCACAGCAGTGAGAGGCCCGCGTACTGCAAAAAGAAAAATACCTCAAAACCAAAAGCTTTATTTAGACATAAGAAAAATAAAGCACAGAGTGCCTCATCCTGTTAAGAAAAAAAAAGAAATAAGAAAGGATGCTTCTAAACCCTGAACAGAGCACTAGCAAATGAAGTCCAACAATATATGAAAAGAACAACACCTCAACACTAATTAAGGATCACCTCAGAAATGCAAGTCTGATTCAGTATTTAAAATATCAATGTAGGGACTTCCCTGGTGGGCCGGTGGGTAAGACTCTGCACTCCCAACACAAGGGCCTGGGTTCGATCCCTGGTCGGGGAAATAGATCACACATGCATGCCACAACTAAGGAGTCCACGTGCCACAGAGAAGATCCCGTGTGCTGCAACTAAGACCCAGTGCAGCCAAAATAAGTAAATAAATAAATATTTTAAATAAATAATTAAAATTAAAAAATAAAATATCAGTGTAATTTAGCACATTAGCAAAATGGAGAAGGAAAACATGATTATTTCAACAGATGAAAGAAAGAATGGGACAAAGAGCTCTGTGCGTGCCGGCTCGTGAGTCCACATCACTGGGATTTGTGGAGCTGAGGTGGGTGGATAAGCACACGCTCCCACTGGTAACAGCACACAGCTGGATGCAGCTGGACGCAGACCCAGGAAGCTGGGCCTGGCCGCGGTGCTCTGAACTGCAAGGCTACAGTGCAACAGGCCATGGGGTCACACAGAGCAGTGTTTATATCCGAGCTCTGCTGCCCATGGGCACGAAACCGGCGCAAAATGCCGAGTACCTGTGAGCTCCACTTTTGTCGCCAAGAAGTAGAAACAGCAACACCCACTATCAGGTCTGCAGTGAGACATAGATGCAGTGGAGCTCACAGTGACTGGCATAGGATCTAGAAGCCGGTGGCCCTCACCAACAGGAGCTGCCACTAACACTTCCATCACTGACCCCTGGTGCTGCCCCCACCCCCGAGCTGAGCCCAAGGTGGGGAGGGAAGTGGTTAAAGAACATCCAGGATGAAAGCGTCTCCAGCTGAGCCCGCTGTGGGTGCCAGCTGTGTGACTCCTCCTGAATCCCACACTGTGACCTGCAGTGCGAAGTGGGGACATGGGTCACTGCTTCTCTGGTGTCACGTCTGAGCCGTGCAGCACCCTGACAGCTTCAATTCTCTGATTATGTCCCTGGGACACACACAGGCCTGTCAAACCACAGGGGAAGATGCCCATTGTCATTCACGCCCTGTGGTGGCTCAGCTGAGGTGACAGGTGCCCACCGCACACCCTCTGCAGGCGTGGCCCAGCACTGCTGCTCTGACCTTTACAGCTGCTGTCATCTTGTCAAAAGCTGCCACACAGCATGACTGTCACTTGGAGGGAAAGCTCAAGGCAGGAACCTGGGCCCCAAATAAAGTAGAAGAAGCTGTTCATCAGGCTGTCGTTCTGAATAAGTCAGTGGGCCGGGTGTGGGGAAGCCGGGAGTGGGGAGCATGAGGCACGTGGCCTCTTCAGCCTCTCGGTCTCCCTCCAGGACTAGGCAGAGGCCTCTGCTGGCCTCCCTGCCTCCAGGCCTGTGCTCCAGCCATCCTCTGCACAGGGCCTGAGGGGCAGAGAAGGCCACTTCCCTACCCCAGCCTGACTATGGAAGCTGAGGCCCCTGAGCCAGACAACCAGACCCTCCAAGGTCCAGCCTCTGCTCTAAGTCCACCTGCTGCAGAGGCTGGGGGCTGGGGGGACTGGGCTCCCTGCAAAACCTTCCTTAGCTTTACAGGGTCCAGCCCACGCAGCCTCACTCTCAGAGCGCCTCAACCCCGAAGTCTTTTCTGGTCAGCTTGCCCCCTGGCTTCCCACAGCCTTTGCTCTGTTCCTGTCATTAGTCACTTGTCACCCAGTAGGAACCATGACTTCTGCCTCACTGTGTCCATGGTTTTATTTTTAAATTTTTATCATTCACCTCATATTTTTCTTCCTACATTTTATTATGGAAATTTTCAAAACTACAGCAAAGTGGAAACAATTGTACAATGGACACCCCTCTCTCCACTACCTGGATTTACAATTTATATCTGACAACATTTTTCTTATCATTTATCACGGGGCTACCTCACCTCCAAACCCTTCATTGTGCATATCTTTACCTGGTAACAATTTTTGTTAAGATTTCTCTTTTTGAAATACAGCAAACAAGTGTTTCATTTGATGACTTCTGACAAATGCACACACCTGTGTAATCCCCAGCGCTATGAAGACTCAGAACATTACATTTGCCCCCAGAAAGTCCCCTCAGTTCCCTTCCCAGGCAATCCCTTCCCCACCCCCTGGAGGCAGCTACTCCCTGATTTCTTCCTCCTCAGGCTAGTTTGCTGCTTTAGAACCTCTCCTCAGGGACTCACAGGGGATGAGCGCGGGGCCTGGCCTGCGGCACTGCGGCACTCGGCACCATAGGAGGACACAGTGCAGAGCAGGGCTTCCCTCTGAGGTCCGGCATCCAGCTCTGCGTCATGGCCAGAGACCTTCTGGGGGCGTGGGGGGTGGAGGGGGTGGGGGTGGGCAGGCTGTGCGGGGCAGGAGGACCTGCGGGATGAAGGCAGGACACACTGCGCAGACGGGGACACTCCTGCAACCAGCCTGGTCCAGGCTGTCCCCCACCGTGATAAGGTCCCCCCTTGTCCCATCCTGCTCTCTCCAGAGATAACCACAAAGAGCTCAGCTTTTATATGTAAAGCCCTACCTAAGTACGCTTTACAAGGATATTTTTACATTAATGGGATCGTGCAGTACATAGTACTTTCCAGCCGTCTACATAGTATTCCATTGCATGGATGGAACAGTCTCTTTCATGGGCCTCCCTTGATCAATAGTCAGATTGTCCCTAATAAGTCGATGCTAGAAGTCATGCTGTAGGACCATCCTGATGCTTACCTCTGAGAGTTTGGGAAAGGAATTCCCTGGAGTCAAGACCAGACATAGGCCTGCTGCCTTACGGGGACACCCAGATCACAGCTGGCCGGTGTCCAGTTTCTCTCAAAGTGACTGTCCCAAGCAGCATGTGGTGCTCCCAGACCCCCACCCCCCCAGGGCAGGTCGCGTCCACCTGTGCACCTGTGTCAGTCTCAGGCAGATCAGATGCCCTCTTCATGCTCAGCTCCACCAGCCTTCTCAGGGAGACGCCTGCCTTCCCAGCTCCTCTCTCTGGAGCCCACAGCTGGCCTGGTGTACAACTTTTCTTCCAGAGAGAAAGCTCTCTGTTCCAGAAAGGATCAGTATCCCACGGGCTGCTGGTCCTTCTGTCTCGATGGGCAGCAGCAGTGTATATGGGAAATACAGCCCTGCAAGCTGATTTTAGTCCTTCCAGCAACTTCATTTTTTTTTTTTTTTTTTTTGCGGTACTCGGGCCTCTCACTGTTGTGGCCTCTCCCGTTGCGGAGCACAGGCTCCGGATGCGCAGGCTCAGCGGCCATGGCTCACGGGCCCAGCCGCTCCGCGGCACGCGGGATCCTCCCGGACCGGGGCACGAACCCGTGTCCCCTGCATCAGCAGGCAGACTCCCAACCACTGCGCCACCAGGGAAGCCCCCTGCAACTTCATTTTCATCCTGTAACTGTTGGAGGAATTGGGTATGGGGTGTTGGGAAACAGAAGAGGCTGCTACCTGGACAAAGAAAATTCTTTTATTTTGAAGTCTCTTCTGCTCAAAAATCTGAAACCACCACCCTGCCTTCCACTTTGGAGACTTGCCGGAGTTCAGAAGACCCCCTTAGGGAGCGGCGGTGCCTGGGGCACAGGGGGCTCTGCTGCAGAGGTGAAGCAGCACCCGAGCGGGGCTGAGGGCAGCAGGAGACACAAGGAGGAAGGAGGGTGTCCAGGCGGAGGGCAGCGTGCACTGCTCCTGAGGGTGCGGCACGGGTTGTGCGCTGGGCTATCAGACGGCCCTGCACTCGGCTGCCGCCCTCCTTCCCGTCACCTACATGGAAGAGGAGGCTGTGTCCAATCTTCACCGTAAGGCTGGGACTGGCCATGTCCCTAATCGGGGCTTTCTGGTTCCATCTCACAGCCCAGTGAGCTGAAAAACCACATATCAGGGTATCAGGACATGTCCCTGGAGAGCAGGGTGATAGATGTTTGGAATTAAGACAGGAGTGGAGGAGGTGTAAGTGGGTGCTGGATTGGGTTCTCAAGATCAGATCCTCACCCTGAACCTGCCAGGGGTTGGGGGGTACCTCCTGCCCTATCTTAGCTCCAGTTTCCCTCTCTGTAAAGCTGGAATAGTAGATCATGCCTAGCTCATGGGTTCGGGAGGTTTAAGGAAGTGTAAAGATTGATTGGTGCACAGTAGATGACTGCTTGTCGGGGATGTCATTTTGGATGAACACAGGGTACATGACTTGGCCTGGCACAGATCTGCCCATTTCTGGTTCCTCTTGGCTTTTTGTTTGTGGCAGGAAGGGTATACTGGCTCTTTTTGCCTCATCTAGAGCCTGACCTCTCCATATTCAGGCAGCTGAGGTTTCCCTTCTCTGACTGTATCTACTTACAATATGGTTTATTAGTTTAGAGTTATGCTTCTTTGCAAAAAATAATCCTAAAGTGTAAATTGCAAAAATAATCCTCAAGTGAGACTAAGGGGCAGCAGCCCTGCTCAGGGTGGACCAAGTTGTGTTGACAAAGGTGCGTATGCAGGACACAGTCCCAACTGCTTTTTCCAGGACAAATACGGATTCCCGTGTCATGGTGAGCAGGGCCTTTATGAAGTGTGAGCAGTGAGGGTGCAGCCTGGCAGATTTGGGTTCAGAAGCAGCATTGTGCTGTTGGCCACTCGGCATGGCATGGGCTGTGTCACTTAGGGAAATCAAGGCTGCCCTGAGTGGGCCACACGTCTGATTTTCTTAGCACAAGGTAATCAGGTCACCTTCCTTGCTCTTTTTCCAAACCTCAGTGCTCTCCCCATTCTCCCATGTACTTAGGCTCTTCCAAGGGCAGGGTCACTGCCATCAGGTGCCCTTGGAGGCCAGGCAAATACCACAAGTAAGAGGCGTGGGCCAGGCCAAGCCAAGGACGATTGGCTGCAGTGAGCGGGGTCCTGGAGGGAAGTTGGTTGCTGGGCCATTATGGAGCTTTCCGATCCGAGAAGGGCAGTGGCCTCTAGCCCAGTCAATGGTCGCCCTGCAGAAATACAAATCCACTGATGCCAGATGTTCCCACTTTTCCAAAGAAGCTAGTAATCTGGATTATTATCCAGATTACTAGCAGACTATTACTTTTTTTGAAAATTTTAAAAATTATTTTTTATATTGAGGTGTAGTGATTTACAGTATTATATTAGTTTCAGGTGTATAACATATGGATTCAAAAATTTTATGGCTCATACTCCATTTAAATTTATTATAAAATATTGGCTATATTCCCTGTGAGGTACAATATATCTTGTAGATCATTCATTTTACACATAGTAGTTTGTACTTCTTAATCCCCTACCCCTATCTGGTCACTCTCCCCTTCCCTTTCCCCATTGGTAACCACTAGTTTGTTCTCTTTATCTGTGAGTCTGTTTCTGTTTTGTTATATTCATTTTTGTTTTATTTTTTTCAGATTCCACATATAAGTGATAACACAGTATTTATCTTTCCCTGTCTGACGTATTTCACTAAGCATAGTACCTTCCAACTCCATCCATGTTGTTACAAATGGCAAAATTTCATTTTTTATGGTTGAGTAATATTCCGTACTGTGTAATATTCCACACATATATACATATATCGCATCTCCTTTATCCATTCATCTGTCAATGGACATTTGGGTTGCTTCCATGTCTTAGCTATTATAAGTAGTGCTGCTATGAACATTGGGTTGCATGTATCTTTTTTTTAAATATCTATTTATTTATTTGGCTGGATCTGGTCTTAGTTGCAGCGCGTGGGCTTCTCCCTAGTTGTGGGACGTGGGCTCTAGAGTGCACAGGCTCAGTAGTTGTGGCACACAGGCTCTCGAGTTGTGGCACGCAGGATCTAGAGTACATGGGCTTAGTTGCCCCATGGCATGTAGGATCTTAGTTCCCCGACCAAGGATCAAACCTGCGTCCCCTGCATTGGAAGGCGGATTCTTAGCCACTGGACCACCACGGAAGTCCCGCATGTATCTTTTTGTATTAGAGTTTTCTCTGGATATATGCCCAGGAGTGGGATCGCTGGATCATATGATAACTCTATTTTTAGTTTTTTAAGGAACTTCCGTGGTGGTTATACCAACCTACATTCCCACCAACAGTGTGCAAAGGTTCCCTTTTCTCCACATTCTGGCCAACACTTGTTATTTGTGGTCTTTTTGATTATAGGCATTCTGACAGGTGAGAAGTGATATCTCATTGGGGTTTTGATTTGCATTTTTCTGATGATTAGTAATGTTGACCACCTTTTCATGTACCTGTTGTCCATCAGTATATCTTCTTGGGATAAAAAATGTTTATATAGGTCTTCCGCCCATTCTGTAATCAGGTTCTACATTTTTTTGATATTGAGGTGTACTCCCTGTTTATATATTTTGGATATTAACCCCTTATCTGCCATATTACTTACAAATATTTTCTCCCATTCATTAAGTTGTCTTTTCATTTTGTTGATGACTTCTTTTGCTGTGCAAAAGCTTTTAAGTTTAATAAGATCCCATTTGTTTATTTTTGGTTTTGTTTCTTTTTCTTTAGGAGACAAATCAAAAAAATATGGCTACAATTTATGACAGAGTGTTCTGCCTCCTTTCCTTTCTAGGAGTATTATGGCTTCCAGACATATATTTAGTTCTTTAATCCAAAATGAGTGTATTTTTGTACATGGTGTGAGAAAATGTTCTAATTTCATCTTTTACATGTAGCTCTCCAGTTTTGCCTGCATCAGTTATTGAAGAGATTGTCTTTTCCCCATTGTATATTCTTGCCTTTTGTGTCATAGTTCAATTGATCATATGTACATGGGTTTACTTTGGGGCTCTCTGTATCTATGTGTCTGTTTCTGTATAGTACCATACTGTTTTGATTACTGTAGCTTTGGACTATAGTCTGAAAATAAGAAGCATAATACCTCCAGCTCTGTACTCTCCCAAGAAATTTTTGGCTATTTTGTATTGAGAAAGTATGCAGACTTTTAAACATGGGGTCCAATTGTTTGAAGACACTTGAAAAGTTAACAAAATATGTCATCCAGCCAGCTTCAGCCCATAGGCTGAGAATCTATTTTCTTCAAGCAGAGAAATTGCAAACTTTGCCTTGATCTGATGGGACCTGCAGGAAGACCTGAAGCAGGAGGAATCAGACTGCCAGGTCCAAGGCTGTGCTGGCATTTTTGAGGAATATTTTTCGAGTTAATTGACTTTGGGCAAATCAAGCATCTGGGATTGGAATTAGCAGCCTGGGCCAGGAGGCAGAGGTGGAGGCTAATGACCTTGGACTTGCAACAGGATGACTTGCATGTTATCCTGGACAGCTCCCCAGAGGGCAGGCCCAATAACTGCCCTCTCTGGATCCCCCAGTATTTGCTTCAGAGGCCAGAAATCCCCAGCAGCCTGGAGAGAGGCTATGGCCCAAAACTGTATCTTAGCAAATCAATGTCTCCCACCCTGACAGAAGGAGGTGCTTGCTGAATCCCTGGGGGGTTGTGTGAGGCACGTGAAGGGGCAGGAAGAGGGAGGAGAAAAGCACTCATTGCAGACTTCAGAACCACAGCTAAGACAGGTTTTCAGCTTCCATAGAGGATTCTCCTGTGCAGGGTCCTCGCCTCCTTCTTGCCTCACCCAGGTCCTGGCCTTGCTCCTGGGGTCTCCAGCCTGCCATAGGCAGAGAGAAACACAGGGAGGAGGAGCAGACTACCAAGTGTCAGAAAGCCCCACAGACACCCAGGCTTGTGTGCCTAGCTCAGACAAGAGTCAGGACTGTCTTCAGCCTGTGTTATCGTGGTTCCTCTGCCATTTACGTAATGGAGGGCCTGGTGGAGAGCACTGCCTGTGCATCTCAGGGAAGACCTTGGACCATCTGGGTTGGAAACCCATGGATGGGTTCACCTCTGTGGAGGGGATGACATTGGGTGCCTTTAATGATCTTAATGGGTCAGAGGCGGTGGTGAGAGGCCCCCTGATTGCTCAAAGCCCAGCCCCGCTGCCTCAGAGTGGACCATCAGTGACAACAGGTGAGCCCAGGGAGAAAACAGATGTTGGTTCTGACACAACTGCTTCCTCAGAGGAGTCCCCTGGGAATTCAGTTATGGGGTAGCCTGCAATAATTGTGAGATCAGAGGGAAGTCAGCACTCAGCCACTCCTAACACAAACCTTTGGATGTTGCCCTTACAGAATCCTACCAACTTGGGTTTTATGCATATGGCCTAAGTCCAGACAGAATGAAAGACTATACTTGCAGATATAAGTTGGACAAAACCGAAGTCTTCAGTAAGTACCTACCTTGGTGCCTCCAAGTAACACACTTCCCACATTGCTCTGCATTCCTTAGAGCCAACCAAGACTTCAAAGCCCTTGCTGACCACTCACTGTGGACACTGTGAGTATAGAGGCAGCATGGACAATGGAAGGAGGGACCTGGCTGGGAAGCCTGGCCACTGCTCCCTTCATCTCAGGCCAGGAAGTGATCAATCCCCAGCACATCAAGAGCTTCTTGGGTCAGGGCGTACACCTTTCAAGGCTGGGTTGGGGGTGCTGGGTCTGTCCTCACTGCTACACTCCCCCCACACTTTCCTCGGCCCTCACTTCCCTTGAGAGACAAGGACTTGAATCTCACGAGTCTGCTGGTGGGAAGTGGAGGCGGCCCCAGGGCCCTGAGTCTGGGCCAGGTGCACTGAGTTCACCCAGGACCGTGTGGTCACCTGGGATTGAGAGAGGATTGCCAACTGCCAGGCCTGGGCCCCGGAATCCTGGCTCTGGCCCATATTACATGTGTGATCTTGACCTAATGAGTGTTCTGCTCTCAGCCTCTATTATCTGTACTGTGAAATGGGGCCAGTATGGTAGGTGCACTAACTAAGCCCTATCACATATGTAAAGCTACTGTTTGGAAATACTCAGGCACCAGGTGTCCCTCCAGGATGGTGAGAGGCCTGAGGAAGCACACAGTTGGGGAAGCAGATGTGTCCTCAGCACTGAGGTGGGCCTGCTCTCCCCCACAGAGCGCCTGGGGACAGTGGGACTTTCTCTTCTTCCTCAACTCTCTCAGTTAGCCCCATGATACATTGATTTAATATGATGATATTATGTTCAGTGACTTCTCATTCCAGGGCCATCTAGTAAACCCAGAGTGAGCCCTCGCCCCATCACACTTCTGGGCCATCTCTCCTTCTTCCACGGGTGCATAGAACGCGCAGGGCTCTGCCGTTGCCACACTCTCTCACCACATAGTGTGTAGATGGCCTCAGGGAGTTAGGTATCTCTTGGTTTATACTTCAGAAGTGATTTGGACTGAGTAACACATTTATATGGGGAGCTAATGTTTACTACATCTGGTAGTGGACTGTGTCTTACGTGCACTACCCCAGTTAATTCTCAAAAGACCTAGTGTTACTGCTTTGTATGCAGCCGATGCGGCACGAGCTAGAAAGTAGACACAGGTGACCTGATTGCATAATATAGGACTTTGACCTTGCTGATGACAGTCCTTGAAAAAGATTGGGAACAGCCTGTCCTCCAAGAAGTGTATTCAGATCCCTCCTCTGGGTTCAATGGCTGTACTGTTTTCTCACCCTTGCTGTCACCTGTGTTTCCCTCTGAGGGGGACCAGCATTAGGGTTTCACATGTCCTGCGCTCCTCTGCTGACCGCCGTGCTGCACGTGGTCAGAGGCTGACCAGAAGTGGAGGATCAGGACTGTTTATTGCCATGAGCCCCGATGCACTGATGAGGACTAATGTGGTTGTCTCTAACTGTATTTTCCTCTGATTAAAACATCTGGGAAAACATTTTCGTATATATAGAAAAGCATAACAAGGAGTAATTTTAAAACCAATATTTCTGTATGTTTTATATTATCTATTTTAGTGTATAATGATTTCATATATTAAGAAATCTTTAAAATACAGCAATGGAAATATTTGGTTTAATCAGTTAATATTGGTTTCAAAGCTCCTCTGCAGTCAACCATGCCTTTCTTGGCCCTCAGTATACGAGGTGCCTGCATCACCTCACTCTCCCTGCTCTGTGAACACTATGGAGATTACACCACATTTCTTTGTGATTTTTTCACACTAATCCCAATCACCCTAACCCTCAGGCACAAATCCTTCCCCCTAAATGTAACTGGTGATTAGTTTCTATATCAGTACCAATGAAGGGGAACACAGTTCAGAAGTTCGTAGCTAATCTGAGAACTGAGTTATAGCCAATAGGTCACGTGGAAGGGGACCATCTGTGCGCAACAGGCCTGACCTGTGGCCACTGTCAGGGTGTGAAAAGATTTAGGGCTCAGGAGAGACGAAGGTTCCACAGCTACTAGTTACGGACTGTCTGAGCCTCCGGAGTGCCACCTCCCAGCTCCCATAAAATTACAGAACAAGCACGAACACAGAAGCCCTGTTCCCCTCAGGCTTCCCTGTGTCCATAAATGTCACCACCACCCACCCAGGCGCTCTGCTCACTAACCAGCACATCGTCCTTGACTCCTCTTTGCTCTCATCCCACATCCAGTCCACCTGCAGGCCCTGCTATCTGTGTGTCCAAACTTACCCGAACCTGGCCAGCCACGCGACAGGCTCACTGCACTTAGAATAAAGCCCAAACCCCTTCTCAGGGCCCACGAGGCCCCGCCCCCGCTCCTCACTCACGTCTTTCCCACAACAAGCTCAGCTAGTTCCGCCTCAGGCCTCAGAACAGGTGCCTACAGCCTGGACCCTCTTCCCCAGACCTTTCCCTGCCTTTCCCCTCATCTGGTTTCACTCCGGCGCTTATTTTCTTCATTGCTTGTTACTTTATTGTCTGTCTCCCTCTCCAGTCCCACAAATGTCAGGTCCTTGAGAGCAGGGCCTCTGCCTGCCTTGTTCCCACTAGACGCCAGAGCCCTGACAGTGCCTGGTGCACAGTAGGTGTCAGAAAAAGGCAGAGAAGAGAAGCTGCTTCTGCCAAAGTGGTAGCTCTGCTTCCAAGGGCAGGCAGAAGGGGAGGGGCGGATGGGTGGACAAGTCCACTGACATTCTTCTCATGTGATTGCCTTTCAGCTAAACCACCTGACTCAGTGACTGCAGAAAAAATAATTTGCCCAGGACATATTTTTCTTAAGGATGGACAGTAAGTGTTTAGGTTAGGGGGCCATTTGGGCAGGTGTCGCTACCATGAGTACAGAATGTGGACTGCCCCCTTTACTGGGGCAGCACCTGTCTGTCTCTGGGAGGGCTCAGGGCATCCTCCGCACCTGCCCTGGTTGACAATCCCCCGAGGTGCTCAGGGGTCCGCGGTGGCCCAGGCTCTGCTGAGGAGGGCAGGATGTGGGAGATGGTGTGCCCCAGGGCTGGTACCTTTGCTCCAGGCAGCTTTTCCGAGTGAAGCCAACATACCGTGTACATACAGAGGAATCGGGATGGTGCCACCATACAGCCATCCCTGGTCACTTCGCTCCTGGTCTTGAGGGCATCTGACCCCATGCAGGGCTCCTCACTGCCTGGTCAGCCCTCATTGCAGAGGTCAATCTCATGGTGTCTGGGGGTGAGCTCCCCTTACCCTTGCTGCCTGCATTTGAGGAGCCCCAAATGCCTAAATGCAAAGCCATTATCATGAGGAGAGCTAGGGCTACAGGTTGAGCCAAGTACAGGAACTGTGTCTATCCTGTCTCTTGGGTCACCATCTGCCCTTTCTGTGCTTTAGGGTGGTCGTTGTTGATTACTCTCTGGACCTGGGCAATACCTGGAGTGAGAGAAGATTGAATGTCACCAGCAAAGACTGTGTGAGTGAATGTTGGGCTGCAGCATCCCTCGGGCTAGCCAGAGACCCTGCTTGGGAGGGAGAGACAACCAGGGATGCAAGAGAGGGGAATAACATCACCAGGGAAAGGCCAGCAAGTAAAGAAGTAGCCTTTGCAGGTATGCACCTCTGGTAGCATTTCACAGCCAGCTCGGTGCCCTTAGTCCTTTACTGTGGAGCTGTCCCCCTACTCTGGTTTGTGAAATTCACTGGAATGCTTCTACAAGACTTGGGGTAAAGCCAGCTGCCCAGGTCCTGCAGAAACTCTGCCCTCTCTGTGAACCAAGTATCATTGAAAGTATGTGGAAGGGACCAATTCGAGCTCTAATCAGAGTTCAGAAACAGTGCTGAGGCTCTGCCCACCCTGGACCCACCTTGCCACCTCCCCTGGCGCCAGCCTTGTGGTGAGGAGCTCAAGGCTCCATCCTGGATTCCAGCCGGGGTGAGCAGGAGAGGCTGGGGGACTGTGTACAAGGAGACAGGGTCCAGGGCCTCTGAGACAACTGGGCCCTCCATATCGGGGTCCCTGGCACAGGGGTCTGGAGAGTGGGAGCAGCTGTGGCCATGAAGAGTCAGGGTGTGTTTGCACTGCGATGGTATAGCAGCGGGCAGGGCTCTGGACCCCTCTCATAACCGACACAACCCTGGCCTCCCACGCCTGTTTGGGGAACACCGACTGTCACTTAGCAGATGTCATCAACCTCCCTGCGGCCACTCCTCCTTTCTCGTGCACCTCAGTTGCCCCTCTCCACTAACTGGCTCTGACCTGTGCAGGGGGACTCTCCCCTCTGTTGCTGGGAAGCTGGCAGGGCCGGTGGGAAGGGCGGGGCTCAGCTCAGGGAGAGGAAGCTGCGAACAAAGTGCTGCTCCCAGGGGCCCTCTTTTCCCAGCTCCACAGCATCCGGGCCCCTTAGCCTGGGGCAGCCCGCCATGGGGGACAGAGCACATTAGCCTGGAGTGAGGTTTCCCTGGGAGAAGGAACGCGTGTGCCTAATGCCACCGCCCTTGTGTCCAGTCCCAGCTGGTGAGGGTTCCCGCAGCGTGACGATCCCCTGTGTGTCTGTCTCCGCTTGTCCCTGCACAACCACCTCCGGACCCGAGATTAACCTCCACGTTTCCCAGCAGCAGTCCTGCCACGGAACGGCCCCCGTCCACAGGCACATTGAGAACTCGGGAGCCGCCCGTGACTCCGGGCCCAGCACAGGGTCACCCTCAGCCCCACTCGGCGTCTCCTTTCAGCCTCGCTGTTTCCTGGGCACAGGTTCCCTCTGCCCCCTTCCCCCCCTGCTTCTCTCAAGCAGAGGCTTGATGTAGGGAAGGGCTGGGCAGCGCGGGTCCACAGATGCAGCACACATGCCCTTATTATGCACAACAAGAGGAGAACAGAGCCCGTTCCTTAATCCCCCATGTGGACCTGGCCTGTGTGTGGGCTTTCTACAGTCGCTCTCAAGTGCCCGCTCACTTCCTCACTCCAGATGTGCAGACGGAGCCTCCGAGAGTGGGAGTAGCTTGGCCCGAGGCTGCAGAACGGGGAAGTAGGGGAGGGAGGCTATGGGGAGGTGAGCAGGGTGTCCTGCCTCTGCTCTTGCCCCCACACCTCTCTGGGGCCCTGAAGCCCCTCCCTCACCAATCTGTGTGTCGTAGCATTTTGTGGTCCTTACAAAACCCCTGTGCTCTCAGCCAAGGCAGGCAGTGAGGGCAGGGTTGTCACTCCTTGGAGGACTGGTATTCCTTGACTGGGCCCTGGGGAGAGTTGCGGAACAGGGCCAGTGCTGGGGTCTGTGGCCCAGGGCTCCACAGTAGCTCTCTGGGTACCAGCCATGATCTCTTCTCCCCACTGTGATCCCTCTGGATGAGGAAACCTGAGGAGAAGGGGAACTGTGAGGTCTGGTGTGGGAAGTGGATATTGGGTTCACGGGAGGAGATCACCCAGGCCAACCCCAGGACATTGGCATTTGTGCCCCGCACAGAATGAGACTGTGGAGCCCCCAGCTGTCCCAACTACAACCAGAGTGACCACAGTGCCTACCACTGTCAGGACAAGGAGGACGACAAGGATGACAACGAAGACCACAGTGCCTACAACTGTCACGACCAGGAGGACGACAACAAGGACAACGAAGACCACAGTGCCTACAACTGTCACGACCAGGAGGACAACAACAAGGACGACGAAGACCACAGTGCCTACAACTGTCACGACCAGGAGGACGACAACAAGGACGACGAAGACCACAGTGCCTACAACTGTCACGACCAGGAGGACGACAACAAGGACGACGAAGACCACAGTGCCTACAACTGTCACGACCAGGAGGACGACAACAAGGACGACGGAGACCACAGTGCCTACAACTGTCACGACCAGGAGGACGACAACAAGGACGACGGAGACCACAGTGCCTACAACTGTCACGACCAGGAGGACGACAACAAGGACGACGGAGACCACAGTGCCTACAACTGTCACGACCAGGAGGACGACAACAAGGACGACGGAGACCACAGTGCCTACAACTGTCACGACCAGGAGGACGACAACAAGGACGACGAAGACCACAGTGCCTACAACTGTCACGACCAGGAGGACGACAAGGATGACAACGAAGACCACAGTGCCTACAACTGTCACGACCAGGAGGACGACAACAAGGACGACGAAGACCACAGTGCCTACCACTGTCACGACCAGGAGGACGACAAGGATGACAACGAAGACCACAGTGCCTACCACTGTCACGACCAGGAGGACGACAACAAGGACGATGACAACAACGATGACAATGAAGACCACAGTGCCTACCACTGTCACCATGACAACTACCGTGACAACTGTTGCCACAACTACCGTGACAACTGTTGTCACAACCACAGTGACTACAGTTGTCACAACAACCACAGCGACTACAGTTGTCACAGAAGAGGAGACCACAGTGCCCATGGCTGTCACCCAGAGCCCAGCTGCCAACAATCCTCTCTTGTACCCTACACTCATCCCGTCCCTGGTCGTGATACCGTTGCTGCTTGTCTGCATCTGCTGCTGCAAGAGGGTGAGTGACCCCTGCCCGCACAGCCTGGTCCAGCCCTCACCGACCCCTGAGGGACCAGCCCCATGCCTGCCCCATGATCCTGCCTGTGGCCGGGTTCCATCAGCTCTGGGGTCCTCACACTAGCAAACAAGGCACAGACTCTGTCCTCCCATCCCGGGCATAGACACAGCCGGCTTCTAGGGGGCCACCTGCTTCATGCTTTCACCTTCACAGGGAGGTGGCCTATGGACTGTCCCAGCCCCTGGGGCAAAAGGACCCCAGGCCTCCCGAGACCAGGGCTGCCCCACAGCAGTCAGACTTCTGAAGGACTCAGGTAGACCAAGGCCCCAGGAATCTCCGCTGTTGGGGGACAAAGAGGGGTCTGCAAGGGCACTGATGGCCCAAAGGGAGAAGGATGCTGGCCAGGAGGATGCTAACCCTGGGGGCAGCTGTGCCTTTGAAAACAGCATGGATCCCTGTCCATCTCTGGTGCCTTCCGTCATTCCTTCATCAGTCATCACTAAGTCACCAGGATGTGCGGGGCCCCGTGCTGGGCACAGAGGGGCAGAAATGAAGCAGCCGCCACCCTAGCCCACAGGCGCTCACCATGTCTGGTCTGGTATTGGTAGCTGGGGGGCATTGAGGGTAAATGTCACCTTCAGAGGGTGTGGCAGGTGCCCTGATAATGATAAAGGACAGAGACTGGCCCTGGGTGGGAGGGAAGGCAGAGGCGCTGGCCGGCTGGGTTTGCAAGGACACAGGCCAGGGGTGGGTGAAGAAGAGGAACAAGCAGAGCTGAGAAAGGACAAGCAAGGCAGCATAGAAGCCAGCAGGTCAGATTTCTGCAAAGGGCGAGAAGTGAGGAGAGAAAGCCGGGTTGGGGAGAGGGAGGTGGACTGTCATCCCTGAGGGCTGGGAGGCAGGGAGGGCTGCAGGGGGAGGGAGGGCAGGGGAGAGGAGGAGGGGTGTGGGGAGTGTTCTCTTGTCTTCATATGATGTCAGGGCTGCGGCTGAAAACTCTACCAGGGACCAGGGGCCTTAGTCTGCCTGTCTCCCCCTTGACCCTCCACGGAGGTACCGATTCCCCTTTGATGACTGAGGAGCCTGAGGCTCAGGGAGGCACCTAGGTTGACACCCCAAAGCCCATGTTTGATCCCTTACTGCTGACGAGCAGGGTCCTCTCCTGTCTGCATAGTTGAGCCAGCACCTTCCATGCCCCTTCCAGCCAGTGTTTATGTCTCTTTAACATCCTAGATCGTCAAGGAGCCACCACCAGCCCAGAAACCAGAAAAAGTAAGTGGTGTGTTTCATTGTGATGTTGTCACCATACTTGATGCACACACTGACCTGCAGAGAGAGGCCCTCTGACATGTATGGGGAGATGCCCTCCTCCGCCCGTCCAGCTCCCACCTACCTGGGCAGAGAGAGGTGGCAGAAAGTAGAGGGTGACAGAGGGCATGGAGGGACCCCAGAGAGGACCTGAGACTCACAAAATGTCACCCGGACAACACGGTTCACCACCTCTGAAGACAGCCTCAACCAGGGCCTTTATCACTGAATCAGAAAGATGGGGTAGCCTATTTCAGGAACAGCTATGATCCCTCCTGATATAAATGGGCTTTTTCTCAATTCCCAAAAGACTCTTTGTAGACTGATCCTTCCCAAGACTGGTGCAAGCATTTGGAGAAGGATCCTCAGGTTTCAGGGACCTGGTCCCCTCCCGAGGCTCTGATGTATGCTGGGCTCCATTTCCTTGGTCTTCGTCCCTGGCTCATGTCAGGGTGAGGGTCGTGACAGGGTTGGCCTTTAGGGCCTGGGGAGCTGAGGAGGGAGGAGGGACTCTTACTGGGCATTGAGCTTTGAGGGAGGCACAGCTCAGGTGAGCACAGGGACCAAGGATCAGGTGAGGAGGCTGGCGCTGACCCAGGGTAGGGGCCCAACCCAGGGCCCATAAGAAGTAGTTAGAGTAGGGGTGCCACGTCGAGGCAGGAGGACCTGGGCCTGAGATCTGGTGGGAAACAGGGTCACTGCCCAGGCTGATGTCTACACTGGCTGCAGTGTGGCCTGGGAAGGCTGGATCTGCCAGAGTCGGGTGAATACAGCCCTGTCACTTGCTAATGCCCACACCCCTGCCAGCTTCCATCCCATGGCACAGCCTCACACCCAGCTTTTCCTACAAGAGTGGTTGCCAGGAACCAAGGGGACAGGATAGAGTTTGTTGATGTTTGGAGAAGAGCCATCTTTGCAAACCAAAAGGAGTTGGTGTGTTTTTCACATGGAGGCCACTCTCTTACGTGCCGGGCACTGCCCATTTGTCCTTGATTCTCCAACAAACATTGGCTGACTGGCCAGTACTTGACAGGAGCCCAGGCAACAGATGTCATGTGTCTGCACCCAGGAGCTGCCAGACAAGAAAGCCTGCAATTTTTTTCTCTTTCTAGAAGCCATGCCCTGTACAGACCAGGGTGATTGTCTCCTGCTGTGGGTGCCAAGAAGACAGGATAAAACAGATGGAGGTGACAAGCACCCTTAAGAAGGGAGGGATGAGCCCCTCAAGGCTGGAGGTTTGGAGGAGGGGGAGCCAGGTCAATGCACACAGACTTGGGCCTAAAACACCTGGCTTGGATGGAGATGAGCTCTATGGGCTCTGGTCTCCCACCTCTCGGTGACAGAGAACAACCAGAGACCCTCCCGACCCTATGGCTCAGGGGAGGACAAAGAGCTGAAGGCTCAGGTGCCCCCTGCCTCCAGGCAGTCCCAGCACCAGGGACCTCGCTTTGGGATGGGCCCAGGATTCTGGATGTTGGGGGCTGACTCACAGCCAGCCAATTCCTGATTCTCACAGAGATTGTCATCAGCTCTGGCAATCTCCTGGGTTTCACTGGCCAGTAACTGCATGACTGAAAACATATAATGACAAACAGACACACACCAGTCAGGGGAAAAAAAATGAAAAAGAAAAGAAACTTCTGAGCCAAGATCTTACCAGCATTAAACTACCCGGGAGTGCCTATGACTCCTGTCTACTCAGTGAGGGAGGGAGAGAGCTCACTGCATTGTCCTTGAGGCCTCTGAGATGAGGTGACAAGGGCCACATGGAGGAGGGGGAGTCACTTCCCTCCCCCAAGTGACTGAGACCCCAGCTGGCAGGGGGCTGAGAGATGACAGGGACGAAGAGGGTCCCAGGTGGCGGGTCTGAGGAAGGAAGACCCCACCATCTCTGGGTTCAGCTTTGCCCTCCTCCCCCTGGTCCTGCCTCTGTCGCTGTGGGATCCATTGGTCCTCCTGGGAGCTTCAAATGGCAGCCGGAGGGCAGGCCCCGCATCTCCCCTGAGAGTCAGTGTGAGGGCACAGACAAGCCAGAGCTCACCTTCCAGAGAGGGAGGAAGCACCTGCCAGGGGCTCGTTCCTGCCTCAGGCCCGGCCCCACCTTCCGCCCACACCACATCCATGTTTTCACCGGTTCTTTGGTTTCCGCATCTCTCTCTTTCCCCCGTTTCAGGACCCTTCCCCCTGAGCAGGGACTGGGACTTTTCCCTGCCTTCTCCCTCTGAGTCCCCCAAAAGCAGGCCCTCTTCCCTCTTCTTCAAGCTCCTGCCCAGTCTCCATGCCCCCCTCACCTTTCTCCTTGAGGACCTCTCCTTGGCTACTGCATGTCTCCTCCAAACTTTGACACTTTTTTCAAAAGTAGCCCCGACTTCTCCTCCTACACCAAAAGTACCGATTTGTTCCAGAACCCAAAACAATCTGTAACCGACAGTGACGAGCTCCCAAAAAACACAGAAGGCTTTTAAGCCCACTGCCCCAGGTGATGGCTGCAGTGCTGTCTCAGCCAGTTTGTGGGGAGGGGACACCACCCATCTGGACGCAGCGTCTGTGCCTGTATCTTCCTCACAACCACATCTGCTTTTCAGGAAAAACTGGATACTTTTTATGACTTTGTCCAGCACTGCAGCCAGCTGCCATTGATGTGGTGTCCGCCCAGGGACATGGTAAGCAGGGCACAGGGATGCTCCCCGTGGGCTGGGGTCTTGCTTGCTTGCCCTTGACAGTTGCCTCCGGCACTGTGGGTCAGAGAGCCCTCTCCGGGCATCTGCCGAGAGGAACGTCCAAGGCGTGGAGACCTGGAGCTCATGAGCCTCCAGACGATTCTCAACATGGTGCCCGTGCATTTCCCCTGCGTCCTCGTCTCAAGGATGTCAGGACCTTTCTTCTCCAGAGCAATGCCCAGCAATTCCAATCTTAAGCAAAAAGGGCTGGAGAGGCCTATTGGACTCCCGTCCATCGTCCCTCCCCACTGCCTACCTGACCCTGTGGGACTGCTGGCTGCACCCCATCCATGAGACCCTCCTGGGCTGCTCACTCAGCTGCAGGAGTGGCGGAGGACATGGTGACACCCCCTCCCCAATGTTGTCTGGTCAACACTGACTGGTTTTACCAGGTAGTAAAGATGCCCTCCTTGTGTCAGTGCCTGTGACAGTGGGGAGAAGCCCAATTTCTCCACTTGTCATCCTTGTTATTTAATAATAATAATGATAGATAATTTTATTGTGTCCTTTCTGTGGGTCAGTTGCTCAAGAACTTTACATGTTTTCACTGCTTTAATCCTCCCAGTGAATGTACAGGTAGATACTACTGTACTGGTAGATCCCAGCTCTATGGAGGCAGGTGTGACCCACAGAGAGGCTGAGTGACTTGTCCCAGCTCAAAAAGGATGGGAGAAGCAGAGCGGGACTTTAATTCTGAGCATGGCTCCACCCTTCTCACTGCTCTGCCCCCCATTCGGGTCAGCACTCATGGTCTCATGATGGTTACCCCCAAACCATCAGAGACCTGTCCTTCTCAGGCCTCCAGATCCGAGGAGGGCCTTGCTCCTGGTTCTCTTGGGAAGCACCTGCCTGGGCATCATATTCCTGGGTGTCCCCATTATCAGACCTTTTGTACAGACTGGGCCAGGGGCCTGGAGGATGTTGCATTCCCAAGATCTGTAGTGAGGTCTGTACTGACCACATTCACTGAATCAGGAAAACACTGGCTCTAGGTGGATGGGCAGGTGGGCGTTTGGAAACTCTAGACAGGCCTGAAAGCCTCTGGACACTGCTGGTGACACACCTGAGGCATGCTCACACCCAGCAGAGACACCGTCTGGTGACAGTGGTGTCGGGGCTCCTTCTGCAGCTGGGCTCCCGGCTCTGGGTCTGAATCGAGCTCTGAGTCCCAGCCTTGCTTGCACAGAAGCCCCATTCTCCACCTGTCTCTAGACAGCTCTCTAGACACTTGAAAGTCATGAATATCTCAGTGAGTGCCTGTTTGGCCAGATCAGAATCTGTGAGAGAGTGACAGTTAAGCTGAGAAATAACTGATAAAAATAAATCCAGAGAGGTCCTTCCAAACGGAGGAAACAGCCAGTGCGTATGGCCTGGGGCTGTAGGGCTTGGTGAATTGAAAGGCTCGAAATCAAGTACTGTCCTCATCAACCCAATGGTCAAGATGTTCACAAGATACCCAGTGTCACCACATAGGGTGTGGGGGACAGAGGCACACCAGTCCTGCAGGTCAGAGTGTTGCAAGGGCACCAAATCCAGTTGTTCCACTGCATGTGGTCCACACACACTGAGCCCTCTGATAATGAATGAATGAATGGGCACTTCTAGTTACACGAGCTCCTGTGTAGAGGCTTTAGGTCATGTCTATGATACAAGGAGGCATTTTGGATCTGACAATATAGGGCACAGAAATCTGCTTTGCGGGACACTGTGCAGGGATGGGGAAAGGTCCCTTTGGCATTTTCAGGAGTGACTGTAGGAAAGTACTGACTTCAACCTGTTACTAAATCTGCCAAGTTAGTCTAGTTTCTGAAACGCTCTATGCCTTACCTTTTTTTTTTGACAAAAACAGGGATAAAATAATAAAATGCCACTGAACAAATAATGCAGTTATGAAGAATGCTAGGTCAATTTTTGCTGAGGCTAAGAAAGTGTCCAGGTGAGTCCGAATAACCCAAAGTCCAGAGGTCCTGGAGTCCCATTGACAGATCCAGTCCAGGGCTGCCCAGAGATGCTGTCAGCTGGTCAGTGTGCTCACCACCTCCCTGTGGTGCTGCAGACAGATTATGGTGTCCCAAAGGGTCTGCATCAATCTCTACCCAAACCAAGGGGTCTGTATGTGCTGCTGCCTCCAGAGCCCATCACCCATCTGAGGGTGCCGTCACCTGCCCTTGCACTGCGGACTCAACCCCAGCCTGAGGGTTGTAGTGAGAACCCATCCCTTCGGCACACACTCACCAAGAGAGCCTGGGCAATGCTGGGGCTACAGTGGCAATACGCCCTTGTCCTTGCTAACCAGGCTCCCAGTGCAGAGGGGAGCAGGCAAGTTCAACACCAGAGCAAAGGGAGTCCAGAGTCAGAACAACGGGGCTCCATAGGGAAGGAAGGGCAGATGTCCAATATCTGAACAGACTCTAGAATTAGGAGCGCCGCCTGGAGGCCGGCACCTAGGGAGAGGAAGGGCATCAACAAAGGCGCACCCTGGGGATCCTGACAGGTACTGGGCCTAATCCCCTTGAGCCAAGGAAACCACAGCCTTCTGCTCCCAATTCCAATGGCTTCTCAGTGACCTTCTCTCTCTACTCTTCTTCACACAGGGGAGGTGCATCAACTTCACCTTAATGAATCCCCACTGCACACAAATGTTCCGCGGCCCAAAGATCTGCCTTCAACCCAGCCAGGAGTGCTTCCCCCTCAGTAGCTGCTGTTCACATGGTCAACATCTCCCACCCATATGCTCTCAGTCACTCACCAGGATGCTGCCGCTGATCCCTCGTACTGCCCGGAAGCTCTGCAGAAGTACTTTGTTACTCCCACCCCCGTAGCCCAACATCTAAAGCACCAAAAACACAAAATTGTTAAGAGCCCCTTTTGTACTGAATTGGACACATATATTGTGTTTGGGTTTCTAGTCAAAAGGTGTTGGGATTTGTTGTCGATTAGCAAGAGAGTTTGTTACGTGGTAAGCACTGCTCCACTGTATGAGATGCAGCTATACTGCTCCTGCCAGGACAAAGCACCCTGGTGTCCTGTGGATGTAGACATGATGAGTCTCATTCCCCACAGACAGGTCTTCATCTGTCACCATGGGTTGAGATACGTGGGGTTTTAGCCAAAATATGCTCTTTCCAAAAAGCCCAAAATATCTTTGATGTATGAATATAGTCTGGTGTCCATTACTCACTTGCTGTTACTTAACCTTCTGGGCAAGTTACTTAATCTCCCTGTGCTTCAAATTCTCACTGAAAAGATGGATAATGGTGTCTCCTCTACAGGGTGCCTTGAGGGTGATAGTAACTGCTACAGTATGCTCAGAACAGGGCCAGGTCACTTGTAAAGACTCAGGGGCCCAGTAGTTAATGTCTTCCTCCTCTGCCCCAGGGAGGGAGAGGATGATGAGCTCAGAGACATCAAGAAATGTGCAGTGAGGACCAAGGTGTTAGAAGAAACCATGACTGGGCCTTTCAGCTCTGGATACCAGGACATGGGGTTGCCACACTTGAGAATTCTCTGTAAACTGCTGACCACATGTAGGTTAACATCCAAGGCCACCACCCATGTAATCTCCAAGGCACTGTCAACAAAAGGTCCTCAAACCTACTACCTCCTTCAGAAATGTAAGTTCCCTTCTTGTACCTTAATATTTCTCATAATATTAAGGTAATTGCAGGGTCCCAATTTCCCATCAGCTCTTCTGATGACACAGACACACCTCCCAATTTTTCAGATCCCTCCTAAAGAATACTTTGAAGACATGATCAGGTTTCCTTCCACAGTTACATGCTAGAGGACTATCAACAGGCAAGAATTCACTGTGAAAATCACAGAATATATATGTGAAGATGAAGCAACACCATGGACCACAGAGTCCAAGAAGGGAAGAAGAGACTGCTTACTCAAAGACCAGTGCGCATACCAATGCAGCAAATCAGGGACCATGAAGAATCAAGGAAACATGAGATGATGAAAAGAAATGAATAGACTCTCTAAAGAAAAAGAGATCTATGGACTCTTGTAGAGAGAATTTAAAATAATCCTCTTAAAATAGTTCAGTGAAATTCAAGAAACACACATAGACACACAACTTCATGAAATTCAGGAGAAAAATGTATCAACAAAATGAGATGTTCAACAAAGTAATAGAAACCATCAAAAGAACAACTGGAAACTAGAGCTGAGGAATACAATGACTGTACTGAAGAATATAATAAAGAGATTCAACAACAAACTCAAGCAAGCAGAAGAAAGAATCAGTGAACTAAAAGACAGGTCATTTGAAGTTATCCTGCCACAGGAGTGAAAAGAAAAATTAATTTGGGCTTCCCTGGTGGCGCAGTGGTTGGGGGTCCGCCTGCCGATGCAGGGGACACGGGTTCGTGCCCCGGTCTGGGAGGATCCCACATGCCGCGGAGCGGCTGGGCCCGTGAGCCATGGCCGCTGAGCCTGCGCGTCCGGAGCCTGTCCTCCGCAGCGGGAGAGGTCACAACAGTGAGAGGCCCGCGTAACGCATAAAAAAAAAAAAAAAAAAAAAAAATTAATTTAAGACTGAAGAAACACTATGGGACATTACAAACAGAAACAATTGTGAATTATGGGAGTCCCATTGAGAAGAGGAAGAGAAAAAGACAGTATGTTTGAAACAAAAGAGTTGAACACTTACCAAACATGGAATGAGAGACGTACATCCAAATTCATGAAGCGCAAAGATTCCCAAATAAGTTGACTCTGCAATGGCTATGGGAAATCACATTGTAAGTAAATTGTCTATGGTCAAAGACACAGGGGATTTTGAAAGCAACAAGAGAAAATGAGTCACCACATGTAAGTCACCACCATAAGAATTTAGAGGGACTTCCCAATACAAACTTTGTAGTCCAGGAGAGAGAGGGGTGATGTATTCAAATATAGAAAGAAAAAAAAATCCTGTCAAAGAAGAATATTGTACCCAGCAAATCTGTTCTTCAGAAATGAAGAAAGAGATCGAAAATATATCAAAACAAACAAAACTGAAAGAGTTCAGCACCAGAAGACCTGCTGTACAAGATTTCCTGCAGGAATTTCATCAAGCAGAAATAAATGCATAATAATTAGCATTGTGAAAACATAAGAAGTTTGTAAAACTCACCGCTAATGACACATATTGTCAAAATCAGACCCTGTAATATTGTAATTTGGGTGTGTAATTCACTTAGAACACTAGTTAAGAGGTTAAAATGTATTAAACAACCATAACTACAATAATATCTTGCTACAAAACATAAAAATATATAAATGTTTATATTGATAACCTAACATGCGAAGGATGGAGAAATAAAAGGAAAATTTATGTATGCTATCAATGTTGTTATCAGTTTAGAATAGGATGTTGTAAATATACTTTAGGTATGGTTCATAATAACCACAAAGATAAAACCTCTGGTAGATACAAAAAAGATGATAAAAGAGGAATCTAAGCATACCTGCTACAAAAAGTCATCAATTAACAAAAGACAGCAAGATAAGAAACTAGGAAAAATGGACCTATAAAACACTTGAAAAAATAAAATGGCAATTATAAGTATTTACATATCAATAATTACTTTAAACGTAAAAAAATTAAATTCAATAGAAACACATAAAATAGCTGAATGGACCAAAAAAAAAAAAAAGAAAAAAACAGCGGTCCAGAAATATGTTTCCCCACAAGAGAATTACTTTAGCCTTATAGACACCCAAAGACTGACAGTCATGGAATGGAAAAAGATACTCAAGCAAATGGTAACCAGAAGACAGCATCGATATCTATACTTACATCAGACGACATAGACTTTGAGCTAACAATGCTCCAGGGACAAAGAAGGTCATTATATAATGATAAAAAAAAAACAACAAAAAAACGACAATCCATCAAGAAAACATTGCAATTGCACATATATATATGCACTCAATATCAGAGCACCTAAGTATATAAGGCAATTATTAACAGAACAAAAGGCAAAAAAATAACACAATAATAGGTGAGGACTTTAATAACCACTCTAAACAATGGAAGGATCATCCAGATAGAGAATTGATAAGGAAGCAGCAGACTTGAACAAAATTATAGACCAAAAGAGGCCTAAAAGATATACACATTTCATTTCATACAATAGCAGCAGAATATACAATTTTCTCAAGCACCTATGGACCATTTTCTAGGATACGTCATATTTTAGGCCACAGGCAAGTCTTGATAAATTTAAGAAGACTGACATCATGCCATGCATTTTCTCCAACTACAATTGTATGAAAGTAGGAATGAATATTGTGAGGAAAGCTGGAAGATGCTAAATTACATGAAAATTAAACAACGCATGCCTGAGCAACCAGTGGACCAGAGAAGACTTTTTAAAAAACAAACAAGTATCTTGAAAAGGCAAACACAGTATGTAAACCAGATCATGCAGTATGCAACAAGAACATTTCGACGGAGGAAATTTATAGAAGTAAATGCATATTTTAAGGAAGAAAATATTTCAACCTCAGGAACTATTTAAAAAAGCACAAAGTTAGTAGAAGGAAGAAAATAATAAAGATTGGAGCAGAAATAAATGAAATAGAAAACAATATAAAAGATTAACAAAATGAAGAGTTACTTTTCTGGAGAACATAAACAAATTTGACAGTAGTTTAGTTAGACTAAGTGAGTAAAAGAAAGAGAAACCAAATTGGTAAAATTATAAATGAAGGAGAAGACATGAAAACTGATATTACCAAAATTAAAGTAATTATAAAACTCTACTATTTAACAACTACACATCAACAAATCGGACAATATTGAAGAAAAGGGGAAAGTCCTAGAAAGTACAACCCACCAAGACTAAATCCTGAAGAAATAGAAAATCTTAACAGACCAATAATGAGTAAGGAGATTCAATTAGTAATCAAACCTCCCAACAAAGAAAAGCTCAGAACCAGATGGTTATACTAGTACATTTTACAAATGTTTATAGAAGAATGAACAACAATCTTTCTCAAAATTTTCTGCAAAAATTGAAGAGGAAGAAACACTACCAAAGACACTTTACAAGGCCAGCACTACCCTAAATCCAAAGGCAGAAAAGGACATTTAAGAAAGGAAAACTATAGACCAATATCCCTGGTAAATATAATGGAAAAAACCTCAACAAATTACTAGTGAACCATTTAAAGGATCATACACCATAATCAAGTGGGATTCTACCCTGGAATGCAAGCATGGTTCAACATACACAAAATAATACATGTGATAGATTAATACATTAAAGGATGTTCAACATCCTACTCATTAGGAAAATGCAAATCAAAGCCACAATGAGATATCACCTCACACCTTTTGGAATTTCTATCCAGGTGCACTAATGCATGGAGATGCTTGGAGGGATCCATGTCAAAAGCCCATGTCCTCACTGAAAGGGGTCTATAAAATGTACATTTAGCTTTTCCACCACTGCGGTGCAGGAAAGCCAAGTAGAAGGGATGACATACACAGGTTGATTGAACCAACAGACAGAACCTGTCACTGTGGCACTGAGTACAGCTCACCACATGAAGAGGCTGAGGGGACACATACATGCAACTCTGTTCCCCAAAAGTATCCTCTCTCCCCTCAACTGTCTTTGAGTAAACAATTTTTTGTGGCATGTGGCCAGTGGTGGTTCAGAGCCAGCTCATAGTGCCTTGTAATAGTAAACTATTAATAAATTATATAAACACAATAAATATCCCAAACTCACCACTTCCTAATTCTTTTACTAGTTTTCACTATTGAATATCTTGGTGCGGATGGTACCACAACTGTTGGGTCTGTATGTGGGCTGTGGTGCCCTGCTTCTGTGCATTTCTGCCCAACTCCACACCTAATGACATCAAGTCAGCCATAATGGGAGCATCTATGGCATATGCTATAAATCGGGGCTTCATTTCTTGGTTCATTGTTTTTCTGGACTTAAGAATGTGAGGGGGAAAAGTTAATTCAGTTTAAACTAAAAATTACGTCCTGTCTGAATTCTTTCCATTGTGATTAGTGCAAAAATTTGAAAGAATATTCTTCAACTGTTAAACTATTCTCTATTTTGAAAAAGACATCACCCAAAACACTGAGAAACAAGTGAAATTTAGACAGCTGTCTTCATTGTTTCATTTTCATGTTAACTTTACCGCAAATGAAAATACCATCTGACATTCCTGTTGTAACTACATGCTGAGAGCCAATTATTAAACATTTACCCGCACACCACCCATGAGACCCAAATGATTTGGAATTCTGGGCACTGGAATACCAGAGACACCCTCCTGGTGTTAGAAAGGGGGCAGGAAATCCTCCAAAGGGCAGGAAGAAAATACAATACAAAAAGAGAAGTCGGAACTGCAAAAGCAGGTGCAAGGCAGTTAAAGAAAAGTAAGAATTAAATCACAAGTGTTTTGCAAGGACTGTTTTGAGCAAGGCATATGGTCCAGACACAGAAACCCATTCCATATCTCTTAGGGGTGATTTTCATTTATTTACTCAACAAATACAAATCTCTGCTCAGCCTGTAGATAAAAAGATGAACACAGTGGGGCCACTACTGCACATTCAGTAAGAGGAAGAAAGCCTAGTTATAGTAGGATCTACTGAAGCCTGTGCTAATGGTGTGGGACAACTGCGGTAGGACCAGGGATGAATAGTCACTAATAATGTGCTACCTAAGAAATGCCCCATCAAGGAGGTGACATTAGCTCTGGAGTTTGATGGATGAATAGGAGTTTTCCAAGAAGCAATGGTGAAAATAGCACAGGCAAAGAAGGTCTAGGCATCCTCCAGTCATGAGGAAAAGGTTGAGGGACACAAGTTCAGTAGGACAAAGAGCCACCCCTAAATGATACCCTTCTATTCATACTAAGCCATCCAGACTCACCTGTGACTCCATCCCCACTGAGTGCGTCAAGGGAGGGAAAAGGAAGAGGGTCACAGTAAGAGCCATCAATCAACTTGCACAGCTCCTTTCTCTACAGACCTCAGAACAGCTTACCTTCATTAACCCTCATGTCCTCAGGCTACCCTGGGAGGTGGAAGCAGGCACCCACCCCCCATCTGATGCCCTGCCCGGGTCACAGTCCAGATGGTGGGCTGAGGTACTCATAATTGCCCCGCCTGCCAGATAGAGCAGGTAGATCAGGGGCGCAAGTCAGGGGTCCTGATTCCCAGTGCAGAGACTCACAGAGAAGTTCTGCCCACACTCCAGGGGCCAGTACCTAAACTGAAGGCTGAGAGAGGACTACTTTTATCCCCAACAGAAATTATAATCCAGTGCTATGCCCTTCCACAGCTAGCAAATTTATCCTGTGTGAGGACTGCCAGGTTTGCTGTCAGGGTTGCAGAGCCAAAGCTCAGGGTGTGTGGAGCCTGCTGGGGCCCCAACACTGTCCTTGCTATTACCCAGCCTGACCCTCTCCTCCTGGAGAAAGACTGCGTGTCTATTTATCTGTGTACCCCACAGGACTTCATGAGGTGGCAAGTAGCACACTCTCAGGAAGTGTTGGCTGCACCGGACTTAAGGGCACTCTTTTGTACCCAGGTTCTCAAACCAGCAAATGGGAAGGCAGGATTACATGATAACTATGAGAGTAAAGCAGACATCCGATGGTTTGGTTTGAATTTATGCTGCCAGCATCCTTCCTAAGAAAACCTAATTTCAGTTTGAGGGGATTACCAGACTCTCTGAAGCAGCTCAATCCCTGTACTTTTCCAAGATTAGTTCTCCAGTCCTCCCTTTGATGCTGGGATCTATCCTCTCCTCTCCTATCGCTTCTCACCCTCACCAAAACCTTCTAACTAATCTTCTTGACTAAGATGGCCAGAGTCGGTCTTTGTTTTTGGTATCTAAAGAACCCAGACTGCTATAGATGCAGCAACTCACCCTGACTCAGAGCGCAATGCCACCTGCTTTCACCTTCAGAATTCCATCACAGAGGAGGGACCACACCGCACAACTCTGCCACTCAGAGGTCAGGCTCAGTACTGCCCCGCATCTGTCAGCATCTGTCAATACAGCAGCTGCTGTACTGACACAAGGCTTCCACCAGTTAGTTTTGACTTGGTTGACAACTCTAATACGCTTGCACCCTGATTCACAGCAGATTATTTTCCTTGCTGCTCTGCATGCCAGCTTTCCTCACAAATCCTCACATGTGCTTGGACACTTTAAACCCCTGGACACGGGAGCTGCTGCAGCACAGGTGACCAGAGGGTAAAAGCTGGACAGTAACATCCAGACATGGCGGGTTGGGTCTGGAGCTGTTCCTGTTCCCTGCTCCCACATCTGGGGGCAGCCATCTCTCCACCAGGCCCTGCCCCTGCACCAAGTGTGGGTCTCCCTCTCCACTCTCTTGAAGTGACCACAACTGTTCTTCACACATTCATACACTTGCTTCTCCTCTGCTCACCTGTCAAAGCTCACCTGTCAAAGCTTCTGCTTTGCCCTTGAGGCGCTCACGGCTGCAGGGGAGACACACAATGGCCATAAGTAAGGGTGGCACCCAGGAGGAAAGGGAGCCGTCAGCCCTTCTGGGAAGACATTCATCCCTGCCCTTCCCTGATCTGCTCCACCAGCAAGTTCTTAAGGCTTGCAAACCCATCTTCAAGCGCCCCCTCAGCTTGTGAGAGGTTTGCTGGACCACGCTCAGCTGAGTGTTCCGAGTTGTCATCGTTAACAAATATGTCTCCTGAGCCCAGGAGGACCGTGAGGAGGGGACAGCTCTGCTCCTTCCTCACAGGAACATCACTTGAGTTCATCTTAGCTCCTTCCTCTTGCCCTGCCTCCTGCCCCACCTGGAAAAGGAAGCACAGGTGCCTGCCCTCCTTCTCACTATCTTGGCAACAGGAGTCTGTGACACATGTTTTGCATATGTCACCTCCTTCCATCTACAGCACACCTGAAGGGTCATCACCCTCTTTCACAGATGAAGAGGACCCAAGTCCTGCAATACTAAGCATCCTGCCCTATGCCGCCTGCAAGGATGAGGCGCAGCTGGGATTGAAACCCAAGTGTGTGTCGCCAAGCCTGCTTTGGTTGCACTGGCCATGTCACCCTCCCAGCCCCCAGAGGTGAACACCAAGTCAACCATGTGACCCAAACACCAAATGAGGGCATGTTGAGGGTTTAGGTCTCCTTTTCCTGCCTCCTCTCCCACTTCTCCCAAACTTTTACCCAATCAAAAAGTCAGATTCTAGGGCTTCCCTGGTGGCTCAGTGGTTGAGAGTCCACCTGCCGATGCAGGGGACACGGGTTCGTGCCCCGGTCTGGGAAGATCCCACATACCGCGGAGCGGCTAGGACCCGTGAGCCATGGATACTGAGCCTGCGCGTCCGGAGCCTGTGCTCCACAATGGGAGAGGCCACAACAGTGAGAGGCCCGCGTACCGCAAAAAAAAAAAAAAAAAAAAAAGTCAGATTCTATGTCTAACCTCTGAGCTTTCAACAGCTCCTGAGGAAACACACGCCAGTGTTACCCTTCATCCCACTCCTGTGTGACCCTGGGTTTCATTTGCCGTTTTATCCTGAAAGGATGTCCAAACTGTGCCACCAGGGACATCTGAGCCTCTCCTAACATCCTTTCCAGACTGATTCCTCAAAGGAGATGCCATTGACATCAGAGATTAATGAGAGCCAATGTTCCTAGAAGAGACATAAGTGGCTTTATCAATCCAGTGAGTGACCCTGAACTGACTATCCCATCTCTCTCAGCCTCAGTTTCCCATCAATAAACTGGGGTTGGGCTAAATTATCTCCACAGTCCTTTCCAAATCTACCAACGTATGACTCCAGCTGGGATGAAGCTGGAGTAATTACTTTTTTAAAACTCAAAACCAAAAATATAATTAAGAAATAAGAAAAGGTATTTTTTAAATCCTGAACATAATACTAGGAAATGAAATACAGCAATGTATAAAAAGGGCAATACATCAAGACCAATGAGGGATCACCCCAGAAATGCAAGTCTGATTCAGGTTTGAAACATCAATAGAATTTACCACATCAGCAAAAGGGAGAAGGGAAACATGATTATCTCAATGAAGGAAGAAAAAAGTTGTAATAAGTTCAAGTCCAGCATCGTAACAGGAACAGCCTGACAAAAGGCATCCGCACAAATTCTCTCAGCTAACCTTATCCACAGTGGTTCAATGGGGACAGCTTCTCCCTGAGACCTGGGACTTGACAAGGATGCCCTCTCTCCCCCCGAGAAGGTCCCTGTGTCAGTGTGGGGAGGATCCTGTGCAGTTGATTTTCTGATAGAAGCCAACTCTCAGAATCATCAAGAAGTGTCTGATGAGGACAGGGGTGTAAGAAAAGTCATGACTGGGACTTTCAACTCCGGGTACCAAGACATGGGGCTCCTAGACACGAACATTCTCTGTAAAAGCCTGCTGACCACATGTAGGTTCACATTCCGAGCTCACCGAGCACATAAACCTCAAGAATTAATTGGAACAGGCCCTGACACCTGTTACCTCCTTCAGAAAGGACCCTAAGTCTCTAGAACAGAAGACCAATCCCATTAGTAATGAGAAGAATGCAAATTAAGACCAAAAAGAGATGCTGAATCGATAGGAAAATATATAAAAATAGGACAATACCAAGTGTCATGAAGAATATGAAGCACGGAAGACCCAGTAGGTTATTGGGAGAAGTACACCAACTGTCTCAATTCCAAAACACCATTTATTTAAAATATTCCATTATTTTAAATACCACTCCAAAAATGCTTTAGATCACTTCCAAGTTATGTTTTACGTATTGAAATATCTAAGCTTACTAGAGAAGGATTTTAACATATATCACTCTCCTTTTATGCATACAAAAATGAAGGTAATAAAATCAACTGGTTAAGGTATTCTAAAAAGTTTTACATTCACAGTCTTAGCTTTTTAATCACTTTTGACTTAGAGTTGTGTATGCGCACATAGAACAGAGACAAGCCATCACCACTCAGCCTTCTCTGATTTCTGGTCACAGAACCCAGGAGAATAACAAAATCGTTGTTTTATGCGACTGAGTTTGGGGTGATTTGCTACACAGAAGAAGATAACTGCAATGGCCCTCATTCACAAAGGACTTTGACATCCTTACAGGCCTTCCTCCACTTCTAGACCCTTCCATCCACTGGGTCACATGAGTGACCACTGCAGCACTCTAGGCTCCCAATTCCTTGACCCAACAGTGATGTCCTTATCTAAGCCACCTCAGCTGCCTTCTTTCAGTTGACAGAAAGGCAGGGTTTCCCGAGGAATTTAATGGCCACCTGAGAGGGATTGGGATAAAGAACAAATGGACGCTTCATCTTACTCCCACCCATGGGAGTAAGATGGGACTGTCAATAGCAGGACACTGAGCAGACCTGCGGATCACAAAGCCACCATGCCAACCTTCCTGTCCATCATAAGGGACATCACAGGGGAGGATTATGCAGGTAGTGAGGACATCTCCCAGGACCAGCCTCTTGCCTCTTCTGCCCTCAGGGCAGATACCAGGGGAGGCTTACAGCAGCAGTGCACCTTAGTGAAAGGGCTGGAGGAGTGGTGGTCCCTTGGAACCAGCGAAGGTAGCACATGCCCCAGCCTGAGGTGGCCTGAAGTGGCCAGGGTGTAGTGGGACCACGGGGACTGGCCAAGAAAATGGGGAATGTTGGGCCCGGGATGCTGGGCTCCATGCTCTTCCTGATGCTGGCGCTACAGCCTCTACAGCTGAGCCCAGGGAGATCCCTGCACCACCTCCCAAACCACAGAAGCTTCCACCTAGGCACCAGCCATCACAGAAACAACTGGAAGAAGCTGAAATCCTGCGACGGTGCCTTTGACCTGTACTTCATAGTGGACGCGTGAGTGGCTCTCCCGCCTGGCCCAGGTGCTCCTCAGGGCACCTCTGTCCACAGGACCACTGATGACAGGAAGTAGTCCAAGAGAACCCAGCCTCTGAGAGAGGGGAGACAAGAACAGTCTTGATTAGACCCAAGCAACACACCTCTGTGGCCTCCTTGTTCCTGAGTTAGAATTAGTGCCCCAGGCCTTTGTTCCCAGGAACATTTATATTTGGAAAGTAAACAAAACACCATAGAGTTTCTGGATGGTTGTCAGTCTCTCCACCAGCTTGACCTGGATCTGTGACCTGCACGTCCCTTAAACAGCTGGAGGGGCAGGTGATTGCTAGAAGCTGTCTTGTCAGCACTCGGAAGAAGCTCACTGTGATTTCTGGGTTTGTTTGGTGTTTGTTCTGTTTTGTTATTTACCCGAATGACCTCTGTTTTTCCTGGGCCCCAGGGAGATTGCCGTGTCATCTGTTAGGCATTCTCCTAGTGTCACTGCTTAGGAAGTCCTTTGCTTGGCTGGTTCTAAATGTTTTGCTTCTTCCTTTGACAACTTGGAGACCCACGTTACAGTTTGTGTGCACTTGATGAACAGTCTGGTCTTTCTGCTTGTGGCCTTGGGAAACCAGGGTTGTGCATTTTGTACCTTCTGGCCCTCAAGGAAGGAAAGGGAGGGGCGTGTCCTCAGACTGGACAGATTGCCTAGGTTCCATTTTCAACTCCTCCGTGGGGCTGAGGACAAATTTTACTCATTCAGTAGTAACAGCGGTATGGTTCCCAATATCACTGAAGCACTTTACGGTCCCCAGAGCCCTTTACTGCACATCTGTCATCCTCAAAACATTCTGGGAGGTAGAGTAGGGAAGGTATTTGCTTATGCAATCAACTGGAAAGGGGGAAAGCTCCTAGACATTGGATGAAGTAGCCCAGAGGTTAGTGGGTGTGACAGGACTGAGTCTTGCTGGATTCTGCAAAGGGGAAGAGGAGCTGAAGGTGTCCAAGAATGGGCCCTATGCACCCACTTCCCATCCCCAGGCCATCAGTGAGGAGTAAGCCTAGAGCATGGCTACAGTGGGCTAGGCCAGGTTTATCTGAAAGCACAGCACCTCATCCTCACCCGCTTCAGGCTCCTCAGTCTCCGTCCTGGCACTAACGTTAAAGACAATGGGAGCAAAAAACTTGATGGAGACCAGGAAGGGCCTGCAGTTTTCCCTGCTGGTGGGTATCATGATGTCAGGACAGCAGTGTCCCAGGCCTAGTTTGCAGGCTGATGAGAAAAAAAATGGTAATAAAACAGTCTGAGTAACACATGCTCCCTGGCCTGAGGCCAGGGTACCTGTTGGGTGTCCATACGTGAGGGATGAGAGCCAACGTGTCAGAATCGCTGGAGGCATTTCTAAACAACGAATTCTCCCTCTTTCCTTGTCTTAAAGCCCCAAGCAAAATGATCAACCATCCTGGTTTGCCACCCAAAGACCCTCATCCCCCTGCACATGGGTCTGGTCGTTTACCCTCCCCAGCACTCACAATGATGGAAGTCACCACCAGGGTGACCCACTGAGGTCACTGAGGGAGTGTGGCAGCCTTTTGCTACCTGGGATGGGGAGGATTTGCCAAAGTGTCTGCTGGAAGCTCGAGAGGCAGAAACACTGCCCACTGGATGGATGCGCCTCATCCCACTGACTCAGGTCTTCTTTGTTTTCAGGTCACAGAAGGCGAATGCTATTTGGAAGAACGTTTACAAATTAGTGGATGAAATAGTGGAGAAGTACACAAAGTACGGCTAGTGTTTTCTTCTGCCGGGCAGGGTACATAGCTCTTTAGACTCGGTGGTCACAGAAGTACCTTTGGTCAGGAGCACAGAGTCCACAGGGGTGTTCTGAAGCAGAAAGGACAGATCACGCTAGTTCCATCAGGTCTCAGCAGCTTTTTTGGCTCCTGCCTGAGGTCAGGCCACATTGTAGGGGACACAGTCTGCCCCTGAAGAGCGCACAGATTAATAAACAGGCAAACCAGTAACCAAACGCTGAGTTAAATTGTGCCAAGGGCTAAAAGAAAAGTGAAAAGGAATTTCTAGTAACTTTAAGGAAAAAGCAAGTATTCTTATCTTTTTAAAGTCAAGTATGACTTTCTAGGGGATGTGGAATTTTGAACTAGATCCTAAAGAATGGGGAAAAGAGGGTAGAAGAACGATGAAGGACATTTCTTGTGGAGTGAGTGGTCTACTTGACTGGAGAGTAGCGTTAACTCAGGGAAGGCTGAGAGATGAGTCTAGACAGAGCACGGTGGAGCCAGAACCACTGAGGATCATAATGCCAGGCCAAGGGGCTTAGAATTCCGCTGTGAGTAGTTGGGAGCTATAGATGATTCTTGAGCAAGTGTCTAATATGATACTTGAGGTCCTCCAGGTAGAAAGTCTGATACTAGTGGTTAAAATGATTTGTAACAAGAACCAAGAGCAGTAGAGAGCACAGCTAGGGACCTATGGTAGCAATTGAGAGAAAAAATAATGAGGGTCAATGGAGCAGAAGACAGTGGAGGGAGAGAAAAGGGAGGGATGTGTGAAAGGCTGAAAAGAGGTAGAATAATTTCTTTGAGATGGTCAGGACATGGGGAGGTGGGCAAGGAGAGAAAAGGGGTGAGTCTCAAAGTATTTTACAGTAGGAAAGAGGCCAGTTGGGAGACTCATGCAGAAGTACATGAGTATCTATCTTCTTGTGCATGCCTGTGTGTGTGAGAGAGAGAGAAAGACAGACAGAGAGATTTGGGGTGGGGGAGTATAAAGAGGGAGCAGGAAGGCCCTACACCTCCACAGGCCTCAGAATCCTTTACTAAGTTATAGGAACTTCCAGTGTTCAGGAAACGGGTCCCCGAAGCAATACACTTGGAATGGGAGCAGGGAAATTGACATGCACCCCCTTCCTGGTTGCTTGTTGACTTCGTCTTCATACTTCTCCAGCCCTGCCATGCGGATGTCCTTCATCACCTACTCCACTCAGGGCCACACCCTCATGAAGCTCACCTCAGACAGGTAAGTACTGCTTTAATCCCCCAGGCAGGCCTGGTGGGAGTGCTCACAGGGAAAAACAGGGAACTGAGGGGTTCCCTGAGACCTCATGCGGACCCACTGGGAGCAGGCTGGGCCAATCTGGGCTCCCCTCAGTGTCCACTCTGACCCACACAGCCCTGGCTCCATGGCTCCCACTGACCCCTGGCTGCGATGGCCCTGGCAGACCCCGTGCTGCTAGACCATCTCCGCCCCCTCTAAGCCCTGCCCTCCACCTGTCCTGTGTCCTCTCAGCGCTCTTCCCTTTCCTGAGAACTGGCTCACTGCAAGGACGCCTGGGATCTGGTGGAGCAGATGTGTGGGCCCTTTGTGAACATGGCCTGTGTTGGGCACCTGCTCTGTGTGTCACTCTCTGCTCTGGGCCAGTGGGGGAAGAGGGGAGGCACAGTCAGAACCAGGAGGCGGGGGTGGGCAGTGCTGAAGTGCTGGAGCTTCAGTGGAGGGGAGCTTGGTCCCTTGGTGGGTCTGAGACAAGGGAGCCCATGAGTGTGGGCTGGGGTGCAGGAGGGAAGCATCACACGCCAGCATCCTAGGCGGGCCGCTGGGAGGGCCCAGCGATGTGCCCAAAGCCCTGGAGGTGGGAAGCTACAGAGCTCCTGAGTAGCCGGCAGGGTCCGACGCTCGTGATGCAAATGACGGGAACCCAGGGAGTGTGTTGGTGCCAGTGCGTGGACACAGCACTCCCCATGCCTGGCTCCCAGGAGAAGCAGGGGCTGTGCTTCCTGTTAGGTGAGCTAGGGGAAGACGTGGTTTTTTTGTGTCCCTGTCTTCTGCATTTCAGAGACAGAGACCTGAGTGAGGTTGAGGTGGAAGATAGCAAGCCAGTGGGGGGCTGTCAGGCAGGTGGCAGAAAGAGAGGCGGGGGCTGGGCGGGGGCCTCTGGGGGAGGAGCTGCCCGTGGGGGACAGGAGGACCACTGCCTCCTCCAAGGCAGGGGTTCAGAGCCTGAACCAAGGGAGCTGTGGGGAGGCTCTTGAGGGTCTCCGGGGTCCTCTCTGGAAAGTAGAGGTGACGATGCCTTCCTCAAGGGAAGGTGTCAGAAGTGGGAGTGGGCTCAGGGGAGTGTAAAACGGGGTGGAATCTTAAGAAGTGAAGGGCCTGATGAGGGCATAAGCAGCCTAGTGCACAGAGCTGGGAGTAGGGACGGGGCGGGGAGAGCCCAAGAAAAAGGCCCGCTCAGGCAGGAGTGAAGCCTGGCCAAGCTCAGTCCCGGGCCAAAGGCTGGGGAGAGATGAGAGCTCCAGCATATTTGGGGGTGCTGTCAACAAAAAGGAAATCTTCCCAAAAGTGTCAGGAAGAGGGGAGGGTGTTTGTGCTGGGGTGCGCAGGGCCTGGTTTGGCCTCCACTGGCCCTGGGTCACAGCCTCCTCAGCTCCTGGGCTGGGTCAGGCAGGGCAGGACCTGGGGCTCTCAGATCGCACCTCGCGGCAGAATCCCTTCTGCGCAAGGCAAGAGCCAGCCTTCAGAGACCATGTTCTCCTTAGACTTGCTGTGACAGCTCAGCCCATCACACTACATTAGCCTGAACCTAAGCCCCACCCCTGGTGTGTCCCAGTCCCATCCCCTGCATCTGCTTTAACAGAGGCCGACTGCCCATCCCCATGGCAGCCTGGGGCCACTTCTCTTCCTCCCACATGGACGGGCCTCAGGCCTCTTTCCCAGCTTATGGTCTCTTTCTTCAGGAGCACATGAAGCCCAGGAGCCCTAGACTCTAACGGAGCATCCTGACTGCTTCCTTTAGTACCGATCCAGAGGGGGAAGTGGCTTGGAGGGACCAAGTCCACCTCACGAGTCTGTGGCAGGGGAGGAGGGCACAGGGCAGGGGTATCAGCAGAGTGACCTTTCCAAACTCAGCCTTGCCTGTTGGAAGGTGATGTGCCCTCACCAGGGACCCCTTAGGTGCCAGCAGTACCGCCAGTCACATTGGGGGTGCTGGATTCACAGGTGCGCAGCCATGGGTGCTCCCGCCTCACCACGGACGGTCAAGGCAGCGCCCTTGCTGAGTCCGCCGAGGTCTGCAAGCCTGAGACAGGGATGAGCACATTGAAAGCCAGGCCCTACCCATGGGACCAGCAAAGCAGCATCCTCCACACCCGCTGAATGGGGGACAGAGAAGCGTTGACCAAGGCCTGTCAGTGTCAAAAACACAGGCAGAGAGGTCACCACAGGGCCACATGTGTCCTCTCTGGTCCAGGCAGGTCTCCACAGGGCAGAATGGCACCAGGACAAGTGGTCTGTTTTGTAACAGTCAACCCTCTTTCCTCCTCAATTCCCTTTACTGATTTTTTTCAGAAATGAAATTCGTGATGGTCTTAGCAGACTTCAGAATATAGTACCTAGTGGAGCCACACACATGCAGGAAGGATTTAGAAAGGTACAGATCCTACAGCTCTGAGAATTTATTCTGCTTTACCAAGTTCTTAGAGTATTATTGGGTCATCTCACGGCCCTCCACCAACTTCCTTCATTTTGTTGCAGGCAAATGAACAGATTCACCGAGCTTACTTAGTAGGTAAGCTTCCTGCTGGCGTTACTGTGCTCAGGTGGGACAGAGCCAGGTGCGGGCCTCAGCGAGGGCTGGTGCAGACCCACCTTGGCCAATCCTAGCGCTGACCTTGGAGCGAGTCCCTTGTCCTCTCTGTGCTGCGGGTTCCTCCTCTGCGCAGTGAGGATTAAAACCACCCCCAGGGATGCTTCCGAGAACCACATGGCTTCATGCATTACATTCCTGGTTCTTACTAGGTATCAAGTGCTTGACCTATGGTTGGGCTGCATGAAAAAGAAAAGAGAACTTCCAGGGATGGCGAGCAGACGGAGTTCAGTTTAGGGAACAGAGACCTTGGTGTCCCCCTGGCTGCCCACACTTTGTCCACCACAGCTCTGGCTCTGCCTCCTTTTCCCTTGAGCCTCTTCCCTCCGGTTGACTCTCATCCTGTGACTGTGCCTCCACCAGTGGAAATGGCTGTACTTGGCCCAGACCACCTGCATCGAGACTGTAGGGTTGCAGCCCTTGTCAGGAAGGATGCATGGGCTGCTGGGGAAAGGCGGGGAGCTGGGCCGGGGCTGCTGCCCAAGCACCTTGACCTCGAGTTCTGAATAGCAGGACCCACAGAGCCAGCAGGAGTGCCTGCCGGCGCCGCCCAGGACAGGGCCCACTGCCCCCTGACCCAGGGGGTGTCTTGTGCAGTCGCTCGGCTGCTCCTCCCTGCGCTCACCTGAGAGGCTTGTCCTCGTCCAGTGAAGTAGCTGCAGTTGCCTTTCAGGGCAAAGGCCGTGCCACCTGCCCATAGTGAAGGTCCACTAGGAAGGGCTCTGATCCAGTCTCAGGCTCCTCGTCTGTCAAGTGGGTCCTGGGCTGAGGCCCCTTCTCCCTCTAGGCGCTCTGGGTGTTGGGTACTCGGGTCAGGGTGGCCTCTCCCCAGGAGGAGGAGGTGTGAGAGCAGTGCTGTGGGCCTGGCAGCCTGAGGCAGGTCACTCCAGGTGCCCTGCTGACCAGGCCACTCCCTGCTTCTTCTGCAGACAGCAGTGCTTCCAGCCTGATTATCACTCTGACCACTGGACCACTGCTGCCAAGGACGTTACGAGCAACTAAGCATGAAGTGAGTCTAGTCCATCATTACCAGCTTTGTGCTCCATGTATTGGGGTATTTTTACTCAAACCTTTTTTCCCTCTTAGGCTAACAAAGCTCGGAATATGGGGGCCAAAGTTTACTGCCTGGGCATGAAAGACTATAAGAAACACCAGGTAATTCAGAACAGCTAACCAGGTGTTCAGCTAACCAGGTGCCACTCTTGAGCCCAGATAGGGAATGCTTTCAAAGGCAGCTGTCCCAGAGACCCCCAGATGATGGCCCTCTACCCACCCCAACTGTTTGGAGAACACATAGCCACCGCCAATGTATAGCAAGTGTTGTGGAAACCTACACACCAGAGGTGTGGATGGAGGAGCTTTCCACTCGCTAAGGGTGGGCTGCTGGCAGACACCAGGATGTGGCCCTTGGAGTCCAACACATCATAAGGCAAGAGCCTGTCTCCTGGGACAGGATCTGCTGTGTCCTCAAGCCCTGGCTGTGTGCCCACCATCTCCACTTCCCTTGTAGCTGTATGATATTGTAGAAAGAAAAGACCAAATGTATGCGATAGACGAATTCAAGTCCCTGGAAAAGCTTGTTTCCTCGGTGAGTGTGGGCTAACCGTGAGAGGGGAGATGGGGTGTCTTCTCCCTATGCCTCTGCCATCAGTCTCCCTGACCCTGCCACCCCACTGTCTGTTCCAGCTGGTGGAAAATTCCTGCATGGAAGTGACGGCTGGGGACACTTACTTTGTCTGTTCAGGAGGTAGGAGCCAGAGTCACATATCTATACAGAAGTGTGTGGTTCTATGTGTGTGTGTGACACATTTGGGTGGGGTGTGGGTGTTGTGACTGTGGGGTGTGTGTACATGGTGTGTTTCTGTTTGTGGTGTGACTGTGTGTGTGTGTCGTATGTGTGGTGTGAGTGGAGTGAGTGTGTATGGTGTGTGTGTGGTGCCTATGACTGTGGTGTCTGTGTGTGATGTGTGTGTGTGAGCTGATTGTATGGAAATCTGTCCAACACATGAGTGTGCAGATATATAAGTCAGTGTGTCATTGTATGATGCGTGCACGTTGGGAGTTGTGTGTGGATATGCATGTGTAATTACTTTTATCATCCAGCTTTATTGACATGTAATTGAAATATAGCTCTGGATAAATTTAAAGTATACCACATAATGGTATAGACTTGAATACATATATTGGAAAAAGGTGACCAAAATGAATTTAGTTTATAAAACTAAAACAAAAATTTCTTTTAAAAATTAAATATATACTTCAAAACCTTCAACAATGCTTAGCAAATGAAATCCAACAACACATAAAAAATATAATACATCAAAACTAATTAGGGGGGGGACCTTGAAGATGGCGGAAGAGTAAGACGCGGAGATCGCCTTCCTCCCCACGGATACACCAGAAATACATCCACACGTGGAACAACTCCTACAGAACTCCTACTGAAGGCTGGCAGAAGACCTCAGACCTCCCAAAAGGCAAGAAACTCCCCACGTAACTGGGTAGGGCAAAAGAAAAAACAGAGACAAAAGAATAAGGACGGCACCTGCACCAGTGGGAGGGAGCTGTGAAGGAGGAAAAGTTTCCACACACTAGGAAGCCCCTCCACGGGCGGAGACTGCGGGAGGCAGAGGGGGGAGTTTCGGGACCGCGGAGTAGTGCACAGCGACGGGTGCGGAGGGCAAAGCGGGGAGATTCCTGCACAGACGATCGGTGCCGACCAGCACTCACCAACCCGAGAGGCTTGTCTGCTCACCCGCCGGGGCGGGCGGGGCTGCGAGCTGAGGCTCGGGTTTTGGTTTTGGACGGAGCTCAGGGAGAGGACTGGGGTTGGCGGCTTGAACATAGCCTGAAGGGGTTAGTGCACCACGACTAGCCGGGAGGGAGTTCGGGGAAAAGCCTGCACCGGCCGAAGAGGCAAGAGACTTTTTCTTCCCTCTTTGTTTCCTGGTGCGCGAGGAGAGGGGTTTAAGAGCGCTGCTTAAAGGATCTCCAGAGACGGGCGCGAGCCGCGGCTAAAAGCGCGAACCCCAGAGACGGGCGCGAGTCGCGGCTGAAACCGCGGACCCCAGAGACGGGCGGGAGACGCTAAGGCTGCTGCTGCCGCCACCAAGGGGCCTGTGTGCGAGCACAGGTCACTCTCCACACCCCTCTTCCGCGGAGCCTGTGCAGCCCGCCACTGCCAGGTTCCCGGGATCCAGGGACAACTTCCCCGGGACAACGCACGGCGGGCCTCAGGCTGGTGCAACGTCACGCCGGCCTCTGCCGCAACGTCACGCTGCCTCTGCCGCCGCAGGCCGGCCCCGCACGCAGTACCCCTCCTTCCCCCATCCCCCAACCCCCGGCCTGAGTGAGCCGGAGGCCCCGAATCAGCGGCTCCTTTAACCCCGTCCTGTCTGAGCGAAAAAACAGACGCCCTCCAGCGACCTACACGCAGAGGCAGGGCCAAATCCAAAGCTGAGCTCCTGTGAGCTGTGAGAACAAAGAAGAGAAAGGGAAATCTCTCCCAGCAGCCACAGAAGCAGCGGATTAAAGCTCCACAATCAACTTGATATACCCTGCATCTGTGGAATACCTGAATAGATAAGGAATGATCCCAAATTGAAGAGGTGGAATTTAGGAGCGAGATCTATGATTTTTTTCCCTTTTCCTCTTTTTGTGAATGTGTACGTGTATGCTTCTGTGTGAGATCTTATCTGTATACTCTTGCTTCCACCATTTGTCCTAGGGCTCTATCCGTCCATGACTTTTTTTTAAAAATTCTTTTTCTTAATAATTAAGTTTAATTGTAATAACTTTATTATACTTTACCTTCGTTCTTTCTTTCTTTCCTTCCTTCCTTCCCTCCTTTAGACAACGAATCACCCCAAACTGAGGAGGTGGTCTCAGGGAGCAGGATTTATGATTTTTCCCCCTTTACCTCTTTTTGTGAAGGTGTATGTGTATGCTTCTGTGTAAGATTTTCTCTGTATAGCTTTGCTTCCAACATTTGTCCTAAGGTTCTATCAGTCCCTTTTTTTTTTTTTTTTCTAAATATTTTTTAATTCAATAACTATATTATACTTTATTTTATTTTTACTGTATCATCTTTCTTTCTGTCTTTTTTCCTTCTTTCCCTCCTTCCTTCCTTCCTCCCTCCCTCCCTCCCTCCCTCCTCTCTTTCCTTCTTTGCTTCTTTCTCCCTTCCTTCCTTTCCTCCTTTCCTTCTTTCTTTACTCATACTTCTACTAATTCTCCCTACTTTTTCTCCCTTTTATTCTGAGCTGTGTGGATGAAAGGCTCTTGGTGCTCCAGCCAGGAGTCAGGGCTCTGCCTCTGAGGTAGGAGAGCCAACTTCAGGACACTGGTCAACAAGAGACCTCCCAGCTCCACATAATATTAAACGGTGGAAATCTCCCAGAGACCTCCATCTTAACACCAGCACCCAGCTTCACTCAACGACCAGCAAGCCACAGTGCTGGACAACCTATGCCAAACAACTAGCAAAACAGGAACACAACCCCACCCATTAGCAGAGAGGCTGCCTAAAATCATAATAAGGCCACAGACACCCCAAAACACACCACCAGACGTGAACCTGCCCACTAGAGAGACAAGATCCAGCCTCATCCAGCACAACACAGGCACTAGTCCCCTCCACCAGGAAGCCTACACAACCCACTGAAACAACCTTAGCCACTGGAGACAGACATCAAAAACAACGGGAACTACGAAAGTGCAGCCTGCAAAAAGGAGACCCCAAACACAGTAAGATAAGCAAAATGAGAAGACAGAAAAACACACAGCAGATGAAGGAGCAAGATAAAAACCCACCAGACCTAACAAATGAAGAGGAAATAGGCAATCTACCTGAAAAAGAATTCAGAATAATGATAGTAAGGATGATCCGAAATCTTGGAAGTAGAATGGACAAAATGCAAGAAACAGTTAACAAGGACCTACAAGAACTAAAGATGAAACAAGCAACAATGAACAATGCAATAAATGAAATTAAAATCACTCTAGATAGGATCAATAGCAGAATAACTGAGGCAGAAGAACGGATAAGTGAGCTGGAAGATAAAGTAGTGGAAGTAACTACTGCAGAGCAGAATAAAGAAAAAAGAATGAAAAGAACTGAGGACAGTCTCAGAGACCTCTGGGACAACATGAAACGCACCAACATTCGAATTATAGGGGTTCCAGAAGAAGAAGAAAGAAAGAAAAGGACTGAGAAAATATTTGAAGAGATTATAGTTGAAAACTTCCCTAATATGGGAAAGGAAATAGTTAATCAAGTCCAGGAAGCACAGAGGGTCCCATACAGGATAAATACAAGGAGAAACACCCCAAGACACATATTAATCAAACTGTCAAAAATTAAATACAAAGAAAGCATATTAAAAGCAGCAAGGGAAAAACAACAAATAACACACAAGGGAATCCCCATAAGGTTAACAGCTGATCTCTCAGCAGAAACCCTACAAGCCAGAAGGGAGTGGCAGGACATATTGAAAGTGATGAAGGAGAATAGCCTGCAACCAAGACTACTCTACCCAGCAAGGATCTCATTCACATTTGATGGACAAATTAAAACCTTTACAGACAAGCAAAAGCTGAGAGAGTTCAGCACCACCAAACCAGCTTTACAACAAATGCTAAAGGAACTTCTCTAGACACAAAACACAAGAGAAGGAAATGACCTATAGTAGCGAACCCAAAACAATATATAAAATGGAAATAGGAACATACATATCGATAATTACCTTAAATGTAAATGGACTAAATGCTCCCACCAAAAGACACAGATTGGCTGAATGGATACAAAAACAAGACCCTTATATATGCTGTCTACAAGAGACCCACTTCAGAACTAGAGACACATACAGACTGAAAATAAGGGGATGGAAAAAGATATTTCATGCAAATGGAAACCAAAAGAAAGCTGGAGTAGCAATTCTCATATCAGACAAAATAGACTTTAAAATAAGGACTATTAAAAGGGACAAAAAAGGACACTACATAATGATCAAGGGATCGATCCAAGAAGAAGATATAACAATTGTAAATATTTATGCACCCAACATAGGAGCACCTCAATACATAAGGCAAATACTAACAACCATAAAAGGGGAAATCGACAGTAACACATTCATAGTAGGGGACTTTAACACCCCACTTTCACCCATGGACAGATCATCCAAAATGAAAATAAATAAGGAAACACAAGCTTTAAATGATACATTAAACAAGATGGACTTAATTGATATTTATAGGACACTCCATCCAAAAACAACAGAATACACATTTTTCTCAAGTGCTCATGGAACATTCTCCAGGATAGATCATAACTTGGGTCACAAATCAAGCCTTGGTAAATTTAAGAAAACTGAAATTGTATCAAGTATCTTTTCCGACCACAACGCCATGAGACTAGATATCAATTACAGGAAAAGATCTGTAAAAAATACAAACACATGGAGGCTAAACAATACACTACTTAATAATGAAGTGATCACTGAAGAAATCAAAGAGGAAATAAAAAAATACCTAGAAACAAATGACAATGGAGACACAACGACCCAAAACCTATGGGATGCAGCAAAAGCAGTTCTAAGGGGGAAGTTTATAGCAATACAAGCCCACCTTAAGAAGCAGGAAACATCTCGAATAAACAACCTAACCTTGCACCTCAAGCAATTAGAGAAAGAAGAACAAAAAAACCCCAAAGCTAGCAGAAGGAAAGAAATCATAAAAATCAGATCAGAAATAAATGAAAAAGAAATGAAGGAAACAATAGCAAAGATCAATAAAACTAAAAGCTGGTTCTTTGAGAAGATAAACAAAATAGATAAACCACTAGCCAGACTCATCAAGAAAAAAAGGGAGAAGACTCAAATCAATAGAATTAGAAATGAAAAAGGAGAAGTAACAACTGACACTGCAGAAATAAAAAAAATCATGAGAGATTACTACAAGCAACTCTATGCCAATAAAATGGACAATCTGGAAGAAATGGACAAATTCTTAGAAATGCACAACCTGCCAAGACTGAATCAGGAAGAAATAGAAAATATGAACAGACCAATCACAAGCACTGAAATTGAAACTGTGATTAAAAACCTTCCAACAAACAAAAGCCCAGGACCAGATGGCTTCACAGGTGAATTCTATCAAACGTTTAGAGAAGAGCTAACACCTATCCTTCTCAAACTCTTCCAAAATATAGCAGAGGGAGGAACACTCCCAAATTCCTTCTACAAAGCCACCATCACCTTGATACCAAAACCAGACAAGGATGTCACAAAGAAAGAAAACTACAGGCCAATATCACTGATGAACATAGATGCAAAAATCCTCAACAAAATACTAGCAAACAGAATCCAACAGCACATTAAAAGGATCATACACCATGATCAAGTGGGGTTTATTCCAGGAATGCAAGGATTCTTCAATATACGCAAATCTATCAATGTGATAAACCATATTAACAAATTGAAGGAGAAAAACCATATGATCATCTCAATAGATGCAGAGAAAGCTTTCGACAAAATTCAACACCCATTTATGATAAAAACCCTGCAGAAAGTAGGCATAGAGGGAACTTTCCTAAACATAATAAAAGCCATATATGACAAGCCCACAGCAAACATCATCCTCAATGGTGAAAAACTGAAAGCATTTCCACTAAGATCAGGAACAAGACAAGGTTGCCCACTCTCACCACTCTTATTCAACATAGTTTTGGAAGTTTTAGCCACAGCAATCAGAGAAGAAAAGGAAATAAAAGGAATCCAAATCGGAAAAGAAGAAGTAAAGCTGTCACTGTTTGCAGATGACATGATACTATACATAGAGAATCCTAAAGATGCTACCAGAAAACTACTAGAGCTAATCAATGAATTTGGTAAAGTAGCAGGATACAAAATTAATGCACAGAAATCTCTGGCATTCCTATATACTAATGATGAAAAATCTGAAAGTGAAATCAAGAAAACACTCCCATTTACCATTGCAACAAAAAGAATAAAATATCTAGGAATAAACCTACCTAAGGATACGAAAGACCTGTATGCAGAAAATTATAAGACACTGATGAAAGAAATTAAAGATGATACAAATAGATGGAGAGATATACCATGTTCTTGGATGGGAAGAATCAACATTGTGAAAATGACTCTACTACCCAAAGCAATCTACAGATTCAATGCAATCCCTATCAAACTACCACTGGTATTTTTCACAGAACTAGAACAAAAAATTTCGCAATTTGTATGGAAACACAAAAGACCCCGAATAGCCAAAGCAATCTTGAGAATGAAAAAAGGAGCTGGAGGAATAAGGCTCCCTGACTTTAGACTATATTACAAAGCAACAGTAATCAAGACAGTATGGTACTGGCACAAAAACAGAAAGATAGATCAGTGGAACAGGATAGAAAGCCCAGAGATAAACCCACGCACATATGGACACCTTATCTTTGATAAAGGAGGCAGGGATGTACAGTGGAGAAAGGACAGCCTCTTCAATAAATGGTGCTGGGAAAACTGGACGGGTACATGTAAAAGTATGAGATTAGATCACTCCCTAACACCATACACAAAAATAAGCTCAAAATGGATTAAAGACCTAAATGTAAGGCCAGAAACTATCAAACTCTTAGAAGAAAACATAGGAAGAACACTCTATGACATAAATCACAGCAAGATCCTTTCTGACCCACCTCCTAGAGTAATGGAAATAAAAACAAAAATAAACAAATGGGACCTAATGAAACTTCAAAGCTTTTGCACAGCAAAGGAAACCATAACCAAGACCAAAAGACAACCCTCAGAATGGGAGAAAACATTTGCAAATGAAGCAACTGACAAAGGATTAATCTCCAAAATTTACAAGCAGCTCATGCAGCTCAATAACAAAAAAACAAACAACCCCATCCAAAAATGGGCAGAAGACCTAAATAGACATTTCTCCAAAGAAGATATACAGAATGCCAACAAACACATGAAAGAATGCTCAGCATCATTAATCATTAGAGAAATGCAAATCAAAACTACAATGAGATATCATCTCACACCAGTCAGAATGGCCATCATCAAAAAATCTAGAAACAATAAATGCTGGAGAGGGTGTGGAGAAAAGGGGACACTCTTGCACTGCTGGTGGGAATGTGAATTGGTTCAGCCACTGTGGAGAACAGTATGGAGGTTCCTTAAAAAACTACAAATAGAATTACCATATGACCCAGCAATCCCACTACTTGGCATATACCCTGAGAAAACCAAAATTCAAAAAGAGTCATGTACCAAAATGTTCATTGCAGCTCTATTTACAATAGCCAGGACATGGAAACAACCTAAGCGCCCATCATCGGATGAATGGATAAAGAAGATGTGGCACATATACACAATGGAATATTACTCAGCCTTAAAAATAAATGAAATTGAGCTATTTGTAACGAGATGGATAGAACTAGAGTCTGTCATACAGAGTGAAGTAAGTCAGAAAGAAAAAGACAAATACCGTATGCTAACACATATATATGGAATTTAAGGGAAAAAAATGTCATGAAGAACCTAGGGGTAAGATAGGAATAAAGACGCAGACCTACTGGAGAACGGACTTGAGGATATGGGGAGGGGGAAGGGTGAGTTTTGACAGGGCGAGAGAGAGTCATGGACATATACACACTAACAAACGTAGTAAGGTAGATAGCTGGGGGGAAGCAGCCGCAAGGCACAGGGATATTAGCTCGGTGCTTTGTGACAGCCTGGAAGGGTGGGATGGGGAGAGTGGGAGGGAGGGAGACGCAAGAGGGAGGACATATGGGATCATATGTATATGTATAGTTGATTCACTTTGTTATGGAGCAGAGACTAACACACCATTGTAAAGCAATTATACCCCAATAAAGATGTTTTAAAAAAAAAAAAAAAAAAAACTAATTAGGTATCAAGCCAGAAATGCAAGTCTGATTCTGTATGTGAAATACCAATGTAATTCACCACATCAGGAAGATGGAGAAGGAAAACATGATCATCTCAGTGGATGAAGAAAACAGTTGGACGCAGTTCAAGCCTGACAAAGACATCCAACAAATACTCACAGCCAACGCTACACCAACCGGTTCAACGGGGTCGGCCTCTCCCTGAGATCTGGAACCTGACAAGGATGCCCTCTCTCCCCCCGGAAGGGTCCCTGCATCAGTGTGGGGAGGATCCTGTGCAGTTGCTTTTCTGATAGAAGCCCTCTCTCTCAGTGAGCTCTGTGCGTGCCGGCTCGTGAGTCCACATCACTGGGATTTGTGGAGCTGAGGTGGGTGGATAAGCACACGCTCCCACTGGTAACAGCACACAGCTGGATGCAGCTGGACGCAGACCCAGGAAGCTGGGCCTGGCCGCGGTGCTCTGAACTGCAAGGCTACAGTGCAACAGGCCATGGGGTCACACAGAGCAGTGTTTATATCCGAGCTCTGCTGCCCATGGGCACGAAACCGGCGCAAAATGCTGAGTACCTGTGAGCTCCACTTTTGTCGCCAAGAAGTAGAAACAGCAACACCCACTATCAGGTCTGCAGTGAGACATAGATGCAGTGGAGCTCACAGTGACTGGCATAGGATCTAGAAGCCGGTGGCCCTCACCAACAGGAGCTGCCACTAACACTTCCATCACTGACCCCTGGTGCTGCCCCCACCCCCGAGCTGAGCCCAAGGTGGGGAGGGAAGTGGTTAAAGAACATCCAGGATGAAAGCGTCTCCAGCTGAGCCCGCTGTGGGTGCCAGCTGTGTGACTCCTCCTGAATCCCACACTGTGACCTGCAGTGCGAAGTGGGGACATGGGTCACTGCTTCTCTGGTGTCACGTCTGAGCCGTGCAGCACCCTGACAGCTTCAATTCTCTGATTATGTCCCTGGGACACACACAGGCCTGTCAAACCACAGGGGAAGATGCCCATTGTCATTCACGCCCTGTGGTGGCTCAGCTGAGGTGACAGGTGCCCACCGCACACCCTCTGCAGGCGTGGCCCAGCACTGCTGCTCTGACCTTTACAGCTGCTGTCATCTTGTCAAAAGCTGCCACACAGCATGACTGTCACTTGGAGGGAAAGCTCAAGGCAGGAACCTGGGCCCCAAATAAAGTAGAAGAAGCTGTTCATCAGGCTGTCGTTCTGAATAAGTCAGTGGGCCGGGTGTGGGGAAGCCGGGAGTGGGGAGCATGAGGCACGTGGCCTCTTCAGCCTCTCGGTCTCCCTCCAGGACTAGGCAGAGGCCTCTGCTGGCCTCCCTGCCTCCAGGCCTGTGCTCCAGCCATCCTCTGCACAGGGCCTGAGGGGCAGAGAAGGCCACTTCCCTACCCCAGCCTGACTATGGAAGCTGAGGCCCCTGAGCCAGACAACCAGACCGTCCAAGGTCCAGCCTCTGCTCTAAGTCCACCTGCTGCAGAGGCTGGGGGCTGGGGGGACTGGGCTCCCTGCAAAACCTTCCTTAGCTTTACAGGGTCCAGCCCACGCAGCCTCACTCTCAGAGCGCCTCAACCCCGAAGTCTTTTCTGGTCAGCTTGCCCCCTGGCTTCCCACAGCCTTTGCTCTGTTCCTGTCATTAGTCACTTGTCACCCAGTAGGAACCATGACTTCTGCTTGGCTGTGTCCATGTCTTTTGTTTTATTGATCAGTAAATTCTTTTTCTTTCAAACTTTGATTATGGGTAATTTCAAACCTGCAGCAAAGTGGAAACAATTGTACAGTGGGCACCCCATCTCTACCACCTGGATTCGCACTTAATATCTGACTGTATTCTCTTTCATATTAATCTAGCTAGCTCTCTTTCTCTGTCTCACTGTCTTCATCAGTCAATCTGATTTTTTGATGCATTCCAAAATAAATTACCGTCATCAGGCTACCACACCACATATCTTGAATTTGGAAACAATTTTTGTTAAGATTTCTCTTTTTGAAATTCAGCAAACTTAAGTGTATCACTCGATGAGTTCTGACAGATGCACGCAATACCTGTGTAACCACAAACCCCATGGAGAGTCACAGCACTACATATGCCCTCAGAAAGTCCCCTCATCTCCCTTCCCAGACAATCCCTGGTCACAGCTGGTCCAGGGATTGGTCGGTGGCCAGTTTCTCTCAAAGTGACTGTCCCAAGCAGCATGTGGTGCTCCCAGACCCCCCCTCCCCAGGGCAGGTCGCATCCACCTGTGCACCTGTGTCAGTCTCAGGCAGGCTAGATGCCCTTTTCATGCTCAGCTCCACCAGCCTTCTCAGGGAGACGCCTGCCTTCCCAGCTCCTCTCTCTGGAGCCCACAGCTGGCCTGGTGTACAACTTTTCTTCCAGAGAGAAAGCTCTCTGTTCCAGAAAGGATGCATCTCCCTTACCCAGACTGTTCGTCCTTCTGCTGCCTGAGAGCTGGTGGGCAGTGGACTGTACATGGGACATGCAGCCCTGCAAGCCGATTTTAGACCTTCCTGTGACTTCATTTTCTTCCTGTGGTGGATACTGTTGGAGGAATTGGGGTGCAGGGGGAGGGGTTTGGGAAGCAAAAGGAGCAGCTTTCTGGACAAAGCAAAAATCCTTTACCTGCAAGTCTCTTTTGATGAAATATTGAGACCATCACCCTGCCTTCCACTTTGGAGACTTGCCGGAGTTCAGAAGCCCCCCTTAGGGAGCGGCGGTGCCTGGGGCACAGGGGGCTCTGCTGCAGCAGTGAAGCAGCACCCGAGTGGGGCTGAGGGCAGCAGGAGACACAAGGAGGAAGGAGGGTGTCCAGGCGGAGGGCAGCGTGCGCTGCTCCTGAGGGTGCGGCACGGGCTGTGCGCTGGGCTATCAGGCGGCCCTTCCCTCAGCTGCCGCCTGCCCTCCTGTCAGCTACGTGGAAGAGGAGGCTGGGTCCAACCTTCACCATGAGGCCGGGACTGCCAGGTCCTCTGTGGGGGCTTTCTGCTTCCAAAAGCCTATCAAAACATGTTAGCAGGCCAGCTTCAGTCCACAGCCCAAGAATCTGTTTACTTCAAAAGAGAATTTGTAAACTCCACCTTGATCTGAGGTGACCACAGGAAGATCTGAAGCAGGACAAATCAGCACTGCCAGGTCCGAGGCTGTGCTGGCATTTCTGAGGAATATTTCTCAAGTTACTTGACCTTGCGCAAATCAAGTATCTGGGATTGGCATTAGCCGGCCTAGGCCAGGAGGCAGGGGTGCAGGCTAAAGACCATGGACTAGCAGCAGGAAGATCTGCATTTATCCTGGCCAGCTCCAGGGGCCAGGCACTCTAGCTACCCTCTCTGGATCCCCTAGTATTTGTTTCAGTTGTCAGGAAGCACCAGTGGGGACCCAGAAGCCTGGGGAGCCCCTATGGCCCAGAACTGCCTATCAGTGTCTCCCACCTGGGCCTAAGAAAGTGCTTGGTGAATCTCTGTGGTGGGCGTGGGGGGTTGTGTGAGGCACATGAAGGGGCAGGAAGAGGGAGGGGCAGAGCACTCATTGCCAACTTCAGAACCACAGCTGAGACAGGATTTCACCTTCCATGGGGGATTCTCCTGTGTAGGGTCCTCACCTCCTCCTTGCCTCACCCAGGTCCTGGCCTTGCTCCTGGGGTCTCCAGCCTGCCATAGGCAGAGAGAGAGAGACACGGAGGAGGAGCAGACCCCCTAGTGTCAAAAAGCGCCACAGACACCCAGGCTTGTGTGCTCAGGTCAGACAAGGGTCCGGACTGTCTTCAGCCTGTGTTGTCTGGGCTCCTCTTTCATTTATGGTGGAGAGCACTGCCTGTACCTCTTAGGGAAGACTGTGGTACTTCAGGGCCTGGGTTCGCCCCTATGGAGGGTAGGAGACTGGGTGTCTTTTAATGTGCTCAACAGTTCAGAGAGGTTTGTAGTAGCAACCTGAGTGCTCAAAGCCCAGTCCAGCAGCCTCAGAGTGGACCCTCAGTGACACCAGGAGAGGATCTGGCACAGCAGGTACACAGATACTGGTTCAGACAGAGCTGCTTCCTCATAGGAGTCACTTGGGAGTTCAGTTTTGGATGACCTTCTGTAACTGTGAGATCAGAGGGAAGACAGCCCTCAGCCCCTCCTAACACAGACCTTTGGATGTTACCCTTGCAGAAGCCTACGAAGTGACATTTTTTACAACTGACCTAGATCAACAAACAAAGGATGAAATCGTTTGCAGATATAAGTTGGGCTTCAGCAAAGTCTATGGTAAGTAACCCACTTGGTGCCTCCAAGTAAGAACTATCACACAACACACTGCATTCCCTTCATCCAACCAAGCCGTCAAAGCCCTTGCTGCCCACTCACTGTAGACACTGTAAGGATAGAGGCAAAGTGGACAAGTGGAGGGAGAGACCTGGATGGAAGCCTGGTAACCTCTCCCTTCATATGCAAAGCCGTGAAGTAATCAATCCCCCAGCACATCAAGACCTGTTTTGAAAAGATAAAGACAATGGATAATCCTTTAGCCAGGCTCATCAAGAAAAAAAGAGAGAGGACCGAAATTAAAAAAATAAGAAGTGAAAGAGGAGAAATCACAATTGATATCACAGAGATACAAAAAGTCATAAGGGAATATTACAACCAGTTATAGGCCAACAAATTGGACAACCAAGAAAGAATGGATAAATGTCTAGAAACATACAATCTTCCAAGATTGAATCAGGAAGAAATAGATAAGCTGCACAGACTGATTGCTAGTATTGAAATTGAATATGTAATCAACAAACCCCCAGCAAACAAAAGTCCAAGATGAGATGGCTTCACAGGGGAATTCTACACAGAAGAGCTAATATCTATCCTTCTCAAACTATTTGAAAATATTGAAGAGGAGGGAACACTCCCAAAATCACTCTATAAGGTCACCATTACCCTGATACCAAAAGTAAACGAGGTCACTACAGAAAAAGAAAATTACAGGCCAATATCTCTGATGAATATAGACGCAAAAAACCTCAACAAAATGTTAGCCAACTGAATTCAACAATATATAAAAAAGGATCAACACCATGATCAAGTGGGATTTATTTCAGGGATGCAAGAATGGTTCAATATCCACAAATCAATGAATATAATTCACCACACTAACAACAGCAACAACAAAAAAAGGATAAAAATCACATGACCATCTCAATAGACACAGAAAAAGCATTTGACAAAATTCAACATTCATTCATGATTTTTAAAAAAACTCTTATCAAAGGTGGTATAGAGGGAGCATATCTCAACTTAATAAAAGCCATTTATGACAAACCCACAGATGACACAACACTTGACAGTGAAAAGCTGAAAGCTTCTCTTTTAAAATCAGGAAAAAGACAAGGATGCCCACTATTATCACTCCTATTTAAGATATATTGGAAGTCCTAAGCGCAGCAATCAGACAAGAAAAAGAAATAAAAGACATCCAAATTGGAAGGAAAAAGTAAATCTGTCACTATTTGCAGATGACATGATACTATATTCAGAAAGCAATACAAAAAACTCCACCAAAGAAAACTATTAAAACTAATAAATGAATTCAATAAAGTTGCAGGATGCAAGATTAATATACAGAAATCTCTTGCATTTCTGTACAATAAAATATCAGAAAGTGAATTTAATAAAACAATCCCATTTACAATTGCATCAAAAAGAATAAAATACCTAGGAATAAACTTAACCTAGAAGGTGAAAGACCTATACTTGAAAACGATAAAACATTGATGAAGGAAAGTGAAGAAAATACAAATAAATTGAAAGAAAGGTCTTGTTCATGGATTGGAAGAATTGATATTGTTAAAATGTCCATACTACCGAAAGCAATCTACAAATTTAATGCAATTCCTAGGAAAAAAATCCCTGACATTTTTCACAGAAATAGAATAAGTAATCCTAAAATTTGTATGTAACTTCAAAAAAACTCTAATAGTCAATGCAATCTTGAGAAAAAGGAACAAAGCTAGAGGTATTGTGTTCCTTGTGTTCAGACAATACCACAAAGCTACAGTAATCAAAACAGCAGAGTAATGACACAAAAATTGACACATAGATCATCAGAAGAGTAGAGAGATCCCAGAAATAAACTCATGCACATGTGGTCAATTAATCTATGACAAAGAAGGCAAAAATATACAATAAAGTCAGTCTCTTCAACATGTGGTGCTGGGAAAATTGGACACCCTGCACATAAAAGAATGAGATTAGAACATTTCCTCACACCATATACCAAAAAATCTAAAATTGCATTAAAACAGTAGATACTGGAGAGGGTGTAGAGAAAAGAGAACCCTCTTACACTGTTGGTGGGAATGTAAATTGATACAGCCACTATAGAGAACAGTATGGAGGTTCCTTAAAAAACTAAAAATAGAACTACCATATGACCTAGCAATTCCACTCCTGGGCATATACCTGGAGAAAACCATAAGTCAAAAAATACATGCACCCCAGGGCTTCCCTGGTGGCGCAATGGTTGAGAGTCCGCCTGCTGATGCAGGGGACGTGGGTTCATGCCCTAGTCCGGGAAGATCCCACGTGCCGCGGAGTGGCTGGGCCCGTGAGCCATGGCCGCTGAGCCTGTGCGTCCGGAGCCTGTGCTCTGCAACAGGAGAGGCCACAACAGTGAGAGGCCCGCGTACTGCAAAAAAAAAATGCACCCCAATGTTCATTGCAGCACTATTTACAATAGACAGGAGAAGGAAGCAACTTAAATGTCCATCAACAGAGGAATGGATAAAGATGTGGTACATATAAACAATGGAATATTACTCAGCCCTAAAAGGGAACAAAATTGTGCCATTTGCAGAAACGTGGATGACGTAGAGACTGTCATACAGAGTGAAGTAAGTCAGAAAGACAAAACCAAATATTGTATATTAACACATATATGTGGAATCTAGAATAATGGTATAGATGAACTTATTTGCGCAGCAGAAATAGAGACACAGATGTAGAGAACAAACGTATGGGTACCAAGGGGTGAAGGGGCAGGGTGGGATGGATTGGGAGATTGGGACTGACATATATACACTACTATGTATAAAATAGATAACTAATGAGAACTAACTGTATAGCACAGGGAATTTTACTCAGTGCTCTGTGGTGACCTAAATGGGAAGGAAATACAAAAAAGGGCAGATGTATGTATACAAATAGCTGATTCACTCTGCTATACAGCAGAAACTAACACAACATTGTAAAGCAACTATACTCCAATTAAAAAAATGCACTGAAGATGTAACTATAATACCTGAAATCATACAACTCCTAGAAGAAAACACAGGCAGAATACTCTTTGACACAAATTGTAGCAATACCTTTTTGGACCTGTCGCCTAAGGCAAAGGAAACAAAATCAAAGATAAACAAATGGGACCAAATTATACTTATAACCTTTTGCACACCAAAAGAAACTATTGACAAAATGAAAAGAGAACCTACTGAATGGGAGGAAATATTTGCAAATGATATGACTTATGAGTCAATATCCAAAATATATAAATAGCTCAAACACTTCAGTATCAAAAAAAAAACCGGTTAAAACATGGGCAGAAGACCTGAATAGACATTTTTCCATAGAAGATATACAGATAGCCAACAGCTATATAAAAAGATGCTGAACATCACTAACCATGCAAGTCAAAACCACAATAAGATATCATCTCACACTTGTCGAAATGGCTCTGATCAAATGTTGGCCAGGATGTGGAGAAAAGGGAACCCCAGTATACTGGGGTATTGGTGGGAATGTATTGCACCAAAAATTGGTGCAGCCACTAGAGAAAACAGTATGGAGATTCCTCAAAAATGTAAAAATAGAATTACCATATGATCCAGCAATTCCACTACTGGATATATATCTGAAGAAAAAAAAACACTAATTTGAAAAGATACATGAACCCCAACATTCACAGCAGCATTATTTATAATAGACAAGATATGGAAGCAACATAAGTGTCCATCACAGATGAAGAGATAAAAAAGATGTGGAAAGAACGCAAGGTGGGCCTCAGGCTGGTGCACCGTCACGCCGGCCTCTGCCGCCGCAGGCCCGCCCCGCACTCCGCCCCCCTCCCTCCCCCCGCACCCCGGCCTGAGTGAGCCAGAGCCCCCGAATCAGCGGCTCCTTTAACCCCGTCCTGTCTGAGCGAAAAACAGACGCCCTCCAGCGACCTACACGCAGAGGCGGGGCCAAATCCAAAGCTGAGCCCCTGGGAGCTGTGAGAACAAAGAAGAGAAAGGGAAATCTCTCCCAGCAGCCTCAGAAGCAGCGGATTAAATCTCCACAATCAACTTGATGTACCCTGCATCTGTGGAATACATGAATAGACAACGGATCATCCCAAATTGAGGAGGTGGACTTTGAGAGCAAGATTTATGATTTCTTCCCCTTTTCCTCTTTTTGTGAGTGTGTATGTGTATGCTTCTGTGTGAGCTTTTGTCTGTATAGCTTTGCTTCCGCCATTTGTCCTAAGGTTCTATCCGTCTGTTGTTGTTTTTTTCTTAATAATTATTTTTTAATTTAATAACTTTATTATATTTTACTTTACTTTATTTTACTTTATCTTCTTTCTTTCTTTTTTCCTTCCTTCCCTCCTTCCTTCCTTCCTTCCTTCCACCCACCGTCCCTCCCTCCCTCCCTCCCTCCTTTCTTTCCTTCTTTCCCTCTTTCCTTCTTTCTTTCTTCCTTTCTTCCTTTCTTCCTTTCTTCCGTCCTTCCTTCCTTCCTTCCTTCCTTTCTTCCTTTCTTCCTTTCTTTCCTCCTTCCTTCCTTCCTTCCTACTTCTACGAATTCTTTCTCTCTACGTTTTCTCCCTTTTATTCTGAGCCGTGTGGATGAAAGGCTCTTGGTGCTCCAGCCAGGAGTCAGTGCTGTGCCTCTGAGGTGGGACAGCCAACTTCAGGACACTGGTCCACAAGAGACCTCCCAGCTCCACATAATATCAAACAGCAAAAATCTCCCAGAGATCTCCATCTCAACACCAGCACCCAGCTTCACTCAACGACCAGCAAGCTACAGTGCTGGACACCCTCTGCCAAACAACTAGCAAAACAGGAACACAGGGCTTCCCTGGTGGCACAGTGGTTGAGAGTCCTCCTGACAATGCAGGGGACACGGGTTCGGGCCCCAGTCCGGGAAGATACCACATGCCGCGGAGCGGCTGGGCCCGTGAGCCATGGCTGCTGAGCCTGTGCGTCCGGAGCCTGTGCTCCGCAGCGGGAGAGGCTACAATGGTGAGAGGCCCGCATACAGCAAAAAAAACAAAACAAAACAGGAACACAACCCCACCCATTAGCAGAGAGGCTGCCTAAAATCATAATAAGGCCACAGACACCCCAAAACACACCACCAGATGTGGACCTGCCCACCAGAGAGACAAGATCCAGCCTCATCCACCAGAACACAGGCACTAGTCCCCTCCACCAGGAGCCTACACAACCCAATGAACCAAACTTAGCCACTGGGGACAGACATCAAAAACAACGGGAACTACGAATCTGCAACCTGCAAAAAGGAGACCCCAAACACAGTAAGATAAGCAAAATGAGAAGACAGAAAAACACACAGCAGATGAAGGAGCAAGATAAAAACACACCAGACCTAACAAATGAAGAGGAAATAGGCAGTCTACCTGAAAAACAATTCAGAATAATGATAGTAAAGATGATCCAAAATCTTGGAAATAGAATAGAGAAAATGCAAGAAACATTTAACAAGGACCTAGAAGAACTAAAGAGGAAACAAGCAATGATGAACAACACAATAAATGAAATGAAAAATACTCTAGGTGGGATCAATAGCAGAATAACTGAGGCAGAAGAACGGATAAGTGACCTGGAAGATAAAATAGTGGAAATAACTACTGCAGAGCAGAATAAAGAAAAAAGAATGAAAAGAACAGAGAACACTCTCAGAGACCTCTGGGACAACATTAAACACACCAACATTCGAATTATAGGGGTCCCAGAAGAGAAAAAGAAAGGGACTGAGAGAATATTTGAAGAGATTATAGTTGAAAACTTCCCTAATATGGGAAAGGAAATAGTTAATCAAGTCCAGGAAGCACAGAGAATCCCATACACGATAAATCCAAGGAGAAATACACCAAGATACATATTAATCAAACTGTCGAAAATTAAATACAAAGAAAGCATATTAAAAGCAGCAAGGGAAAAACAACAAATAACACACAAGGGAATCCCCATAAGGTTAACAGCTGATCTTTCAGCAGAAACTCTGCAAGCCAGAAGGGAGTGGCAGGACATATTTAAAGTAATGAAGGAGAAAAACCTGCAACCAAGATTACTCTACCCAGCAAGGATCTCATTCAGATTTGATGGAGAAATTAAAACCTTTACAGACAAGCACAAGCTGAGAGAATTCAGCACCACCAAACCAGCTTTACAACAAATGCTAAAGGAACTTCTCTAGGCAAGAAACACAAGAGAAGGAAAACACCTACAATAACGAACCCAAAACAATTAAGAAAATGGGAATAGGAACATACATATCGATAATTACCTTAAATGTAAATGGACTAAATGCTCCCACCAAAAGACACAGATTGGCTGAATGGATACAAAAACAAGACCCATATATATGCTGTCTACAAGAAACCCACTTCAGACCTAGAGACACATACAGACTGAAAGTAAGGGGATGGAAAAAGATATTCCATGCAAATGGAAATCAAAAGAAAGCTGGAGTAGCAATTCTCATATCAGATAAAATAGACTTTAAAATAAAGACTATTAGAAGAACACTACATAATGATCAAGGGATCGATCCAAGGAGAAGATATAACAATCATAAATATTTATGCACCCAACATAGGAGCACCTCAATACATAAGGCAAATACTAACAGCCATAAAAGGCAAAATCGACAGTAACACATTCATAGTAGGGGACTTTAACACCCCACTTTCACCAATGGACAGATCATCCAAAATGAAAATAAATAAGGAAACACAAGCTTTAAATGATACATTAAACAAGATGGACTTAATTGATATTTATAGGACATTCCATCCAAAAACAACAGAACACATTTTTCTCAAGTGCTCACGGAACATTCTCCAGGATAGATCATAACTTGGGTCACAAATCAAGCCTTGGTAAATTTAAGAAAATTGAAATTGTATCAAGTATCTTTTCCGACCAGAAGGCCATGAGACTAGATATCAATTACAGGAAAAGATCTATAAAAAATACCAACACATGGAGGCTAAACAATATACTACTTAATAATGAAGTGATCATTGAAGAAATCAAAGAGGAAATAAAAAAATACCTAGAAACAAATGACAATGGAGACACGGCGACCCAAAACCTATGGGATACAGCAAAAGCAGTTCTAAGAGGGAAGTTTATAGCAATACAAGCCCACCTTAAGAAAGAGGAAACTTCTCAAATTAACAACCTAACCTTGCACCTAAAGCAATTAGAGAAAGAAGAACAAAAAGACCACAAAGTTAGCCGAAGGAAAGAAATCATAAAAATCAGATTAGAAATAAATGAAAAAGAAATGAAGGAAACAATAGCAAAGATCAATAAAACTAAAAGTTGGTTCTTTGAGAAGATAAACAAAATAGATAAACCATTAGCCAGACTCATCAAGAAAAAAAGGGAGAAGACTCAAATCAATAGAATTAGAAATGAAAAAGGAGAAGTAACAACTGACACTGCAGAAATACAAAAGATCATGAGAGATTACTACAAGCAACTCTATGCCAATAAAATGGACAACCTGGAAGAAATGGACAAATTCTTAGAAATGCACAACCTGCAAAGACTGAACCAGGAAGAAATAGAAAATATGAACAGATCAATCACAAGCACTGAAATTGAAAATGTGATTAAAAATCTTCCAACAAACAAAAACCCAGGACCAGATGGCTTCACAGGTGAAATCTATCAAACATTTAGAGAAGAGCTAACACCTATCCTTCTCAAACTCTTCCAAAATAGAGCAGAGAGAGGAACACTCCCAAATTCATTCTACGAGGCCACCATCACCTTGATAGCAAAACCAGACAAGGATGTCACAAAGAAAGAAAACTACAGGCCAATATCACTGATGAACATAGGTGCAAGAATCTTCAACAAAATACTAGCAAACAGAATCCAACAGCACATTAAAAGGATCATACACCATGATCAAGTGGGGTTTATTCCAGAAATGCAAGGATTCTTCAATATACACAAATCAATCAATGTGATAAACCATATTAACAAATTGAAGGAGAAAAACCATATGATCATCTCAATAGATGCAGAGAAAGCTTTTGACAAGATTCAACACCCATTTATGATAAAAACCCTGCAGAAAGTAGGCATAGAGGGAACTTTCCTCAATATAATAAAGGCCATATATGACAAACCCACAGCAAACATCATCCTCAATGGTGAAAAACTGAAAGCATTTCCACTAAGATCAGGAACAAGACAAGGTTGCCCACTCTCACCACTCTTATTCAATATAGTTTTGGAAGTTTTAGCCACAGCAATCAGAAAAGAAAAAGAAATAAAAGGAATCCAAATCGGAAAAGAAGAAGTAAAGCTGTCACTGTTTGCACATGACATGATACTATACATAGAGAAACCTAAAGATGCTACCAGAAAACTACTAGAGCTAATCAATGAATTTGGTAAAGTAGCAGGATACAAAATTAATGCACAGAAATCTCTGGCATTCCTATACACTAATGATGAAAAATCTGAAAGTGAAATGAAGAAATCACTCCCATTTACCATTGCAACAAAAAGAATAAAATATCTAGGAATAAACCTACCCAAGGAGACAAAACACCTGTATGCAGAAAATTATAAGACACTAATGAAAGAAATTAAAGATGATACAAATGGATGGAGAGATATACCATGTTCTTGGATTGGAAGAATCAACATTGTGAAAATGACTCTACTACCCAAAGCAATCTACAGATTCAATGCAATCCCTATCAAACTACCACTGGCATTTTTCACAGAACTAGAACAAAAAATTTCACAATTTGTATGGAAACACAAAAGACCCCGAATAGCCAAAGCAATCTTGAGAACGAAAAATGCAGCTGGAGGAATCAGGCTCCCTAACTTCAGACTATACTACAAAGCTACAGTAATCAAGACAGTATGGTACTGGCACAAAAACAGAAAGATAGATCAATGGAACAGGATAGAAAGCCCAGAGATAAACCCACGCACATATGGTCACCTTATCTTTGATAAAGGAGGCAGGAATGTACAGTGGAGAATGGACAGCCTCTTCAATAAGTGATGCTGGGAAAACTGGACGGGTACATGTCAAAGTATGAGATTAGATCACTCCCTAACACCATACACAAAAATAAGCTCAAAATGGATCAAAGACCTAAATGTAAGGCTATCAAACTCTTAGAGGAAAACATAGGCAGAACACTCTATGACATAAATCACAGCAAGATTCTTTTTGACCTAGCTCCTAGAGAAATGGAAATAAAAACAAAAATAAACAAATGGGACCTAATGAAACTTCAAAGCTTTTGCACAGCAAAGGAAACCATAAACAAGACCAAAAGACAACCCTCAGAATGGGAGAAAATATTTGCAAATGAAGCAACTGAGAAAGGATTAATTTCCAAAATTTACAAGCAGCTCATGCAGCTCAATCACACACACACAAAAAACCCAATCCAAAAGTGGGCAGATGACCTAAATAGACATTTCTCCAAAGAAGATATACAGACTGCCAACAAACACATGAAAGAATGCTCAGCATCATTAATCATTAGAGAAATGCAAATCAAAACTACAATGAGATATCATCTCACACCAGTCAGAATGGCCATCATCAAAAAATCTAGAAACAATAAATGCTGGAGAGGGTGTGGAGAAAAGGGAACACTCCTTCACTGCTGGTGGGAATGTGAATTGGTACAGCCACTATGGAGAACAGTATGGAGGTTCCTTAAAAAACTACAAATAGAACTACCATATGACCCAGCAATCCCACTACTGGGCATATACCCTGACAAAACCATAATTCAAAAAGAGTCATGTACCAAAATGTTCATTGCAGCTCTATTTACGGTAGCCCGGAGATGGAGACAACCTAAGTGCCCATCATCAGATGAATGGATAAAGAAGATGTGGCACATATATACAATGGAATATTATTCAGCCATAAAAAGAAACAAAATTGAGCTATTTTTAATGAGGTGGATAGACCTAGAGTCTGTCATACAGGTGAAGTAAGTCAGAAAAAGAAAGACAAATACCATATGCTAACACATATATATGGAATTTAAGAATAAAAAATGTCATGAAGAACCTAGGGGTAAGACAGGAATAAAGACACAGACCTACTGGAGAACGGACTTGAGGATATGGAGAGGGGGAAGGGTGAGCTGTGACAAAGCGAGAGAGAGGCATGGACATATATACACTACCAAATGTAAGGTAGATAGCTAGTGGGAAGCAGCCGCATAGCACAGGGATATCAGCTCAGTGTTTTGTGACCAACTGGAGGGGTGGGATAGGGAGGGTGGGAGGGAGGGAGATGCAAGAGGGAAGAGATATGGGAACACATGTATATGTATAACTGATTCACTTTGTTATAATGCAGAAACTAACACACCATTGTAAAGCAATTATACCCCAATAAAGATGTTTAGAAAATAAAGTAAAATAAAAACAAACCCAAAACATGTAGTCTAGGCTCACAAGGAGCTCAAAATCAAACAGAAGAGGCAATGTACATTTAAAAAAAAAAAAAAAGATGTGGTATATATTACTCAGGAAATATTACTCAGCCATAAAAAAGAATGCAGTTCTATAATTTGCAACAACATGGATGGACTTACAGGGTATTTATGCTAAGTGAAATAAGTCAGACAGAGAAAGAAAATACTGTTGTGTTATCACTTACACATGGAATCTAAAAAATAAAATAAATGATTGAATATCACAAAACAGAAACAGACTCATAGATGTAGAGAACAAACCAGTGTTTGCCAGCAGGAAGAGGGAAGCAGGAAGGAGCAAGATCCAGGGGTAGGGGATTGAGAGGTACAAATTGCTATGTATAAAATAAATAAGCTACAGTTTATATTGTACAGCACAAGGAATAGAGCCAATATTTTGTAATAACTTTAAATGCAGTATAATCTATTAAAAATTTTAAATCACTATGCTATACCCCTGAAACTAGTATAATATTATATATAAAAAAAAAAACCTATACTTCAATTAAAAGAAAAAAAAAGAGGGCTTCCCTGGTGGCGCAGTGGTTGAGTGTCCGCCTGCCAATGCAGGGGACGTGGGTTCGTGCCCCGGTCCGGGAAGATCCCACATGCCGCAGAGCGGCCGGGCCCGTGAGCCATGGCCGCTGAACCTGCGTGTCCGGAGCCTGTGCTCTGCAATGGAAGAGGCCAGAACAGTGAGAGGCCCGCGTACCGCAAAAAAAAAAAAAAAAAGAAAAGAAAAAAAGAAAGCTCCTCTGCAGCCAACCATGCCTTCCTTGGCCCTCTGTATGCGAGGTGTCTGCCATCACCTCACTCTCCCTGCTCTGTGAATACTATGGAGATTACACCACATTTCCTTGTGATTTTTTCACACTAATCCCAATCACCCTAACCCTCAGGCACAAATCCTTCCCCCTAAATGTAACTGGTGATTAGTTTCTATATCAGTACCAATGAAGGGGAATACAGTTCAGAAGTTCGTAGCTAATCTGAGAACTGAGTTATAGCCAATAGGTCACGTGGAAGGGGACCATCTGTGCGCAACAGGCCTGACCTGTGGCCACTGTCAGGGTGTGAAAAGATTTAGGGCTCAGGAGAGGAGAAGGTTCCACAGCTACTAGCTACAGACTGTCTGAGCCTCCGGAGTGCCACCTCCCAGCTCCCATAAAATTACAGAACAAGCACGAACACAGAAGCCCTGTTCCCCTCAGGCTTCCCTGTGTCCATAAATGTCACCACCACCCACCCAGGCGCTCTGCTCACTAACCAGCACATCGTCCTTGACTCCTCTTTGCTCTCATCCCACATCCAGTCCACCTGCAGGCCCTGCTATCTGTGTGTCCAAACTTACCCGAACCTGGCCAGCCATGCGACAGGCTCACTGCACTTAGAATAAAGCCCAAACCCCTTCTCAGGGCCCACGAGGCCCCGCCCCCGCTCCTCACTCACATCTTTCCCACAACAAGCTCAGCTAATTATGCCTCAGGCCTTGGAACAGGCTCCCACAGCCCAGACCATCTTCCCCAGACTTTTCCCTGCCTTTCCCCTCATCTGGTTTCAACTCCAGGAACACCGCCGCAGTGAGAACTTATCTTTACGGGTAATTTTCAATAACATACAAAAGTAGCAAAACTTGTTAATGCCCTTGAAGCAGCCTTCCCCTACTTTCAGTAATTACCAATCCTGGCCAATCTGGTTTTGATGATACTCTCACCATTGATTATTGTGAAGCAAATCCCAGACATCCAATCATGTCCTGTATAAATATTTCACTTTTTCTTAAAGAGAAATTGAGTCTCTAAAAGACAGGGCAGGTCACCTGCTCCTAAGCAGCTGTCCCTTCTCCTCCCTTCTCTATCCCGTTCCTTGCTTTCTGATGTCACTGCACTTTTCACTCCGGCACTTATTTTGTTCATTGTTTCTTACTTTATTGTCTGTCTCCCTCTCCAGTCCCACAACTGTCAGGTCCTTGAGAGCAGGGCCTCTGCTTGCCTTGTTCCCATTAAATACCAGGGCCTTTTATAACAACTATAAATGGAGTACAACTTTTACAAAGTGTGAATCACAGTATTGTACACTTGTAATTTAGGGAATATTGTATATCAACTGTACTTAAATAAAGTTTAAAACACCAAAATACCAGAGCTCTGCACAGCACTTGACACATGGTACATGTCAGAAGAAGGCAGAGAAGAGAAGCTGTTTCTGCCAAAGTGGCAGGTCTGCTTCCAAGGCAGGCAGAAGGAGAGGGGTGGATGGGTGGACAAGTCCACTGACATTCTTCTCACGTGGTTTTCTTTTAGATAAAACACCCACCTTTTTGAATCAAGAAAAATTTATTTGCCCAGGACATACATTTGACAAGGCTGGACAGTAAGTACTACGCTTGGGGGCCATTTGAGCCAAGAATATCAGAAGCCACCACTGCTGGGGCAGCACATGTCTGTCTCTGGGAGGGCTCAGGGCATCCTCCGCACCTGCCCTGGTTGACAATCCCCCGAGGTGCTCAGGGGTCCGCGGTGGCCCAGGCTCTGCTGAGGAGGGCAGGATGTGGGAGATGGTGTGCCCCAGGTCTGGTACCTTTGCTCCAGGCAGCTTTTCCGAGTGAAGCCAACATACCGTGTACAGAGGAGTCGGGATGGTGCCACCATACAGCCATCCCTGGTCACTTCGCTCCTGGTCTTGAGGGCATCTGACCCCATGCAGGGCTCCTCACTGCCTGGTCAGCCCTCATTGAAGAGTTCAATCTCATGGTGCTTGGGGATGAACGTCCTCTACCCCTGCTGTCTGCTCTCTGGTAGCCCTGAATGGCTGATGTTCAAAGTCATTTCCATGAGGAGAGCTGTGTGCTATGGACTGAGTCAAGCGCAAGAACTGTGTCTATTCAATCTGGTGGTTACCCTCTAACTTTCTGTGCTTTAGGGAGGTCTTAATTGATTACAGCCTGAACAATGGTGTCACCTTCACAGGCGAAGACATGAAAATTGCCAGCAAGGACTGTGTGAATGAGAAGGTAAGCCTGAGCCTCCCTCAGTGGATGGAGGCAGAGACATCCTGGGGAGATGAGGTGAGGGGAGCAAAGTCCCTGGGGAAGGCAGAGCACGTAGCTTATGAGACAGGCATCTCGGGCAGCACCTCACAGCCAGACAGGTGCCCTTAGCCCTTCATCAGGTTGGTAAAATTCATTGCAAATTCTTCTACAAGAGCACCGAGGTTTCAGGCAGCTGTCCAGGTCTTGCAGAATCTCTGCTCTCTCTGTGAACCAAGTGTCACTGAAGGCACTTGAAAGGGACCAATTCGAGCTCTAAGCAGACTCCAGAAACAATGCTGAGGCTCTGCCCACCCTGGACCCAGCTTGCCTCCTCCTCTGGCCTCGGCCTTGTGGTGGGGAGCTCAAGGCTCCATCCTGGATTCCAGCCGGAGTGAGCGGGAGAGGCTGCGTCACTGTGTACCAGGGGACAGGGTCCAGGGCCTCTGAGACAACTGGGCCCTCCAAATCGGGGTCCCCGGCACAGGGGTCTGGAGAGTGGGAGCAGCTGTGCCCATGAAGAGTCAGGGTGTGTTTGCACTGCGCTGGTGTAGCAGCGGGCAGGGCTCTGGACCCTCTCGTAACCGACACAGCCCTGGCCTCCCACGCCTGTTTGGGGAACACCGGCTGTCACTTAGCAGATGTCATCAACCTCCCTGCGGCCACTCCTCCTTTCTCGTGCACCTCAGTTGCCCCTCTCCACTAACTGGCTCTGACCTGTGCAGGGGGACTCTCCCCTCTGTTGCTGGGAAGCTGGCAGGGCCGGTGGGAAGGGCGGGGCTCAGCTCAGGGAGAGGAAGCTGCGAACAAAGTGCTGCTCCCAGGGGCCCTCTTTTCCCAGCTCCACAGCATCCGGGCCCCTTAGCCTGGGGCAGCCCGCCATGGGGGACAGAGCACATTAGCCTGGAGTGAGGTTTCCCTGGGAGAAGGAACGCGTGTGCCTAATGCCACCGCCCTTGTGTCCAGTCCCAGCTGGTGAGGGTTCCCGCAGCGTGACGATCCCCTGTGTGTCTGTCTCCGCTTGTCCCTGCACAACCACCTCCGGACCCGAGATTAACCTCCACGTTTCCCAGCAGCAGTCCTGCCACGGAACGGCCCCCGTCCACAGGCACATTGAGAACTCGGGAGCCGCCCGTGACTCCGGGCCCAGCACAGGGTCACCCTCAGCCCCACTCGGCGTCTCCTTTCAGCCTCGCTGTTTCCTGGGCACAGGTTCCCTCTGCCCCCTTCCCCCCCTGCTTCTCTCAAGCAGAGGCTTGATGTAGGGAAGGGCTGGGCAGCGCGGGTCCACAGATGCAGCACACATGCCCTTATTATGCACAACAAGAGGAGAACAGAGCCCGTTCCTTAATCCCCCATGTGGACCTGGCCTGTGTGTGGGCTTTCTACAGCCGCTCTCTAACGCTCTCAAGTGCCCGCTCACTTCCTCACTCCAGATGTGCAGACGGAGCCTCCGAGAGTAGGAGTAGCTTGGCCCGAGGTTGCAGAGCAGGGAAGTAGGGGAGGGAGGCTATGGGGAGGTGAGCAGGGTGTCCTGCCTCTGCTCTTGCACCCACACCTCTCTGGGGCCACAAAGCCCCTCCCTCACCAATCTGTGTGTCGTAGCATTTTGTGGTCCTTACAAAACCCCTGTGCTCTCAGCCAAGGCAGGCAGTGAGGGCAGGGTTGTCACTCCTTGGAGGACTGGTATTCCTTGACAGGGCCCTGGGGAGAGTCTTGGAACAGGGCCAGTGCTGGGGGACTGTGGCCCAGGGCTCAAAAGTGGCTCTCTGGGTACCAGCCATGATCTCTTCTCCCCACTGTGATCCCTCTGGATGAGGAAACCTGAGGAGAAGGGGAACTGTGAGGTCTGGTGTGGGAAGTGGATATTGGGTTCACGGGAGGAGATCACCCAGGCCAACCCCAGGACATTGGCATTTGTGCCCCGTACAGAATGAGACTGTGGAGCCCCCAGCTGTCCCAACTACAACCAGAGTGACCACAGTGCCTACCACTGTCAGGACAAGGAGGACGACAAGGATGACAACGAAGACCACAGTGCCTACAACTGTCACGACCAGGAGGACGACAACAAGGACAACGAAGACCACAATGCCTACCACTGTCACGACCAGGAGGACGACAACAAGGACAACGAAGACCACAGTGCCTACAACTGTCACGACCAGGAGGACGACAACAAGGACAACAAAGACCACAGTGCCTACAACTGTCACAACCAGGAGGACGACAACAAGGACGACGAAGACCACAGTGCCTACAACTGTCACGACCAGGAGGACGACAACAAGGACGACGAAGACCACAGTGCCTACAACTGTCACGACCAGGAGGACGACAACAAGGACGACGAAGACCACAGTGCCTACCACTGTCACGACCAGGAGGACGACAACAAGGACGACGAAGACCACAGTGCCTACCACTGTCACGACCAGGAGGACGACAACAAGGACGACGAAGACCACAGTGCCTACAACTGTCACGACCAGGAGGACGACAACAAGGACGACGAAGACCACAGTGCCTACCACTGTCACGACCAGGAGGACGACAACAAGGACGACGAAGACCACAGTGCCTACAACTGTCACGACCAGGAGGACGACAACAAGGACGACGAAGACCACAGTGCCTACAACTGTCACGACCAGGAGGACGACAACAAGGACGACGAAGACCACAGTGCCTACCACTGTCACGACCAGGAGGACGACAAGGATGACAACGAAGACCACAGTGCCTACAACTGTCACGACCAGGAGGACGACAACAAGGACAACGAAGACCACAGTGCCTACCACTGTCACGACCAGGAGGACGACAAGGATGACAACGAAGACCACAGTGCCTACCACTGTCACGACCAGGAGGACGACAACAAGGACGACGACAACAACGATGACAATGAAGACCACAGTGCCTACCACTGTCACCATGACAACTACCGTGACAACTGTTGCCACAACTACCGTGACAACTGTTGTCACAACCACAGTGACTACAGTTGTCACAACAACCACAGCGACTACAGTTGTCACAGAAGAGGAGACCACAGTGCCCATGGCTGTCACCCAGAGCCCAGCTGCCAACAATCCTCTCTTGTACCCTACACTCATCCCGTCCCTGGTCGTGATACCGTTGCTGCTTGTCTGCATCTGCTGCTGCAAGAGGGTGAGTGACCCCTGCCCGCACAGCCTGGTCCAGCCCTCACCGACCCCTGAGGGACCAGCCCCATGCCTGCCCCATGATCCTGCCTGTGGCCGGGTTCCATCAGCTCTGGGGTCCTCACACTAGCAAACAAGGCACAGACTCTGTCTTCCCATCCCGGGCATAGACACAGCCGGCTTCTAGGGGGCCACCTGCTTCATGCTTTCACCTTCACAGGGAGGCGGCCTATGGAGTGTCCCAGCCCCTGGGTCAAAAGGACCCCAGGCCTCCTGAGACCAGGGCTGCCCCACAGCAGTCAGACTTCTGAAGGACTCAGGTAGACCAAGGCCCCAGGAATCTCCGCTGTTGGGGGACAAAGAGGGGTCTGCAAGGGCACTGATGGCCCAAAGGGAGAAGGATGCTGGCCAGGAGAATGCTAACCCTGGGGGCAGCTGTGCCTTTGAAAACAGCATGGATCCCTGTCCATCTCTGGTGCTTTCCGTCATTCCTTCATCAGTCATCACTAAGCCACCAGGATGTGCAGGGCCCCATGCTGGGCACAGATGGGCAGAAATGAAGCAGCCGCCACCCTAGCCCACAGGCGCTCACCATGTCTGGTCTGGTATTGGTAGCTGGGGGGCATTGAGGATAAATGTCACCTTCAGAGGGTGTGGCAGGTGTGGTGATAATGATAAAGGACAGAGACTGGCCCTGGGTGGGAGGGAAGGCAGAGGCGCTGGCCGGCTGGGTTTGCAAGGACACAGGCCAGAGGTGGGTGAAGAGGAGGAACAAGCAGAGCTGAGAAAGGACAAGCAAGGCAGCATAGAAGCCAGCAGGTCAGATTTCTGCAAAGGGCGAGAAGTGAGGAGAGAAAGCCGGGTTGGGGAGAGGGCGGTGGACTGTCATCCCTGAGGGCTGGGAGGCAGGGAGGGCTGCAGGGGGAGGGAGGGCAGGGGAGAGGAGGAGGGGTGTGGGGAGTGTTCTCTTGTCTTCATATGATGTCAGGGCTGCGGCTGAAAACTCTACCAGGGACCAGGGGCCTTAGTCTGCCTGTCTCCCCCTTGACCCTCCACGGAGGTACCGATTCCCCTTTGATGACTGAGGAGCCTGAGGCTCAGGGAGGCACCTAGGTTGACACCCCAAAGCCCATGTTTGATCCCTTACTGCTGACGAGCAGGGTCCTCTCCTGTCTGCATAGCTGAGCCAGAGCCTTCCATGCCCCTTCCAGCCAGTGTTTATGTCTCTTTAACATCCTAGATCGTCAAGGAGCCACCACCAGCCCAGAAACCAGAAAAAGTAAGTGGTGTGTTTCATTGTGATGTTGTCACCATACTTGATGCACACACTGACCTGCAGAGAGAGGCCCTCTGACATGTATGGGGAGATGCCCTCCTCCGCCCGTCCAGCTCCCACCTACCTGGGCAGAGAGAGGTGGCAGAAAGTAGAGGGTGACAGAGGGCAGGGAGGGACCCCAGAGAGGACCTGAGACTCACAAAATGTCACCCGGACAACACGGTTCCCCACCTCTGAAGACAGCCTCAACCAGGGCCTTTATCACTGAATCAGAAAGATGGGGTAGCCTATTTCAGGAACAGCTATGATCCCTCCTGATATAAATGGGCTTTTTCTCAATTCCCAAAAGACTCTTTGTAGACTGATCCTTCCCAAGACTGGTGCAAGCATTTGGAGAAGGATCCTCAGGTTTCAGGGACCTGGTCCCCTCCCGAGGCTCTGATGTATGCTGGGCTCCATTTCCTTGGTCTTCGTCCCTGGCTCATGTCAGGGTGAGGGTCGTGACAGGGTTGGCCTTTAGGGCCTGGGGAGCTGAGGAGGGAGGAGGGACTCTTACTGGGCATTGAGCTTTGAGGGAGGCACAGCTCAGGTGAGCACAGGGACCAAGGATCAGGTAAGGAGGTTGGCGCTGACCCAGGGTAGGGGCCCAACCCAGGGCCCATAAGAAGTAGTTAGAGTAGGGGTGCCACGTCGAGGCAGGAGGACCTGGGCCTGAGATCTGGTGGGAAACAGGGTCACTGCCCAGGCTGATGTCTACACTGGCTGCAGTGTGGCCTGGGAAGGCTGGATCTGCCAGAGTCGGGTGAATACAGCCCTGTCACCTGCTAATGCCCACACCCCTGCCAGCTTCCGTCCCATGGCAGAGCCTCACACCCAGCTTTTCCTACAAGAGTGGCTGCCAGGAACCAAGGGGACAGGATAGAGTTTGGAGAAGAGCCATCTTTGCAAACCAAAAGGAGTTGGTGTGTTTTTCACATGGAGGCCACTCTCTTACGTGCCGGGCACTGCCCATTTGTCCTTGATTCTCCAACAAACATTGGCTGACTGGCCAGTACTTGACAGGAGCCCAGGCAACAGATGTCATGTGTCTGCACCCAGGAGCTGCCAGACAAGAAAGCCTGCAATTTTTTTCTCTTTCTAGAAGCCATGCCCTGTACAGACCAGGGTGATTGTCTCCTGCTGTGGGTGCCAAGAAGACAGGATAAAACAGATGGAGGTGACAAGCACCCTTAAGAAGGGAGGGATGAGCCCCTCAAGGCTGGAGGTTTGGAGGAGGGGGAGCCAGGTCAATGCACACAGACTTGGGCCTAAAACACCTGGCTTGGATGGAGATGAGCTCTATGGGCTCTGGTCTCCCACCTCTCGGTGACAGAGAACAACCAGAGACCCTCCCGACCCTATGGCTCAGGGGAGGACAAAGAGCTGAAGGCTCAGGTGCCCCCTGCCTCCAGGCAGTCCCAGCACCAGGGACCTCGCTTTGGGATGGGCCCAGGATTCTGGATGTTGGGGGCTGACTCACAGCCAGCCAATTCCTGATTCTCACAGAGATTGTCATCAGCTCTGGCAATCTCCTGGGTTTCACTGGCCAGTAACTGCATGACTGAAAACATATAATGACAAACAGACACACACCAGTCAGGGGGAAAAAAATGAAAAAGAAAAGAAACTTCTGAGCCAAGATCTTACCAGCATTAAACTACCCGGGAGTGCCTATGACTCCTGTCTACTCAGTGAGGGAGGGAGAGAGCTCACTGCATTGTCCTTGAGGCCCCTGAGATGGGGTGACAAGGGCCACATGGAGGAGGGGGAGTCACTTCCCTCCCCCAAGTGACTGAGACCCCAGCTGGCAGAGGGCTGAGAGAAGACAGGGACGAAGAGGGTCCCAGGTGGCGGGTCTGAGGAAGGAAGACCCCACCATCTCTGGATTCAGCTTTGCCCTCCTCCCCCTGGTCCTGCCTCTGTCGCTGTGGGATCCATTGGTCCTCCTGGGAGCTTCAAATGGCAGCCGGAGGGCAGGCCCCGCATCTCCCCTGAGAGTCAGTGTGAGGGCACAGACAAGCCAGAGCTCACCTTCCAGAGAGGGAGGAAGCACCTGCCAGGGGCTCATTCCTGCCTCAGGCCCCCCACCTTCCGCCCACACCACATCCATGTTTTCACCGGTTCTTTGGTTTCCGCATCTCTCTCTTTCCCCCGTTTCAGGACCCTTCCCCCTGAGCAGGGACTGGGTCTCTTCCCTGCCTTCTCCCTCTGAGCCCCCCAAAAGCAGGCCCTCTTCTCTCTTCTTCAAGCTCCTGCCCAGTCTCCATGCCCCCCTCACCTTTCTCCTTGAGGACCTCTCCTTGGCTACTGCATGTCTCCTCCAAACTTTGACACTTTTTTCAAAAGTAGCCCCGACTTCTCCTCCTACACCAAAAGTACCGATTTGTTCCAGAACCCAAAACAATCTGTAACCGACAGTGACGAGCTCCCAAAAAACACAGAAGGCTTTTAAGCCCACTGCCCCAGGTGATGGCTGCAGTGCTGTCTCAGCCAGTTTGTGGGGAGGGGACACCACCCATCTGGACGCAGCGTCTGTGCCTGTATCTTCCTCACAACCACATCTGCTTTTCAGGAAAAACTGGATACTTTTTATGACTTTGTCCAGCACTGCAGCCAGCTGCCATTGATGTGGTGTCCGCCCAGGGACATGGTAAGCAGGGCACAGGGATGCTCCCCGTGGGCTGGGGTCTTGCTTGCTTGCCCTTGACAGTTGCCTCCGGCACTGTGGGTCAGAGAGCCCTCTCCGGGCATCTGCCGAGAGGAACGTCCAAGGCGTGGAGACCTGGAGCTCATGAGCCTCCAGACGATTCTCAACATGGTGCCCGTGCATTTCCCCTGCGTCCTCGTCTCAAGGATGTCAGGACCTTTCTTCTCCAGAGCAATGCCCAGCAATTCCAATCTTAAGCAAAAAGGGCTGGAGAGGCCTATTGGACTCCCGTCCATCGTCCCTCCCCACTGCCTACCTGACCCTGTGGGACTGCTGGCTGCACCCCATCCATGAGACCCTCCTGGGCTGCTCACTCAGCTGCAGGAGTGGCGGAGGACATGGTGACACCCCCTCCCCAATGTTGTCTGGTCAACACTGACTGGTTTTACCAGGTAGTAAAGATGCCCTCCTTGTGTCAGTGCCTGTGACAGTGGGGAGAAGCCCAATTTCTCCACTTGTCATCCTTGTTATTTAATAATAATAATGATAGATAATTTTATTGTGTCCTTTCTGTGGGTCAGTTGCTCAAGAACTTTACATGTTTTCACTGCTTTAATTCTCCCAGTGAATGTACAGGTAGATACTACTGTACTGGTAGATCCCAGCTCTATGGAGGCAGGTGTGACCCACAGAGAGGCTGAGTGACTTGTCCCAGCTCAAAAAGGATGGGAGAAGCAGAGCGGGACTTTAATTCTGAGCCTGGCTCCACCCTTCTCACTGCTCTGCCCCCCATTCGGGTCAGCACTCATGGTCTCATGAAGGTTACCCCCAAACCATCAGAGACCTGTCCTTCTCAGGCCTCCAGATCTGAGGAGGGCCTTGCTCCTGGTTCTCTTGGGAAGCACCTGCCTGGGCATCATATTCCTGGGTGTCCCCATTATCAGACCTTTTGTACAGACTGGGCCAGGGGCCTGGAGGATGTTGCATTCCCAAGATCTGTAGTGAGGTCTGTACTGACCACATTCACTGAATCAGGAAAACACTGGCTCTAGGTGGATGGGCAGGTGGGCGTTTGGAAACTCTAGACAGGCCTGAAAGCCTCTGGACACTGCTGGTGACACACCTGAGGCATGCTCACACCCAGCAGAGACACCGTCTGGTGACAGTGGTGTCGGGGCTCCTTCTGCAGCTGGGCTCCCGGCTCTGGGTCTGAATCGAGCTCTGAGTCCCAGCCTTGCTTGCACAGAAGCCCCATTCTCCACCTGTCTCTAGACAGCTCTCTAGACACTTGAAAGTCATGAATATCTCAGTGAGTGCCTGTTTGGCCAGATCAGAATCTGTGAGAGAGTGACAGTTAAGCTGAGAAATAACTGATAAAAATAAATCCAGAGAGGTCCTTCCAAACGGAGGAAACAGCCAGTGCGTATGGCCTGGGGCTGTAGGGCTTGGTGAATTGAAAGGCTCGAAATCAAGTACTGTCCTCATCAACCCAATGGTCAAGATGTTCACAAGATACCCAGTGTCACCACATAGGGTGTGGGGGACAGAGGCACACCAGTCCTGCAGGTCAGAGTGTTGCAAGGGCACCAAATCCAGTTGTTCCACTGCATGTGGTCCACACACACTGAGCCCTCTGATAATGAATGAATGAATGGGCACTTCTAGTTACACGAGCTCCTGTGTAGAGGCTTTAGGTCATGTCTGTGATACAAGGAGGCATTTTGGATCTGACAATATAGGGCACAGAAATCTGCTTTGCGGGACACTGTGCAGGGATGGGGAAAGGTCCCTTTGGCATTTTCAGGAGTGACTGTAGGAAAGTACTGACTTCAACCTGTTACTAAATCTGCCAAGTTAGTCTAGTTTCTGAAACGCTCTATGCCTTACCTTTTTTTTTTGACAAAAACAGGGATAAAATAATAAAATGCCACTGAACAAATAATGCAGTTATGAAGAATGCTAGGTCAATTTTTGCTGAGGCTAAGAAAGTGTCCAGGTGAGTCCGAATAACCCAAAGTCCAGAGGTCCTGGAGTCCCATTGACAGATCCAGTCCAGGGCTGCCCAGAGATGCTGTCAGCTGGTCAGTGTGCTCACCACCTCCCTGTGGTGCTGCAGACAGATTATGGTGTCCCAAAGGGTCTGCATCAATCTCTACCCAAACCAAGGGGTCTGTATGTGCTGCTGCCTCCAGAGCCCATCACCCATCTGAGGGTGCCGTCACCTGCCCTTGCACTGCGGACTCAACCCCAGCCTGAGGGTTGTAGTGAGAACCCATCCCTTCGGCACACACTCACCAAGAGAGCCTGGGCAATGCTGGGGCTACAGTGGCAATACGCCCTTGTCCTTGCTAACCAGGCTCCCAGTGCAGAGGGGAGCAGGCAAGTTCAACACCAGAGCAAAGGGAGTCCAGAGTCAGAACAACGGGGCTCCATAGGGAAGGAAGGGCAGATGTCCAATATCTGAACAGACTCTAGAATTAGGAGCGCCGCCTGGAGGCCGGCACCTAGGGAGAGGAAGGGCATCAACAAAGGCGCACCCTGGGGATCCTGACAGGTACTGGGCCTAATCCCCTTGAGCCAAGGAAACCACAGCCTTCTGCTCCCAATTCCAATGGCTTCTCAGTGACCTTCTCTCTCTACTCTTCTTCACACAGGGGAGGTGCATCAACTTCACCTTAATGAATCCCCACTGCACACAAATGTTCCGCGGCCCAAAGATCTGCCTTCAACCCAGCCAGGAGTGCTTCCCCCTCAGTAGCTGCTGTTCACATGGTCAACATCTCCCACCCATATGCTCTCAGTCACTCACCAGGATGCTGCCGCTGATCCCTCGTACTGCCCGGAAGCTCTGCAGAAGTACTTTGTTACTCCCACCCCCGTAGCCCAACATCTAAAGCACCAAAAACACAAAATTGTTAAGAGCCCCTTTTGTACTGAATTGGACACATATATTGTGTTTGGGTTTCTAGTCAAAAGGTGTTGGGATTTGTTGTTGATTAGCAAGAGAGTTTGTTACGTGGTAAGCACTGCTCCACTGTATGAGATGCAGCTATACTGCTCCTGCCAGGACAAAGCACCCTGGTGTCCTGTGGATGTAGACATGATGAGTCTCATTCCCCACAGACAGGTCTTCATCTGTCACCATGGGTTGAGATACGTGGGGTTTTAGCCAAAATATGCTCTTTCCAAAAAGCCCAAAATATCTTTGATGTATGAATATAGTCTGGTGTCCATTACTCACTTGCTGTTACTTAATCTTCTGGGCAAGTTACTTAATCTCCCTGTGCTTCAAATTCTCACTGAAAAGATGGATAATGGTGTCTCCTCTACAGGGTGCCTTGAGGGTGATAGTAACTGCTACAGTATGCTCAGAACAGGGCCAGGTCACTTGTAAAGACTCAGGGGCCCAGTAGTTAATGTCTTCCTCCTCTGCCCCAGGGAGGGAGAGGATGATGAGCTCAGAGACATCAAGAAATGTGCAGTGAGGACCAAGGTGTTAGAAGAAACCATGACTGGGCCTTTCAGCTCTGGATACCAGGACATGGGGTTGCCACACTTGAGAATTCTCTGTAAACTGCTGACCACATGTAGGTTAACATCCAAGGCCACCACCCATGTAATCTCCAAGGCACTGTCAACAAAAGGTCCTCAAACCTACTACCTCCTTCAGAAATGTAAGTTCCCTTCTTGTACCTTAATATTTCTCATAATATTAAGGTAACTGCAGGGTCCCAATTTCCCATCAGCTCTTCTGATGACACAGACACACCTCCCAATTTTTCAGATCCCTCCTAAAGAATACTTTGAAGACATGATCAGGTTTCCTTCCACAGTTACATGCTAGAGGACTATCAACAGGCAAGAATTCACTGTGAAAATCACAGAATATATATGTGAAGATGAAGCAACACCATGGACCACAGAGTCCAAGAAGGGAAGAAGAGACTGCTTACTCAAAGACCAGTGCGCATACCAATGCAGCAAATCAGGGACCATGAAGAATCAAGGAAACATGAGATGATGAAAAGAAATGAATAGACTCTCTAAAGAAAAAGAGATCTATGGACTCTTGTAGAGAGAATTTAAAATAATCCTCTTAAAATAGTTTAGTGAAATTCAAGGAGCACACATAAACACACAACTTTATGAAATTCAGGAAAAAAATGTATCAACAAAATGAGATGTTCAGCAAAGTAATAGAAAACATCAAAAGAACAACTGGAAACTAGAGCTGAGGAATACAATGACTGTACTGAAGAATATAATAAAGAGATTCAACAACAAACTCAAGCAAGCAGAAGAAAGAATCAGTGAACTAAAAGACAGGTCATTTGAAGTTATCCTGCCACAGGAGTGAAAAGAAAAATTAATTTAAGACTGAAGAAACACTATGGGACATTACAAACAGAAACAATTGTGAATTATGGGAGTCCCATTGAGAAGAGGAAGAGAAAAAGACAGTATGTTTGAAACAAAAGAGTTGAACACTTACTAAACATGGAATGAGAGATGTACATCCAAATTCATGAAGCGCAAAGAATCCCAAATAAGTTGACTCTGCAATGGCTATGGGAAATCACATTGTAAGTAAATTGTCTATGGTCAAAGACACAGGGGATTTTGAAAGCAACAAGAGAAAATGAGTCACCACATGTAAGTCACCACCATAAGAATTTAGAGGGACTTCCCAATACAAACTTTGTAGTCCAGGAGAGAGAGGGGTGATGTATTCAAATATAGAAAGAAAAAAAAATCCTGTCAAAGAAGAATATTGTACCCAGCAAATCTGTTCTTCAGAAATGAAGAAAGAGATCGAAAATATATCAAAACAAACAAAACTGAAAGAGTTCAGCACCAGAAGACCTGCTGTACAAGATTTCCTGCAGGAATTTCATCAAGCAGAAATAAATGCATAATAATTAGCATTGTGAAAACATAAGAAGTTTGTAAAACTCACCGCTAATGACACATATTGTCAAAATCAGACCCTGTAATATTGTAATTTGGGTGTGTAATTCACTTAGAACACTAGTTAAGAGGTTAAAATGTATTAAACAACCATAACTACAATAATATCTTGCTACAAAACATAAAAATATATAAATGTTTATATTGATAACCTAACATGCGAAGGATAGAAAAATAAAGGGAAAATTTATGTATGCTATCAATGTTGTTATCAGTTTAGAATAGGATGTTGTAAATATACTTTAGGTATGGTTCATAATAACCACAAAGATAAAACCTCTGGTAGATACAAAAAAGATGATAAAAGAGGAATCTAAGCATACCTGCTACAAAAAGTCATCAATTAACAAAAGACAGCAAGATAAGAAACTAGGAAAAATGGACCTATAAAACACTTGAAAAAATAAAATGGCAATTATAAGTATTTACATATCAATAATTACTTTAAACGTAAAAAAATTAAATTCAATAGAAACACATAAAATAGCTGAATGGACCAAAAAAAAAAAAGAAAAAAACAGCGGTCCAGAAATATGTTTCCCCACAAGAGAATTACTTTAGCCTTATAGACACCCAAAGACTGACAGTCATGGAATGGAAAAAGATACTCAAGCAAATGGTAACCAGAAGACAGCATCGATATCTATACTTACATCAGACGACATAGACTTTGAGCTAACAATGCTCCAGGGACAAAGAAGGTCATTATATAATGATAAAAAAAAAAACAACAAAAAAACGACAATCCATCAAGAAAACATTGCAATTGCACATATATATATGCACTCAATATCAGAGCACCTAAGTATATAAAGCAATTATTAACAGAACAAAAGGCAAAAAAATAACACAATAATAGGTGAGGACTTTAATAACCACTCTAAACAATGGAAGGATCATCCAGATAGAGAATTGATAAGGAAGCAGCAGACTTGAACAAAATTATAGACCAAAAGAGGCCTAAAAGATATACACATTTCATTTCATACAATAGCAGCAGAATATACAATTTTCTCAAGCACCTATGGACCATTTTCTAGGATACGTCATATTTTAGGCCACAGGCAAGTCTTGATAAATTTAAGAAGACTGACATCATGCCATGCATTTTCTCCAACTACAATTGCATGAAAGTAGGAATGAATATCGTGAGGAAAGCTGGAAGATGCTAAATTACATGAAAATTAAACAACGCATGCCTGAGCAACCAGTGGACCAGAGAAGACTTTTTTTTTTTTTTTTTTGTAAACGGGCCTCTCACTGTTGTGGCCTCTCCCGTTGCGGAGCACAGGCTCCGGATGTGCAGGCTCAGCGGCCATGGCTCACAGGCCCAGCAGGTCCGTGGCATGTAGGATCTTCCCGGACCGGGGCACGAACCCGTGTCCCCTGCATCGGCAGGTGGACTCTCAACCACTGCACCACCAGGGAAGCCCTAGAGAAGACATTTTTTAAAAACAAATATCTTGAAAAGGCAAACACAGTATGTAAACCAGATCACGCAGTATGCAACAAAAACATTTCGAAGGAGGAAATTTATAGAAGTAAATGCATATTTTAAGGAAGAAAATATTTCAACCTAAGGAACTATTTAAAAAAAGCACAGTTAGTAGAAGGAAGAAAATAATAAAGATTGGAGCAGAAATAAATGAAATAGAAAACAAAATGAAGAGTTACTTTTCTGGAGAATATAAACAAAATTGACAATAGTTTAGTTAGACTAAGTGAGTAATAGAAAGAGAAAACAAATTGATAAAATTATAAATGAAGGAGAAGACATGAAAACTGATATTACCAAAATTAAAGTAATTATAAAACTCTACTATTTTTCAACTATACATCAACAAATCAGACAATATTGAAGAAACGGGGAAAGTCCTAGAAAGTACAACCTACCAAGACTAAATCCTGAAGAAATAGAAAATCTTAACAGACCAATAATGAGTAAGGAGATTCAATTAGTAATCAAAACATCCCAACAAAGAAAAGTTCAGAACCAGATGGTTATACTAGTACATTCTACAAATGTTTAAAGAAGAATGAACAACAATCTTTCTCAAAATTTTCTGCAAAAAATGAAGAGGAAGAAACACTACCAAAGACACTTTACAAGGCCAGCACTACCCTAAATCCAAAGGCAGAAAAGGACATTTAAGAAAGGAAAACTATAGACCAATATCCCTGGTGAATATAATGGAAAAAACCTCAACAAATTACTAGTGAACCATTTAAAGGATCATACACCATAATCAAGTGGGATTCTACCCTGGAATGCAAGGATGGTTCAACATACACAAAATAATACATGTGACAGATCAATACATTAAAGGATGTTCAACATCCTACTCATTAGGAAAATGCAAATCAAAACCACAATGAGATATCACCTCACACCTTTTAGAATTCCTATCCAGGTGCACTGATGGCTGGAGATGCTTGGAGGGATCCATGTCAAAAGCCCATGTCCTCACTGAAAGGGGTCTATAAAATGTACATTGAGCTTTTCCACCACTACAGTGCAGGAAAGCCAAGTAGAAGGGATGACATACACAGGTTGATTGAACCAGCAGAACCTGTCACTGTGGCATTGAGTACAGCTCATCACATGAAACGGCTGAGGGACACATACATGCAACTCTGTTCCCCAAAAGTGTCCTCTCTCCCCTCAACTCTCTTTGAGTAAAGCGTTTTTTGTGGCATATGGCCAGCGGTGGTTCAGAGCCAGCTCATAGTTCCTTGTGAGATTTTCGGGAATTTTGTGAATAAGCTATTTTAACACAGCCATTATCAAAACCCACATTAAGTAAACTATTAATAAATTATATAAACACAATATATATCCCAAACTCACCAATTCCTAATTCTTTTACTAGTTTTCACTATTGAATATCTTGGTGTGGATGGTACCACAACTGTTGGGTCTGTATGTGGGCTGTGGTGCCCTGTTCCTGTGCATTTCTGCCCAACTCCACATCTAGTGACATCAAGTCAGCCATGATGGTGGTATCTATGGCATATGCTATAAATCGGGGCTTCATTTCTTGGTTCACTGATTATCTGGACTTGAGATTGTGAGGGGGGGCGGGCGGGGGCTGGGAGCTGAGGCTTGGGCTTCGGTTGGATTGCAGGGAGAGGACTGGCAGCGTGAACACAGCCTGAAGAGGTTAGTACACCACGGCTAGCCGGGAGGGAGTACAGGAAAAGTCTGGAGCTGCCGAAAAGACAAGAGACTTCTTCCCTCTTTGTTTCCTGGTGCGCGAGGAGAGGGGATTAAGAGCGCTACTTAAAGGAGCTCCAGAGACGGGTGCGAGCCGTGGCTAACAGCACGGACCCCAGCGACAGGCATGAGACGCTAAGGCTGCTGCTGCTGCCACCAAGAAGCCTGTGTGCGAGCACAGGTCACTGTCCACACCGCCTCTCCCGGGAGCCTGTGCAGCCCGCCACTGCCATGGTCCCGTGATCCAGGGACAACTACCCCGGGAGAACGCACAGTGCGCCTCAGGCTGGTGCAACGTCATGCCAGCCTCTGCCACCGCAGGCTGCCCCGCACTCCGTGCCCCTCCCTCCCCCCGGCCTGAGTGAGCCAGACCCCCTGAATCAGCTGCTCCTTTAACCCTGTCCTGTCCGAGCAAAGAACAGACGCCCTCAGGCAACCTACACGCTGCAGCAGGGCCAAATCCAAAGCTGAACCCCAGGCGCTGTGCGAACAAAGAAGAAAATGGAAATTTCTCCCAGCAGCCTCAGAAGCAGCGGATTAAATCTCCACAATCAACTTGATATACCCTGCGTCTGTGGAATGCCTGAATAGACAATGAATCACCCCAAATTGAGGAGGTGGACTTTGAGAGCAAGATATATTACTTTTTCCCCTTTTCCTCTTTTTGTGAGTGTGTATGTGTATGCTTCTCTGTGAGATTTTGTCTGTATAGCTTTGCTTTCACCATTTGTCCTAGGGTTCTGTCCGTCGTTTTTTTTTCCCTTTTTTAAAAAAAATTTTTCTTAATAATTATTTTTTATTTTAATAACTTTATATTATTTTATCTTACTTTATTTTACTTTATCCTCTATCTTTCTTTCTACTTTTTCTCCCATTTATTCTGAGCCATGTGGATGAAAGGCTCTTGGTGCTCCAGCCTGGAGTCAGTGCTGTTCCTCTGAGGTGGGAGAGCCAACTTCAGGACACTGGTCCACAAGAGACCTCCCAGCTGCACATAATATCAAACAGTGAAAATCTCCCAGAGAGCTCCATCTCAACACCAACACCCAGCTTCACTCAATGACCAGCAAGCTACAGTGCTGGACACCCTATGCCAAACAACTAGCAAGACAGGAACACAGCCCCACCCATTAGCAGAGAGGCTGCCTAAAATCATAATAAGGCCACAGACACCCCAAACCACATGACCAGACGTGCACCTGCCCACCAGAAAGACAAGATCCAGCCTCATCCACCAGAGCACAGGCACTAGTCCCCTCCACCAGGAAGCCTACACAACCCAATGAACCAAACTTAGCCACTGGGGAAAGACACCAAAAACAACGGGAACTAATAATCTGCAGCCTGCAAAAAGGACACCCCAAACACATAAGATAAGCAAAATGAGAAGACAGAAAAACACACAGCAGATGAAGGAGCAAGATAAAAACCCACCAGACCTAACAAATGAAGAAGAAATAGGCAGTCTACCTGAAAAACAATTCAGAATAATGATAGTAAAGATGATCCAAAATCTTGGAAATAGAATAGAGAAAATGCAAGAAACATTTAACAAGGACCTAGAAGAACTAAAGAGGAAACAAGCAATGATGAACAACACAATAAATGAAATGAAAAATACTCTAGGTGGGATCAATAGCAGAATAACTGAGGCAGAAGAACAGATAAGTGACCTGGAAGATAAAATAGTGGAAATAACTACTGCAGAGCAGAATAAAGAAAAAAGAATGAAAAGAACTGAGGACAGTCTCAGAGACCTCTGGGACAACATTAAACGCACCAACATTCGAATTATAGGGGTCCCAGAAGAAAAAGAGCAAAAGAAAGGGACTGAGAAAATATTTGAAGAGATTATAGTTGAAAACTTCCCTAATATGGGAAAGGAAATAGTTAATCAAGTCCAGGAAGCACAGAGAGTCCCATACAGGATAAATCCAGGGAGAAAAACGCCAAGACCCATATTAATCAAACTATCAAAAATTAAATACAAAGAAAACATATTAAAAGCAGCAAGGGAAAAATAACACACAAAGGAATCCCCATCAGGTTAACAGCTGATCTTTCAGCAGAAACTCTGCAAGCCAGAAAGGAGTGGCAGGACATATTGAAAGTGATGAAGGAGAAAAACCTACAACCAAGATTACTCTACCCAGCAAATATCTCATTCAGATTTGATGAAGAAATTAAAACCTTTACAGACAAGCAAAAGCTGAGAGAATTCAGCACCGCCAAACCAGCTTTACAACAAATGCTAAAGGAACTTCTCTAGGCAAGAAACCCAACAGAAGGAAAAGACCCACAGTAACAAACCCAAAACAAATAAGAAAATGGGAATAGGAACATACATATCGATAATTACCTTAAATGTAAATGGATTAAACGCTCCCACTAAAAGATACAGACTGGCTGAATGGATACAAAAACAAGACCCATATATATGCTGTCTACAAGAGACCCACGTCAGACCTAGAGACACATACAGACTGAAAGTAAGGGGATGGAAAAAGATATTCCATGCAAATGGAAATCAAAAGAAAGCTGGAGTAGCAATTCTCATATCAGATAAAATAGACTTTAAAATAAAGACTATTAGAAGAGGCAAAGAAGGACACTACATAATGATCAAGGGATCGATCCAAGGAGAAGATATAACAATCATAAATATTTATGCACCCAACATAGGAGCACCTCAATACATAAGGCAAATACTAACAGCCATAAAAGGCAAAATTGACAGTAACACATTCATAGTAGGGGACTTTAACACCCCACTTTCTCCAATGGACAAATCATCCAAAATGAAAATAAATAAGGAAACACAAGCTTTAAATGATACATTAAACAAGATGGACTTAATTGATATTTATAGGACATTCCATCCAAAAACAACAAAATACACATTTTTCTCAAGTGCTCACGGAACATTCTCCAGGATAGATCATAACTTGGGTCACAAATCAAGCCTTGATAAATTTAAGAAAACTGAAATTGTATCAAGTATCTTTTCCAACCAGAATGCCATGAGACTAGATCTCAATTACAGGAAAAGATCTGTAAAAAATACAAACACATAGAGGCTAAACAATACACTACTTAATAACGAAGTGATCACTGAAGAAATCAAAGAGGAAATTAAAAAATACCTAGAAACAAATGACAATGGAGACACGACGACCCAAAACCTATGGGTTGCAGCCAAAGCAGTTTTAAGAGGGAAGTTTATAGCAATACAATCCTACCTTAAGAAACAGGAAACATCTCAAATAAACAACCTAAACTTGCACCTAAAGCAATTAGAGAAAGAAGAACAAAAAGACCCCAAAGTTAGCAGAAGGAAAGAAATCATAAAGATCAGATCAGAAATAAATGAAAAAGAAATGAAGGAAACAACAGCAAAGATCAATAAAACTAAAAGCTGGTTCTTTGGGAAGATAAACAAAATTGATAAACCATTAGCCAGACTCATCAAGAAAAAAAGGGAGAAGACTCATATCAATAGAATTAGAAATGAAAAAGGAGAAGTAACAACTGACACTGCAGAAATTCAAAAGATCATGAGAGATTACTATAAGCAACTCTATGCCAATAAAATGGACAACCTGGAAGAAATGGACAAATTCTTAGAAATGCACAACCTGCTGAGACTGAACCAGGAAGAAATAGAAAATATGAACAGACCAATCATAAGCACTGAAATTGAAACTGTGATTAAAAATATTCCAACAAACCAAAGCCCAGGACCAGATGGTTTCACAGGCGAATTCTATCAAACATTTAGAGAAGAGCTAACACCTACTCTTCTCAAACTCTTACAAAATATAGCAGAGGGAGGATCACTCACAAACTCATTCTAGAAGGCCACCATCACCCTGATACCAAAACTAGACAAAGATGTCACAAAGAAAGTAAACTACAGGCCAATATCACTGATAAACATAGATGCAAAAATCCTCAACAAAATACTAGCAAACAGAATCCAACAGCACATTAAAAGGATCATACACCATGATCAAGTGGGGTTTATTCCAGGAAAGCAAGGATTCTTCAATATACGCAAATCAATCAATGTGATACACCATATTAACAAATTGAAGGAGAAAAACCATATGATCATCTCAATAGATGCAGAGAAAGCTTTTGACAAAATTCAACACCCATTTATGATAAAAAAAAAAACCTGCAGAAAGTAGGCATAGAGGGAACTTTCCTCAACATAATAAAGGCCACATATCACAAACCCACAGCAAACATCGTCCTCAATGGTGAAAAACTGAAACCGTTTCCACTAAGATCCGGAACAAGACAAGGTTGTCCACTCTCACCACTATTATTCAACATAGTTTTGGAAGTTTTAGCCACAGCAATCAGAAAAGAAAAAGAAATAAAAGGAATCCAAATCAGAAAAGAAGAAGTAAAGCTGTCACTGTTTGCAGATGGCATGATACTATACATAGAGAATCCCAAAGATGCTACCAGAAAACTACTAGAGCTAATCAATGAATTTGGTAAAGTTGCAGGATACAAAATTAATGCACAGAAATCTCTGGCATTCCTATACACTAATGATGAAAAATCTGAAAGTGAAATGAAGAAATCACTCCCATTTACCATTGCAACAAAAAGAATAAAATATCTAGGAATAAACTTCCCTAAGGAGACAAAACATCTGTATGCAGAAAATTATAAGACACTGATGAAAGAAATTAAAGATGATACAAATGGATGGAGAGATATATCATGTTCTTGGTTGGAAGAATCAACATTGTGAAAATGACTCTACTACCCAAAGCAATCTACAGATTTAATGCAATCCCTATCAAACTACCACTGGCATTTTTCACAGAACTAGAACAAAAAATTTCACAATTTGTATGGAAATACTAAAGACCCTGAATAACCAAAGCAACCTTTAGAACAAAAAACGGAGCTGGAGGAATCAGGCTCCCTGACTTCAGACTATACTACAAAGCTACAGTAATCAAGACAGTATGGTACTGGCACAAAAACAGAAAGATAGATCAATGGAACAGGATAGAAAGCCCAGAGATAAGCCCACGCACATATGGTCACCTTATCTTTGATAAAGGAGGCAGGAATATACAGTGGAGAAAAGACAGCCTCTTCAATAAGTGGTGCTGGGAAAACTGGACAGGTACATGTAAAAGTATGAGATTAGAACACTCCCTAACACCATACACAAAAATAAGCTCAAAATGGATTAAAGACCTAAATGTAAGGCCAGAAACTATCAAACTCTTAGAGGAAAACATAGGCAGAACACTCTGTAACATAAATCACAGCAAGATCCTTTTTGACCCACCTCCTAGAGAAATGGAAATAAAAACAAAAATAAACCAATGGGACCTAATGAAACTTCAAAGCTTTTGTACAGCAAAGGAAACCATAAACAAGACCAAAAGACAACCCTCAGAATGGAAGAAAATATTTGCAAATGAAGCAACTGACAAAGGATTAATCTCCAAAATTTACAAGTAGCTCATTCAGCTTAGTATCAAAAAAAAAAAAACAACTCAATCCAAAAATGGGCAGAAGAGCTACATAGACATTTCTCCAAAGAAGATATACAGATCGCCAGCAAACACATGAAAAGATGCTCAACATCACTAATCATTAGAGAAATGCAAATCAAAACCACAATGAGGTACACACCTGTCAGAATGGCCATCATCAAAAAATCTACAAACAGGGACTTCTCTGGTGGCACAGTGGTTAAGAACCTGCCTGCCAATGCAGGGGACATGGGTTTGAGCCCTGATTAGGGAAGATCTCACATGCCACAGAGCCACTAAGCCCATGTGCCACAACTACTGAGCCTGTGCTCTAGAGTCCATGAGCCACAACTACTGAACCTGCATGCCACAACTACTGCAGCCCACATGACTAGAGGCTGTGCTCCGCAACAAGGAGAAGTCACCACAATGAGAAGCCTGCACACCACAACAAAGAGTAGCCCCCGCTCACTGCAACTAGAGAAAGCCCACACACAGCAATGAAGACCGAATGCGGCCAAATATTTATTTATTTATTTATTTATTTATTTATTTTCAAAGTCTACAAATAATAAATGCTGGAGAGGGTGTGGAGAAAAGGGAACCCTCTTGCACTGTTGGTGGGAATGTAAATTGATATAGCTACTATGTAGAATAGTATGCAGGTTCCTTAAAAAACTAAAAATAGAACTACCATACAACCCAGCAATCTCACTACTGGGCATATGAGAAAACCATAATTCAAAAAGAGTCATGTACCACAATGTTCACTGCAGCACTATTTACAATAGCCAAGACATGGAAGCAACCTAAGTGTCCATCGACAGATGAATGTATAAAGAAGATGTGGCACATATATACAATGGAATATTACTCAGCCATAAAAAGAAACGCAATTGAGCTATTTGTAGTGAGGTGGATGGACGTAGAGTCTGTCATACAGAGTAAAGTAAGTCAGAAAGAACAAAACAAATACCATATGCTAACACATATATATGGAATCCAAAAAAAAAGGTTCTGATGTACCATGGGGCAGGACAGGAATAAAGATGCAGATGTAGAGAATGCACTTGAGGACCCAGGGAGGGGAAAGGGTAGGCTAGGACAAAGTGAGAGAGTGGCATGGACATATATACACTACCAAATGTAAAATAGATAGCTAGTGGGAAGCAGCCGCATAGCACAGGGAGATCAGCTCCGTGC